>NC_048895.1:86344370-86428502 GCF_011077185.1 Oxyura jamaicensis
TTTTTTAACAAATCTTATGAGTGGCTGAGGGAGCTGGGATTGTTCAGCCTGGAGAAGAGGAGGCTCAGGGGTGAACATATTGCACTCTACAGGTACCTGAAGGGAGACTGTAGCGAGGTGGGGTTGGTCTATTCTCCCACGTGCTTGGTGGCAGGACGAGGGGGAATGGGCTAAAGTTGCGCCAGGGGAGGTTTAGGTTGGGTATTAGGAAGAACTTCTTTACTGAACGGGTTGTTAGGCATTGGAATAGGCTGCCCAGGGAAGTGGTTGAGTCACCATCCCTGGAGGTCTTTAAAAGACGTTTAGATGTAGAGCTTAGTGATATGGTTTAGTAGAGGACTTGTTAGTGTTAGGTAGTGTTAGGTAAAAAGAGACACTGTTACATATGTGTATTTATTTATTTATTTATTTATTTATTTTTATCTCATTAAATTCTTGCCTTTGGTAATGAATTCTGTAGTTGGTCATGGCTCGTAGTATTTCTTTTAATTATTTGTAAACCTATTTTCTTTTATACAGGTGATTTCTTCCTAGATTTTGAAAATGAAAATTTTATTTGTCTTTATGTTTATGTCCTTTATATTTGTCTTTCTACAAAAAAGAGTAATTTACTGTTTTAAATATTCAACTTCATGCTTTTTTCTTTAACACACACCTATGAACCTCTTCTACATTTTTTACATCTTTCTGAGATCAGGAATCAAAGCTGAGTCAGAATGATCAAAGAAATATTTTGCATAAAGTCATTATATTTTCAGAAGTATCCTTGACTACATCCTTAAGTTATATCAATATTGACTGCCTTTGGAGGAGTTTAGACCAGGTCTTAAGGACATGAGAGTATAAAAAAATCTCTTTTCCCGAATTGATTTCTCTCTCTCTCTTTTTTTTTTTTTCCTTTCTTCCCCAGTATTTCAGTATTACTGAACTATGTATAGGAACTATTACATAAATCCCCTGGCTGCTGGAAAAGGCAAAGAAGACTAGTGAAAGAGCTGTATAATTTCACTATTAATTCATTTTGCAGTTAAAAATAATAATTATATATATATATATATTAAAGTGCAAATTAATTAATAAGAGGCTGGACTGCCAGCCTGAATGCACTCAGAACTGCTTACTCTCCATCTGTTTTTTTCCGGTGTAAGTTTATGACCTGACTGTATGTTACACAGCCATGGCACATGACAAATCTACTTTATTTATTTTTCTTTGCTCAGCCATGCTGTCTATTTCCTTCAAAACATTTTATATCCAGAAAGAGCTTAACCATTGCAATTGCCATTAGTTAAGGAAAAGCCAAAAATGTAAAGAAATAATTTATTGGTCTCAACTGTGTTGTAGTAACTCTTATAATTGTTCTGAGATGTGTTTTTTCCTCATAAACCTGGGGAACATAAAGAAAGCTGTGTAATCACATAGCCAAAAGAATAATCCAATGTAAATATATGTATTCTGTCAACAAAACTTGCTTTTGTACTTACGCTAGGAATAGTAATGCAAAAAGCATTGCTGGAAAACACAATTCTCCTTGAGGTTAATTACTAAGTCCTAATAGCTGCCACTGAAGGCTGTGTTTCAAGATGTCAGGAAACAGACATAATCAGCAGATTTACCCAGACTTTCAAAGACAGAATACTTCTTTGCTATTTTCTCCTCCATAACTAACCAGAAAAAGATGCCTCACTGCACTGTCATCATTCATAAACTATATATAACTATATATATACATATTTTGTTCATAGAGTTTTGTTCTACTACTCCAAGGAAAATCATAAGTCCAGTAAATTCAATAGGACTGACTTTTATGGAGCCAAGAGTCCACCCCCTGCACCAGACTTTTGCCTGTGAGGAAGGCCCCTACAAATTCCTCTGATATTACAACCCGGTGAGCCTCAGCTCTGTGTCTGGCAAGATCATGGAAAAGATCCTTCTGGAAGCAATGCCAAGGCCATGCAAGACAAAGAGGTGATCCAAGACTGCCAGCAGGGCTTCACCAATGGTAAAGTGTGCTTGACCAATCTGGTGACCTTCTACAATGGAGTGACTGCATCAGTTGACAAGGGAAGACTGATTGAAGTCATCTACCTGGACTTCTGTAAGGTCTTTTACACGGTCCCACATGACATCCTGGTCTCAAAATTTGAGAGATATGGGTTTGATGGGTGGACCATTCAGTGGATAAGGAGTTGGCTTGGAGGTAGCACCCAGAGTGTGGTGGTCAATGGTTCTATGTCCAAGTGGAGGCCAGTGACGAGTGGTGTCTTTCAGGAGTCTCTCCTGGCACTGGGACAGTTTAATATCTTTATGAGTGACATAGACAGTGGAATCAAGTGCACCCTCAGCAAGTTTGCAGATGACACCAAGCTGAATGGTGCACTTGATATGGTAGATACAACAGAAGGAAAGAATAAAACAGAAGGAAGGAATACAGGAAGGAAGGAAGGAACCTTCCTTATGAAGAAAGGCTGAGAGACCTGGGTCTGTTCAGCCTGGAAAAGAGGAGACTGAGAGGGGATCTTATCAATGTTTACAAATACCTGAAGTGTGGGAGACAGAGGGATTTGGCCAACCTCTTTTCAGTGGTTTGTGGGGACAGGACAAGGAGTAATGGCCACAAAATTGAGCACAGGAAGTTCTGCACCAACATGTGAAAGAACTGGAACAGGCTGCCCAGGGAGGTTGTGGAGTCTCCTTCTCTGGAGATATTCAAGGCCCGTCTGGACGCCTACCTGGGCAGCCTGCTCTGAGGAACATGCTTTGGCAGGGGGTTTGGACCCGATGATCTTTCAAAGTCCCTTCCAACCCCTACAATTCTGTGATTCTGTGATTCCGTGATTCTGTAATGCCATCCAAAGGGACTTGGACAAGCTTGAGAAGTAGGTGCACATGAACCTAATGAGGTTCAACAAGGCCAAGTGCAAAGTGCTGCACCTGGGCAGGGGCAATCTGGGACATGAGTACAGACAGGGAAAAGAACTCACTGAGAGCAGCCCTGCAGAGAAGTACCTAGGGGTTCTGGTGGGTTAAAAGCTTGGCATGAGACAGGAGTACATGCCTGCAGCCCAGAAAGCCAACTGCATCTTAGGCATCGTCAAAAGAGGGGTGGCTACCAGGTCAAGGGAGGAGACTGTCCACCTCTGTTCTGTCCTTGTGTGGCCCCCAACTGGAGCACTGTGTCCAGGTCTGGAGCCCCCAGCACAAGGAGCATGTAGATCTGTTAGAACAGGTCCAAAAGAGGGGCATGAAGATGATCAAGGGGCTGGAACATCTCTCCTATGAAGAAAGGTTGAGAGAGCTAGGGCTATTCAGTCTACAGAAGAGAAAGCTCTGGAATGACCTCACTGTGGCTTTTCAGTACTAAAAACGGACTTATAAAAAAGGTGGAGAGCGACTCTTTGGTCAGTCAGATAATGACAGAACAAGGGGATGAGAGTGTTGAGGCATTGGAACAGGTTGGCCAGAGAGGTTGTGGATGCCCCAACCCTGGAATTGTTCAAGACCAGGTTAGATGAGGTCCTGAGCAACCTGATCTAGTGGATGGTGTCCCTACCTATGGCAGGGGGGTTGGAACTAGATGACCCTTGAGGTCCCTTCCAACCCAGGCCATTCTATGATTGTATTGTAAATGAGATAAATGGTAAAGATCAGGAAGTTTCCATGTGGCCCGAGTGCTGCCAGCGGGTTCTTCTGTTGTTTTTGAATGCTTAACATTCATGCTAGTAATGAACCTGAGACACTGTTGCAGAGAGTAGTTATTTTTTGTCAAGGAGTGCATTAAAGAGAGTGGGAGTTCCCTTTTCTTTGTTGTCCACTTCTTTAATTTGAATTTGCCCTTTAATATATATAGTTTCTTTTTCTGCCTCTGCTCCAAGATTTGGAAACACGTCATGAAGAGCCATGCCATGAATAGACCTACCAACCAGTAAAGTAATTCATTGTCTGATCAGAGGTGTACCAGTAAAACTTTTTAAATATTACTGTTATCACAGTCAGAAATCATTAACATGGCTTATATCTTTAAACACTTTTCAATCTGCAGACAACTTGAGCCATACAATTTCAGAAAGGAGTTAGTGAAAGGCCAAGACAGAATCTGTAACATCTTGCATGAGGCAGGCCAATGGAAATGGTCTTAAATTATTTTCAGACCCAGTTAATGGACTGTAGGTCTCCTCTGTTAACCTTAAGTGCTCTTAAGGCACCGAGCATACTAATAAAGTATTATGAAATGCGGTGTGGTGGATGTTTATGTCATCTGCGGTTCTAGAAGATTTGCAGATATAATAGTACGTATCTAACACTGGTGCAATAGTTCATATGAAACTTTTATTTCCTTCTTCAATATTGCAACACTTTCCTGCTTTATATTCCATAAAAGACATAACTAAATTGCTTAAAGAGCATTTCTTCTATTATGAGGAAATATAAATAAAACTCAAATATAAATAAAACTCAAAATCAAGGTCAGCCTGCCCTTCCTTCTTTCAGTTAGGCCACATACACCGAGACAAGGGAGGAAGATCAGTTCCTGAAACAGAACTAAATGTCTTCCATTTCTGTATGAAAATTTAAGAAGCAGATCCTTCAGTTCATTACATGCTTGTTTGATGAAGACACCTCGTTGCCCAACATGGAAATAGATGCTTTTAGTAAGTACAGATTCAGTTGCGCTTGGGAATACAGTCTGTGCAGATCTTGGAAAGAAAGAGGAACTTTTTTCTTTTTCTTTCTTTTTTTATTATTTTTTTTTTCTCCCCACCAGAGAAATCCAACCCCATTTTCTCTTTTACCATATCTAAGCTGAGGTTGTACTTTGCTGGGTCATTTGTGACTACATAACATGACAAAAAGTTTCTCTTCTGAACCATTTCCAACCTCAGCAGTCTACTCACCTGAGATGAGTCATTGCAGTAACCCAAGCAGCTCCAGCAAACATGGTAGGAATACTGTCTTCAGTGTGAGTTCAGAGCCAGACCAACAACAGGCACAAGAAAATTAGACTGGTTCTACCTACCTCTGCAGAAAATAATCATTGGCATGTTGTTTTTTCTCACATTTTATATGAATTAACATCCTTTTATATAGTGTTATTTTACATGCATCTGTTTTATTCTCATGCTTAGCACAATATTTTACTACTAATTAACTCTATTTTAAATAGCTTTTATAGAAGATAAATTCTATGTTCACACTAGTTGTTTTATATTCTTAAGGATAAATGAAATCTGAGGTACACACATGCAGCAAAGACCAATGTACGGTGTGCATTGTGGGTAAAAGAGAGGAGTTCTGATGCAAGCATACTGGAGAAAGAACTGAAATATTGACAGATTTACTACCATGTAAATACTTATTTTAAAAGATATCTGAAGAATTACAATTTGTGTATATATTTATCTGCAAGTGCTTAATGCAGTGGGGATAAATTATTCAAATAGTTTAAAGAAATAAGTAGAAACATCTAAATATTTTATAATAACATTTACTAACAACAACAAAAAAAAAAGTAAGGCTAGAACTAAAAATTAGTGTTCTTTGGTTTGAGAAAAGTATACTAGCTTTTTTATTATTATTATTTTGGTGTTTATCGCTTGATTTGTTCCATTGTCAAATACAACATGTCCTTGCCCACAGATAGTTAGAAACTTTTTCTTACTCATATCCTCAGAACTGGAACTTGCTAAGTGGAAAATGAATTGGACTGGTGAGTACAAAATAGTGCAGGGTTTAGTAAAATGTAAATGACCCATTGAAGTGGCACTGCTATCCTACAACTGAAGACAGTTATTTGAAACTGAAATATTAGAATTTGATGGTTCAAAAAACTTGTGGTATGTATTTCTGTATCAGATATCTATTTTCTGATGATGTAAACACAACATTAAATTAATTTGGAAATACAGATTTGGAAGGAAGATAAAAAGCTCAAATCCTCAGTGACAAAATGCATAGAATTTACTTCTTATTACATAACTCTGTGTCTTATTTTTTATACTTGGAATATTGAAGAACTGCTATTTGGTCAGTCTACTGGAATATCCAACATAGCATATTTGGCAGAAGGAGGTCGTACAGAACAAATAAGCACTCTAAAAAATGAAAACACTATTGCAATACACCTAATATAATTTGCATAATAAGCTGTCAATTTCTTAATTTAACTTTTTATTAGACATTTGAAAATAAGTCAATGATTTATTGATTGCTTTTAAAAAGCACTTTCAGACTTCAGTGGACTGCACAACTGAGTAATGACCAGTAATATAAGATTTCTATTACTGGATTTATTTTTCCCTTGTTTTTGCAATAAATAAGGCAGAGATAATTTCTCATTACTTCCTAAATCTAATAAAAATAAAGCAGACTGAACAAAGCCTAAAGTAGCTACATACAATAGAGGTCCAGGTCTCAGTATTTTATAGTATCTGAGGTAGAGTGCATATCCATCTAAGTGAAAGTATGTATCTTTCAATATTTGAATTTATACTTATATGTAATAATATTTCATTTACTGAAACTTTTAATCTTCCAAGAAAATATGAAATCCAATACATAGCAGATAGTGAGAACATAGTACATTTTTTTTCAAATTTAACTTGCTGAAGTTGTTAATAGATATTGTAATCAAATTAGTTACTCAGAATGTGGTATGTATTTCTGTATCAGACATCTATTTTCTGATGCAGCAAGCACAACATTTTAAAGTTCATTTGCAAATACAGTAATTATTTAGTAATTTATTTATTTGGAATACAATAATTATTTAAGTTTGAAAATTGAGTTAATTGCATATTGAAGTCATATGTACACAGAACACAAATGCATTTCTATATATTCCAATAAGTAAAAGAGGTATTTGGAGATTGCTATTAAACCTGTATCCCAAGCTCTTTTAATGTAGTCATGTTACACAGAAGTGCTTAACCTTTTTTCCACTTTCTGTGGTATTGCAGTAAAAACAAATAACACCTTAATGAAAAACCCTCTTTGATAGAAATCCATCTGCCAATGATGGTTATTAAAGAAATTAATAAAATATTTCTGAAATTTTATGGAAATTAGAATAAAAAAATAATTATTCTGAAGAGTGAAACAATATGTCATCTACCAGCAGCTACATCAATATCCAAAAAATTGAACTGAACTGGTTCAGACCTAATAATAATTTAAAAAAAAAAAAAAAAAAAAGGCTGTACAAGGGCCCTTTTCTTCAATGAATAACTTCTCAATTCATTCAATTCATTTGATAAATTATCAGGATTATAGTGAATAATATAATACTCTGCATGATAAGCACAATATTTTACAACAAAACCTGAAGCTATGTTAAATCATGGTCATGCACAATGACTGTAGCTTTTCCAGTTCCTGTACCTTTAGAGACTTAATGTATCCCAGATTTAGCTGTTTTCATTGGCTCTTGGTGTTCAAGTATGCAATCATCTCTGAACTCTAAAGTCAAAATATCAATAAAAGTGTATGGAGTCCCCTTACAATTGTCTGGCACTGAAAATATAGGGAAAACCTTCAGAAATCAGTAGTTTCCTTCAGTAAGGTCTCCATAGGTTTATGCTGAACTGAAAATTAACTTACTTTTGCCATATGCACCAGGTGATCGATGTTTCCCTTTGTCATTGGGGTGAAACTTGGTAAATATGCGGTAAAATAAAATGGAAATCAATAATGAAGATTCAAAAAAATAAAAAATAAAAAACTGTATATAATGTAAAAACATTTTGTGTTCCACAGACAGTTTTTGATCTTATAAAACAAAGTATGCATAGAGTAACTGGCATTAATAGTGGAAACTTCCCAGCTGTCGTTACATGTAGATAACATCTGCAGTCCTAAGTTGTAAAAGTTTTTTCTCATTAACATTTGTATTTATTGTCCCAAACTTAATTGTAACCCACCTATATGTGTATCCCTACTTCTTCAATAGAACAAACTTTGAAGACAACGTAGAGCTATATTTTTTCCAGAGATAATGTCACCTAAACACCACAATTTTATGGTATTATCAATAAAAGTCTCTCTATATATACAAACATGCACTCATGTAAATAAATTATACATTATATATATATATTCTATTATTCCTTTTCTTGACTATATAAACATTCTTATCTTCTTTAATGTCTAAATATCACCCAGTTTAAACTTTTGACCAACAAAAGTGTAATAGTAGACTGTTAAATTTTAAAAGTGGCATATGTGTAAGAGTTTATCTGTATGTGAGAGCTTCTTCTGTGTGAGTTAGTTTAAATTTATACTAGCAATTAAGAATATATTTAAACATTTATTAATATTTGCCTCCACATTGGTGAATAGGCCCCTTAGGGCTTGATTTTCCTTTTTCATTTAGATTCATGAGTCACGTGTTTTTGGGGGGTTTTCTTTTTTTTTTTTTTCTTTTTCCAAGACATTCCTTCTGAACTTTTCAACCATGCTCTGGATAAACTGAATAATGAAATTTTGGTCAGTCATTTTTTTCAGTCAGGCTTTCCAAAAGCTGCAGGTCTCCTCTAAATCCTGTCAATTTTAATGAACTTTTTGACAAAAGTGATTATAGCATCACAATAGTTTTCTCAGTTATTTCCAATGTTTCCAAAATTGTGCTGCTTCCCATATGTCCCTGAATTTATATACAAGTTTTGCGGTCTCTCAGTCTTATCTAAGTACTTATACAATATTAATAAGACATCAATTTAGCATACTTCTTTTATTTTATCTTATACTGATGAGTGAATTTAAAATTGTGTAGCCATCCTTGGTAAGGGTAAAAGCTGAAATCTGGCAGGTTTTGTAACTTCCATAGAACTACGTGGAAAATAAGAACTAATGATCTTGTATGTTCAGGCCCTTAAAACATTAATAATCTGAATCAGTCTTGAACAATTTCATAAACAAAGCAATAAAATGCTGGGTGTAGTCATGTACAACCACCACCACCACCACCCCCAGTCCTCTCCATGACATTTAATGAAGGAAGAAAAAAAATGAGTCACAAATGATGATAAGAGAAGGCACTGGATATGTTTGACTATGAAAACAGAATTCAAGATTTCAGTCATTTCAGTCAGCTCTCCAAGACAACAAGGTCAGCTTCTGCCTTTGGCTTTTAAAACAAAAGCACAAGTACACAAATCCACAGGTCAGCAGAAATGATTACCATAAACAAAGCTGGCCAAATGTCCTGACTTTTGGACACCTATGCAAATGAACATTTAAGTTATCTGGGTTCTACTTATCCACATGAAACTACACACTTTGTAAAGCAGGCATAAACAATGTCTCTTCTTTTATTACCCAATCAAAATACATTACATTGTTGTGAAAAACAAAATACAAATTTAATTCCTGCTTTTCATTTCAGGGGAGAAAGGAAAGGAGGCAGAGTTCTCTCTCAATAATGCCTGGAGATTTTAAAGTGAGAAGAGCCAAGTCACCCCGCACCACTGCACTTTTTTTAAAAGGTTGATTGACAGCCTGGGCAAGTCTTCAAGCCTGTGTGACAAAGTCCAAATGTTATGTGATGTTGCTTCTTCCCCATGCAGAGCCGCAGCAGCAGTAGTCTCTGATCCCCTGCCACATCACAGCTTTAAGTGGCTGCTTTCCACACCAATGGCACTGACACTTCACTGGCTGAACACCTATCCCAAGTCTTTGCACTTACAGTACCTGGCACCAGTCCCTACTTCTCCTTCCATGGACTTTTAAAGCAGTGTTTTTCCTGGTCATATTAGAGCTCTGCAGTAGATCCCCACTTAGCAGCACTTTTTTACTTTTTTTTATTTTTTTATTTTTTTTTTAATTCCAGCATATTTCTTTTTCCTTGTACATTTACTGCCTCCTGCCTTATCACTGCACTAACTACAGACAAGACACTTTGAAACACAATCCAGTAGAAGTTACAACCAGAATTAACAAAGTTATGTCTTCAGTGGAAAAAAAAAAAAAATGCTAATAATATTTAATTAAGAACATTAAACTGTTGTGGCAAGGATAAAATTGTAATGAATAGTTCCAAGAAAAAAAAAATAATAATAATAAAAAAAAAAAAATTCTAATACACTGTTTGAAGCTTTTCTTTCAGTGTTTTCTTAGAAACAGCTAAAAGACAGCACAGCTAGGTAGCATAGGTTCACTGAAACAAAAACAGTCTATAGCCACATATTTTAGTGGCTTTACAAGGCCAACAGAAGCCAAATTGCTCAGAATACTTTTGCATCAGAGAAAGTCTGGTTTAATTTCCAGATCCTGGGAATTAATGACAATTAGGTCTTTTAGTTCTTTAGCTCTTTTAGAGCAATTTCCATGCAAATATTGTATTACAATTCTCATTTTAAATCACTTAAATGTGTGTATTTTTAAGCCCATTGGCACAGGCTTTTCAAGTTGTGCCAATTTTCAAGAAGGGTCAGAAAGAAGACCCAAGCAATTACAGGCCTGTCAGTCTCACATCAGTGACTGGTAAAATTATGGAGAAGATGATTCTTGAAATTATTGAAGCGCACCTTTGGGGACAATGCAGTCATTGATCCTAGCCAACATGGGTTCATGAAGGGTAGGTCCTGCCTAACAAATTTGATTTCCTTTTATGATAAGATCACCCGGCTAGTTGACCAAGGGAAACCAGCTGATGTGATCTTTTTGGACTTCAGCAAGGCTTTTGACATGGTTTCCCATAGGATCCTTCTCGACAAAATGTCCAGCATACAACTAGACAAAAAGATCATATGATGGGTGAGCAATTGGCTGACGGGCAGGGCTCAAAGGGTTGTGGTAAATGGGGCTACATCAGGCTGGCGGGGTCCCTCAAGGCTCCATTTTGGGGCCAGTCCTCTTCAATGTTTTTATAAATGATTTGGATGTAGGACTAGAAGGTGTTTTGAGCAAATTTGCCAAAAAAAAAAAAAAAACAAAAAACGACACCAAATTTGGAGGAGCTGTGGACTTGGATGAGGGCGGAAAATATTTGCAGAGAGATCTGTACAGGTTGGAGATCTTGGCGATCACCAACCGCATGAAGTTTAAAAAAACCAAGTGCCGGGTCCTGCACCTGCGACAGGGTAACCCTGGCTATATGTACAGACTGGGCGACGAGACACTGGAGAGCAGCCCCACAGAGAGGGATCTGAGGGTTGTGGTTGACAGCAAGTTAAATGTGAGCCAGCAGTGTGCCCTGGCAGCCAGGAGGACCAACCGTATCCTGGGGTGCATCAAGCATGGCATTGCTAGTCAGTTTAGGGAAGTGATCCTCCCACTCTACTCTGCACTGGTGCGGCCTCACCTCGAGTACTGTGTGCAGTTCTGGGCACCACAGTACAAAAAGGACATTCAACTGTTGGAGAGTGTCCAGAGGAGGGTGACGAAGATGGTGAAGGGCCTAGAGGGAAAGACTTATGATGAGTGGCTGAGGTCACTGGGCCTGTTCAGAGAAGAGGAGGCTTAGGGGAGACCTCATCATGGTCTACAACTTCCTCTTGAGGGGGAGTGGAGAGGCGGGAGACCTTTTCTCCATAAACACCAGTGATAGGACCTGTGGGAACAAGGTTAAGCTGAGGCAGGGGAAGTTTAGGCTCAATGTCAGGAGGAGGTTCTTCACGAAGAGGGTGGTTGTGCACTGGAACAGGCTCCCCAGTGAAGTAGTCACTTCACTGAGCCTGTCTGATTTCAAGAAGAGATTGGACTGTGCACTAAGTCACATGGTCTAAACTTCTGGGTAGACCTGTGCGGTGCAAGGAGTTGGACTTGATGATCCTTATGGGTCCCTTCCAACTCGGGATATTCTATGATTCTATGATTCTAATTGCTGTCTGTCTTTATTGAGGAAGGGACTCCCTACTGAAGCCATCTGTGCTGTGTGACAGCCTGCTCCCACTGACTGAAAAAAGCTCTCCCAAGTTGAAGTCACACTTCAGTGAATGACTGAACACCACAATTTTATCCCATTTTCTAGACAGTAGTTAAAAGTATTCACCTTTCTTTTCCATTATACAAGTGGGGAAAGCCTCAGATCAAACATTAACATCCCATCTGATATATTGTGCAGTCAATAGGAAGAATGGTAAGCACAGAAGTACCCCATAAACATTAACCTGGCAGCAAGCTCTAGCCTGGTAGCCTAGAGCTCCCTGCTGTCCTGAGAAATAAACCACACAAAACACCCAGATGATTCAAACTCTTGCATTAAGGTATATGGAGACTCTACAGCTGGATTTAAAGTCCTCTTACTATGAAAGCCACAGATTCCAATTGTTTTCAAAAGCAATCATATAAAAGAGCATCCAAAAGTCAACAGGAGTCTTTCAAAAGAGTTTCAGGAGAGTGTTTGAACAGACCCTAGGTTTGCAGTAGGATTTAAAGCCTTCTTCCTCTATTCTGCTACTTATTTACTCTTTCTTTGTGCATGCTGTTTACCTGCTACAACCTGCTTTCTTTTGTGCAATGCTAATTGCCTTCATTTATCCCATATCTCTGATCTGCAGATTTAGACACATGTTCTATACTCCCAATGCTTTGCAGCACAGAACTCCCTCAACAGATATATTGCTAATCTCACCTACTTACTGTTCAGATGAATAATCTCTCTGTCAATATGCAGAATCACTTAAGAATATTAAAGAAACTATCAGTCATCATTTGAATTTGCAAAATGCTCTAAATGTTGTTCTTCTTTGACAGAATGAATCTAAGGATAACTCCTATGCTCAGTGTGGTGCACTGTCACACAGAATGTGAGTGGGTGAAAACCCACTTTTATAATATCAAAGAAGGAAAACACATAACTAAGGGATTCTACCTCATCTTCTGCTGGTTGCAATTCCACTATACTTATTGAGAAGACATAGCTACTTTGGGGTATACTTGAGCATTCAGCAGGGTAAGAACCATTGGTTAGGACTTCTATGTTTCTATATTTATATTAACTCCATCCAAAATCATGGTTAGAGGATAAGGTGAATAAAGTTTTGCAAATAAACAGGCAGATAGTTTTCCACACACTGTTCCACTAACACAGGAAGACCAGATGTTCCCCAATGGATGTCACAATTAACACTCTCTCTCTAGAAATTCCCCATTTGATCTGCCATTGCTTTTAGTGCCTATCTCAGTATAAAAGGATCATGAACTTGAGAGAAACTCATTTAAAAGGATTTTAAAAATATTTTATTTGACCCATATGTCCCCCTGAATGGTCAGCTAAGAATCCAGTGCATTTTTTAAAATTGACCAATCCTGTAATTTTCACAGGTTTCAGTTTTGTTCATGAAGACAAACTTTATAAATATATTAAACCTGTTACAGATTAATATACTTACTGCCTTTTCTAGAGCTAAAGTGCTTTGTAAATAGCTTGCTGTCTAGAAAGCCGCTTTGAAAATTTTGAAAACTTTGCATTTACAAATTTCTTAATATTGTTGTGAATAGTAGGATTTGAGGTGGCCTAGATAAGTATTTCTGCTGACTGCTTGGCCATCATAGTCCTTGGATGCAGTGCTATAGACTGTTGAAAATCTTTTAATTAGGACAGAGCATCCATTGTGAAGGGTCATGAGTTCAAGAGGTCAATTAACTAAAGATCAGGCTAAGTCCAAATTGTTCCAGTTAGCTGTTGCAAATTGCATCTCTTCATTACACATTTCATGACCTAACAAGCTTCATCAGTCATAATGTTTTTTACCATTTGCACTACACAGTGTCAAAGGCTCTTTCTTTCTTCCTTTTTTCTTTCTTTCTTCCCTCTTTCTTTCTTTCTTTCTTTCTTTCTTTCTTTCTTTCTTTCTTTCTTTCTTTCTTTCTTTCTTTCTTTCTTTCTTTCTTTCTTTCTTCCCTCTTTCTTTCTTTCTTTCTTTCTTTCTTTCTTTCTTTCTTTCTTTCTTTCTTTCTCTTTCTTTCTTTCTTTCTTTCTTTCTCTTTCTCTCTCTCTCTCTTCCTTTCTCACTTTCTTTCTTTTTTCCTTCCTTTCCTTTCCTTCCTTCCTTCCTTCCTTCCTTCCTTCCTTCCTTTCTTCCTTCCTTCCTTCCTTCCTTCCTTCCTTCCTTCCTTCCTTCCTTCCTTCCTTCCTTCCTTCCTTCCTTCCTTCCTTCCTTCCTTCCTTCCTTCTTCCCTTCTTTCTTTTCCCTTAATAGATCCAAATTATTTCTTTCTATGCTGGAATTATTTTCTTTTAACTACATTTCTCTCTAGGTTTGTGAATGAAACTATGCAGAAGTCAATGAGAAATCACATGACTGAGAAAAGTGATGGACCTAGGCAGGAAAAAATGTGTTCTAATTTAGTAGAGCAACTTATATATGCATATCTGTATATTTTAACTGCAGTGGTTTATTATGGTCAAGAAAAGAGTACACTCTTTCCAGTGATTGGTGGGTTATAACAAAATGGTTAGGTATTAAGATGTTAAGTACCGAAATCCACAGGAAAGATCAGATGAGTGTAAGAGAAAAAAATTGCAGGAATGAAGGCTCAAGGAAGCATATCCTATATTGAATCTTTATAATTGTAATGTGAACTTTTTATTCCTTTAACTTACAGTTAAATGAAATAACAACTAAAATGCCCAAACACCACTTTCTGAAGTTAGGGACAAAAAAGTGTTTGGTTTTCTAATACACTAAGTATCTATCATTCTGATAACTTTTAACCAAACTGGTGATATAAATTTTGATGCTGAATATTGTTCCCAAGATACCTGCTCACATAAATCATTATAGGATATCAGTTTAAAACAGAACAAAATAAGAGGAATTTACTTTTGTTGTGTTGGTTTGTGTATTTTAAGAGATTATAAGTAGCTGACAGTGGCATTTCCATCCTTTTCTCGTTTAATCAAGTCTGTTATTCATTAGAATGCCAGAATACGCTGAATTAGCTGAAGTGTTGAGCAATGCAACACAAAAAAATGTTATACCATATTTGAGCAGATTCAGCATCTTTTAGCAATATCTTAAAAAAAAACATGTGGAAATGTTAAAGTCAGTTTCCCCCAACAGATTTTAATATTTTGCCTGAGTTTTATTTATTTATTCCTTCAAATAAAGAAAATCCATTCAAATAAATGAGAACTTTGTTTTTATTAAAAGTAAGGTAAAACATGACTGAATGATTATTATTTTTTCCTATTCATTCAGCATTCAGCCTTAAGCCCACACTGTTTGAGCAACCAATGTTCCCTCAAAGGCAGTTCAGATTGGCAAGGTTACCTTTGTTCTCTGTTCCAACTTTCCATCTGGATCAGGGTGTTCCTGCTTCTGGGTCTCCATGTGAGGAATTCCCACCCTGAGGGAGATGCACCAGACTCACTCATTGAGGCAGAATACCTCCTTTCAAAGGCTAAGGAGCCTATTTCCGCCCTTTCAAATACACTCTCACACTTGTGGTTTATTTGCTTCTATGTAGGGTCCTTTTCTCATGCACTGCTCCAATTTTGTGTGTGTTGTTGTTAATAAGATGTCTATAATTGTAGTGTTTGACCATTCCCCTGAATACATTAGTGGCTTAGTTCATAAGCAATTTATTTATCTCAAAGTACAAAACTTTTATGAGAATACAAAGGTGCTAATCTTGCATTAATATCCTGCAGAAAAATTTGTTTATGGAAGGCCACATCTGCAAGGCTTAACAGATCAATCTTCATGTTGCATTTTCTTTTGGAAGCTCACACACATCATTTGGTCTGTAAGGCAAAGGGCAGAAACAAACTCTGAATGTACACATTGAGTGGAGTGAGGCAGAAATCTCTGGAAAAGCCTCTACTAACCTCATCAGTATCAATCTCTGCTTTTAGACCTGTCGATGCTGCTCTCTTGATTCTTGTGATACTTCATGGAAGTATTGGAACGAATCCATAAGAGAGCCACTATGATGATCAAGGGGCTAGAACACCTCTCCTATGAAGACAGGCTGAGAGAGCTGAGTTTGTTCAGCATGGAGACGAGAAGGTTCCAGGGAGACCTTATAGCAGCCTTCCAGTACCTAAAGGAGGCCTACAGGAAGGCTGGGAAGGGACTCTTTATCAGGGAGTACAATGACAGGACAAGGGGTAATGGCTTTTAACCAAAATAAGGTAGTTTAGATATTTGGAAGAAATTCTTTACTCAGAGGGTGGTGAGGCACTGGCACAGGTTGCTCAGAGAAGCTGTGGATGCCCCATCCCTGGAGGTGTTTGAGGCCAGGCTGGATGGGGCTTTGGGCAGCCTGGTCTAGTAGGAGGTGTCCCTGCCTATGGCAGGGGGATTGGAACTAGGTGCTCTTTAAGGTCCCTTCCAACCCAAACCATTCTGTGATTCTATGATTCTATGATCTTCCCAGCACATATTTCTTTGATCTCCATAGTTGGCTCCTCTCTGGTGTTTGTGCCCCTCTCTCCCCTCCCCTCCAATCTAAGTCCATTTCTTCAATAAGGAGATGCCAAAGTTCTCTGTAAATAGGTATGTTGTTAGCATATAAGTATTTGCATGGCTATCATTTTTATATCATGTTTTTCATCTCTAGATTTTGATTTTTATATTTTAAGACTCAGTCTCATTCATCATCTTATTGCTGACAATGGGTATTAACATTTTTCTGCAAAAGAAGTACAAAGTGTACAAAGCACAATTGCTATAATTTAATATGACCTAAATACTGTATAGATCTTTCTGCAAAAGAAACATTCCATTCATTTCTAGGTATAAGGGAAGGAAAGATTCAGCTGAAAATCTGAGCTCATCTGCTGATGTTTCTTTTTATTTTCTTCATCTGGCAGCTTTCTACTCCATTTCTTAAATTTCCTTCATTTTTTTAATATGAAAAATAATTTAGAGGAGAAGAAACAGAAGAACATTTAAAGCCATGAGGTTTGCTTTTTCTTTTACTATCAATGTTGTTATAGAAATCAAAACAGGATTTTTTATTTAGTGCTTTCTTTCCTTTAGTTTTTTTTCCTCTGACATAAGATATAACAGTTTTCCACATCAGCAAATATTTGCTCCTTACAGACCATGGTATTTTGTTCTTGTAATTTCTATTTGACTATAGCTTGAATTCTTAGGCTGTTTTTAAGGCATGCAAAACGCTTTATATATTATGTATGTAGTGTGCAGAATGCATATAAATTGTTTCCTTGTGCATGTCTGACATCAACACTTCACTTGATATCAGAACTTGGAAAGAATTCAAAAATCCTACAGTGACAGAAATCACTGAAATTTCAGAAAGCGATTCATAGGGCTTTCTGCATTAAACTCAGTGACATCTCCCTGTTGCAGAACCAGCAATTTTGGCTGACAGACCACTAGGTAGTGAGCAGATTTTACAGCACTTACAGCTAACACTTGAGTATCCAGGCTTTTAAATCTGTGCAATGTCAAGTTTACTAGGATGTGCCGGGAGAAATTTGTGCAAGTCCCATTCTGTGTTGCACTCTGGACCGAAGGTTAAGTTAGTTATGCAAATGCAAACCAGGCCAGTGGAAGATTTTGGCAGCACTATGCAAGCAAGAGAGTTGCACATGGTTACCATGCAGTGAGCATGTGTCTTTCAGAAAACGTCTGACTTTTTGCAATGTTTGGTTAAAAATAATAATAATAATAATAATAATATTACCATCTGCTGAAGAAGAAACTTCCTCAAACATACAGGCCAGCTACAATCCAAAACAGATTTTGTTCAGATGGGCATGTGCACTAGAGAGCCAGTTAGTTGTGCCTAGCAGCAAAATCTGCAGTCACAGTAGACCGCAGGTTAGCTTTCTTGTGAAGTTTCCTAACATAGCTGTTGTTATAGCCAGAGGACTTGCTGTACCAGCACCAGGAATAGCAGGCCCCCTGGTAAGCAGAAAACTACTCTGTGGTTCTTGAAACAACTGTAACTATTTCTTGCCATTATATCCATAACACCTTTGAGGAATTTGCCCTGGAGACCAGGTAGCCTGAAATCTGTGCCCTGGGGTGTGAGCAAGCATCACAGATTTGCACATATGGTCCTGTCTCCAACAGGCCCTTACTCTTTTTCACCCTTTCACTCTTACAAACTGTAGCAGCACAAAGAGGCCTTGCTACCTTGGATACTTGGTTACTGGAATACTTTATGACTTAGTGTCTCCAAAGGACATGGAAAGAATGAGTAGCTATATTGTGTTACATAGTCAGAGGATGAATCAGTACTTTGGCAGTCCTCAGGAAGTTCCTCAACAATGCAAATAGATGCTTGAATTGAAACTATAATATATACCATAGAATTTATGGACTAACTGAGATTTTAGTACTTACCTCATATCTAACTGCCATTCATTATCCATTATTAGCTCTGCAAACTGGGGTTTGAGGCCACAGGGAGGGCAAAGCTGAGTCTTGCCACACCAAAAGAAAACGAGAGAGGGATTAGACTTCTACAATGATGAGATGAGAAGACAGATGGTGAACACCAAGAACTGGGAAAAGAGCCAATAATGGGGTATCTGAGAAGATCGGGTACATTATACTGTCTCATTATGGAACCAACAACCAGATCTGTTCCCCTATCAACTATCCAAATATTTGCCACTAAAGACAGATGTGGTGGTGTACATACAAGCTGGTAATACAGATCTTCCACATGTGGTCCCTTCCTCCAGTCCACCAAACACACTGCAGTAATAGACCTTTGTCTCACATGGGTCTGATATGCACCAAGAGGAAAAGTGCTTTTTCTCTCATCAAAACACATTCATCTTGTGACATACTGTTAAGACAAATGCAGCAAGAATGTTGATTGTAGTAACTAGTAGCATGATATCATTAAGCAGGAGAGCATTTGTAAGAAAAAGGATAAAATTATCAAAGTGATAATATATATTTTCTTTTTGGGTTTCATTTTAGTGAAAAATTCCTACAGTAGATTTATTTCTTTAACAAAGCCATATCACAGCTTGTCATAGTGCATAGTTGTCAGTTCTAAGCAAATTGAGATGTGAAATACTATAAGTTTTGTACATACATCTTTACCAATATATTGATTTTAGAACTAGGTGGAAAACTGTTTTATTACTTCATAGATATCTCAAAGATTTTTAAGACTATTTCTTAAATCAAGATAAAAATTTTAAAATGCAAACATTTAACAATCCTCAAGCAAAAATTTCCTACAGATTATTTTGTTGTTGTTGCTTCTTAATTAGAGATATTATAAATATCTAGATTTGTAAAATTCCTTGTGATTTAAAACCTTGTCTTAGTACAAATTATTTGGGAAGGGAGATTTTAAACTCTGAAACACGTATTTAACATAATGAATCCAGAATTTAAAAAAAAAAAAAAAATCATTTCTAAGGATGGTTTGTGTTTATCTGAAGTTCAGGTATCTCATTCAGAGGTTTTGAATGGATGTACATACAGAAATTTATGTCTGGCTTGAAACATTCCTGATTCCAGAGGAGGAAGGTATTTACCCTAAGTATTCTCCATATAGTCAATAGGGAGTGATGGACTCCTTCAACTAGGCACTTCCCAGAATAGATCTCTAAAATACACCTCCTGAACTTTTCTTGCCTCTTGTTTTGCCTCTCAATATGTTCATACAGAGAATGAAGTCTAACAAGTCCAGCCACTGGAGGAGCTTTTCAACTCCCTTATTAAGCATCTGCACTGTGGCTGGCAGAATAAGCTAATATCGACAAACCAACCGTGTCAAATGCCTTGACACGAACCACATTCATTAGAAATGCTCACTGTCATTACCTCCACAGTCTGAGTAATGGTTCTGTGAGAAAGAAAGTATTGTATGATTAATACCGGTATACATCATTTTTAAAAGAAACCTACCAATAACTGAAGAAAAACTTCAGACTCAAAGCCATATATTCTGATTTAGGTGCCTAAACTGGTCAACCAATTGGATAGCTTGGCTTCTAAATAAAAGCATCCCAAGCATAACTGTTGAGTACCTGCAGTGATGATTGCAACCAGCTTTAGCATCGTCTTCTGGAAACTTAAAATTACAAGCACTGAACTGATATTTTCACTTGTGAGATTTATCTTATACATAAAATGAAATTATATAACACTGAAATAATTTGTCTGAGACATGATACAACAGGTGTTGAAAATAAGATGCAAATAATGTCTTTATTTTAAACTACAGTACAAGGGAACTTCCAATATTGATTTTTGCCCCATATTTAGAACACTTGTTAAGTTCTCTAGAACTTCCTCTTTACTAAAGTAATAATGTTCCCAAAATGAAAGAAATGCCTTAAAATGTCTTTCTGGCTTTTATTCAAAGCAAAGATGACACTGATTAATTCAGAGAATGTGTTAATAACTGAGAAAAAAAAAATCAGATAGTGTAGTTCATTATTATCAAAGCACATATCTTACGCACCTTCACTCATTTAAAAGTTATGTATCCTTTTTCCAAATTTAGTAAAATTCAGAATGCTTCTATTCCAATAACATTCAAACAGCTATAGAATCAATAGGAGCAATTTCATGCGGATTCTCACATGTTCAAGGTCTAACACTGCACATCACAGAACTTAATAGGTAGGTGCTGGAGTTCAAGGCTCTTTTTGATTTTGTTTTGAAATGTACCTCCTCAGAAATGCTGAGCTCTCCCAAAGCTTTATTCATGGTTTTTAGTTATATCCAAGTGATACTCAGTTTCTTTCTCAGGCCAATTGCAGGTACTCAAGGATTCCCATGAGGGACCTTTCTTATTTGAAATAAATGCAAGGATTCCAACTGACTTCAGGAATGAGAATTTATTTATTTGATTTTGAGGTGGAGTTTTTTGTTCAATAAATTGCTCCCAAATGTTTCAGGAAGCTATCACTATAGTTTGGATATTTTCAGGCTAAGTGAAATAAACTAATTTAAAGTTGTTGCTATAAATGTCTTATAAATTAATCCAAAAAAGGGTGATTTCTCCATATAAAATTGAAGCAGATAACAAAGGACCATGTATAGAATCATAGAATGTACAGAATCATGGAATCATTAAGGTTGGGAAAGACCTCCAAGATCATCTGGCCAGCCTTCCCTCCTACCACCATATATATAGCTATATAGTAATTTCATATATATATATAAAATTAAAAGATCAGACTTCATTAACATAATTTTGATGAATTTGTCAAACCATAAAGGCCACATGTTAGAGACTATTGCTGCTATTGCTGAACCTCAAATAGCAGATAAAATACTCTGAGTGTTTAGGTCTAGTTTATGTGGTTTATAGCAACAGTCAGTCATCTGTGAATTTTAATTATAGATAGTGATTAAAGTTATGCCTTTAATATATTTTACTGATTCTTACTAAACATTTATTAGCAATACTGTGAAACATGGGATCTTCATTTGAATTACTGCCATGCAGTAATTCATGAGAGGTGATATCTCCTCTTCAAACTATTCTCGCTTGCTTTACCTTACTGTCTTGGTTTTAGCTAGGAGAGAGTTAATTTTCCTCCCAGTAGCTGGTAGAGTGCTATGTTTTGGATTTAGGATGAGACTAATGTTGATAACACATTGATGTTTTACTTGTTGCAGAGCAGTGCTTACACTAAGCCAAGGACTTTTCAGCTTCTCTCTCTGTCCTGCCAGCAGGCAGTCTGGGGGTGCAGCAAGAGCTGGGAGGGGACAGACCCAGGACAGCTGACCCAAACTGGCCAAAGGGGTATTCCATACCATCTGACATCATGCTAAATAATATATAGGGGTGGCTAGCCGGGGTGGGGGGCCGGCTGCTTGGGAATAGACTGAGCATCAGTCAGCGGGTGGTGAGCAATTGTATTGTGCATCACTTGTTTTGTACATATTATTATTATTATTATTTTATTTTCCTGTCCTAATAAACTGTCCCTATCTCAACCCATAGACTTCAGGTTTTTTTTTTTGTCTTTTTTTTTTCTCGTTTCTCTCCCCCGTCCCAGAGAGGGAGGGGGGAGGGTGAGCGAACGGCTGTGTGGTGTTTAGCTGCTGGCTGGGTTAAACCATAACACTTACCTACTGTTAACGCCATTTTGGTATAGTTAGTGCCAGAGAATTTCCACAGATAGCTTTAAATGAGACAATTATAAATGAAAATTGAAACTTCAGCTAGCACTTATGCTGCAAATCTACGAAGATTAAATGTATCGGGTGTTGTTTTTGTTTGTTTGTTGTTTGTTTGTTTGTTTTTGTTTTTGTTTTTCTGTATGAGATTAGAAAAAAATGCTTTGACCTGGGAATTTAGGAGGAAATACACTGCACTAGTGAGACATAGCAATAATACTTTCTTTAAATATTTCTTCATAAGTCCTCAGTATTCAACAAAATATAAAATGCAGTAGTACAAACAGTCTTATCCCAATTGAACTTGCAGTCCATTTTTAAATCAAAGTTCATTCATTGTGTGAGGCCTAAACTTTTTGTTTTCTGATCATAGATTAGAGATGCATTTTCTGAAACAAATCTAGGGGTTATAATAACTGTAGACCTATTTGACTTCTGCCTGTGGGAGAAGAAATTCATAGTTTCTCTTCATATTGTTTAAACAAAACATAAATTCAAGACAAAATAGCCTAATGCTTTAGAGTGAACAGATTTTTTATTTAAAATATGAATTTACTTTTAGATAAAATATTAATAGCTGTTTTCAGACATTAGCACTTTAAAAATTTAAGTAGAATAAGGCTGACATGTAAAAACAATTTGTATATATTTCACTTACAATTTTATATTGGATTTGAAATTAGATACAGTGTCAATATTACCTTTGAAAAAAGTGATTTTTTTTTCTAAATATATACATAAAAATATGCATAAAGAAGCTTTATGGGGGGGGAGGAGAAGGGAAGAGAGTCTTTTAATTATGTCCTTTTGAATTCAGAAACAATCTGAATGAAAACACCAGTCTAGCAGCAGCTGTAAATGTGCTGTAAATACTGCAGAGGTGACAGATTGTGCCTTGCAAATAAGCAAAGTAATGATCAGCAGCACGTCTTCACCATTCCTCTCAATCAAGCTATTGACTGAGATTAACAGGAATAAAGACCCAAAGACAAGCCTGAACTCTTTCCTTCCAAGTAAACATCATAGTCTGTTGTTCTTTTTGAACTGAATGACCAAGGGTGGTTTCCCAGGCTCCATGACCAGTTCTCCCTGTGACCACAGTCAAACCTTGTAACCTGCATTACACCTGCCCTGCCACTGCATATAACCCAGGGCTGTGGGCCATTGAGAGCTGAAATAAATAAATAAATAAATAAATAAATGTAAGGCACCTGCCTTGGACAATTAAGGGATCAATAGTTGGAGAAGCACTACAGAAGCACACAGCAACAGACCTGTTCAGGTATCATGTGTGAAACCAAGCATGTGGAGAAAAAAAGAGATAGTGAGAAAGGACAAAAAGATTAAATATTCTGTATTCCATAAAGAACTCCTTGCAAACAATTGCACAAAGGCAAACTTAACAATCAATTTAAATGGCAAATTAGAACAGTTGGGTGGCCTGGATTTAGATGTTTTTACATAAGTTTATCTACCTGCTAATGTCTAGGAAACAAGTCTGATAAACCTACTCAAAGTCACTCATAATACAGATGCAGTCAGATCATGTTAACTATAACTCATCTTCCACAGCAGCTGTAGCAAGGATGTGTAGCAAGGATGTGCAGCAAGGATGCGTAAATACTAATTTACCTTTTCTGATGTTTTATGAAGATAAAGGATCAGGTGTCTTTGTAGTACTATATCATTTTTATCTCAAGCCACATCATAATTACATTGCAGGCCAGAACAAACACACAAAGCATGGAGAAAACAATGAGCAAATTAGGAGGGTAATGTTAGTCCAGAGTGACACTGGAGATCACAGCATGAATATCATACATTTTGGTCCCCCTCACACTTCTGGAGAGCTCATTTTATGCCTCCAAGTCAGACACTACACAAGAACTTCCCACACAAGAACATCACAAAAATGTTCCTTGGAGCACATGGTCCATGGAACCACAGTTTCAGAAGAGTCACTGACCTACCTGAAGGATATTTCTGAATGATTTTGATCCCCCAGGATCTGTAGGGTTCCCAGAAGGAATAGGCCTATAGTATGGAGCTATTGATTATGGACTTACAGGTACAGAACTTTTGTCATGTAAACCTTGAAAAAACATTTCCCTCTTTTGATCATGCTTATATTTTTGCTTTTAGGTCATCTGTACACGTTTGCTACATATGTTTTCTGGGAACATCGACCAACATATTCTAATGAAGACAGATTTTGTTTTCCTATTGACTATTCTGTACTCCTAACATAGTCCTCATCCAGATGAGTGTTTATACAAAAACCTTGAAAAGAAAGATCTCTCTTTCTGAAGAGCTAATAAGAATTTTATGTAGCTAGCCCTAGCTTAAAACAAAAGGAACAACAATAGATAAGACATTTTATTTTCCTGAATAATGCTAAAGTGTCCTTTCCAGAGACAAGCAACAGTGTCATAAAGCTAGAAGTAAAATAATAATAATAATATTATAATTAATAATAATAATCCAGTTAATCCTTCCTTGATTATCAATTTTTTTTCTATATTTGGTAATAGTTTTATTATTTTAAGTGTACTAGATTATTCCCTTATGGTTTCCATGTACCAATTACATATTCTTGAAACAATTTTTCTCCAAACAGACTAAATTTGTCTTTCCTGTTGTTGTTCACAGTCACTCATAATTGAAGAAAACATCCTTAAGCTCTTTTCAGTTAGCATGTCTGTCTCAATTGTCTGTGTGTTAGCAAAGTTATGTTTTATCTCACTATTTTAAAATTTTCTCATGAACCCAATTTTTTGTTTTTATTTTTGACCCTTCCCTGAAATGCATCTAGTTTCCTAATGTATTTCCAGTAGTGAGATGTTGAGGTTTAAGTGGAACATTCCAGATGTGACCTAGGTGTTATTAGCACGTTAACATTAACTGACCTAGCTGCTGTTGCAGTTACATCTCCCCAGAATATGACATGATTTTTTTAATGTGCTAGGCCAAAATATTTCTGGCCTAATCCTTAGCTAGCCATTCACACTGACATTTCTTTTTGGCATCTCTGTGTTGTAAGTCACTGACTATCCATCTTTTGCCTCAGTTAAAACAAATATTTTGTTTGTATGTTTCCAATGGAATGAACCATCTGCTCATATTTTTAGTCTTTTGGTCATAACACACAGTAGAACACTATTGGTATTCTTTTGGTTTATAGCTGTCTATTAAATTTAAATACAACCATAGGGAATCCTCTACAGCTATGAAGAAGTCCTAAGTCTTAAAGTACAGGACATCTTACTGTACTCCTTTTCTCCTTTGCAAGCTCTGTATCAGTAGGCCCTTTTTCCTTTTTCTGATCTTGAATGGAAATGTAAATACTTGTGAAGCATTATTTTCCCAATTAGCCTATTTCCTGATCTTTTTTCTCTTATTCCTTTTTTTTTTTTTAATTTACACAGTTATATATATATTTACAATAAGTACTTACTTACAAATTTCACAATGGATAGCTTTAAAACACAGACTATTTATACCACAAAGTAAAAGTGTCATTCAAATTTCTGTGGATTTTCAAAAGTGTTTAAATCAGGTTGTATTTGATGTCACCTGCAAATGTTTTCCTACCATTGGTATTTGATTCCATATCTACCAGGATCATAAAATCCCAGCTCAGTAGGCCAAGTATAGAAAATGTGCACCAAGAAAATATATTTCCTCTTGGCTTCTGTATCTTTAATTCTGAAGAAATTCTACTCCTTCCATGCAGGGAGAAAAAAAGCTAACAACATCTGTTTCTCCTAATGTCTGTTTCAGATAACTATCAGATAAAACAAAGTTTTAGAGTTTTGGAGACCAAATCTAAAATTATTAAAGTACACTTTTAGCATTGTTTTACCCTGGTTTTAAATGAAGAACAAATCTATTATAAAGTCTACATCTTCTTTTTTTTTTCTTTTTTAATAAAGATAAAATTAGAAAATAAAATGTTCTTCCTTTACGCAAATAGAATTAAAGAAAAAGAATTCATCTGGGCTTGTTAACCTCCAACTCCTTCATCTGGAATGAAGTGCACCAGCTGGACATGCTTGTCTAGCTGTCCATTCCTAACTTGTTACTTCTATGAAAAAAAAAAAAAAAATAGATTAAATCAATATACCAGATAGTTTACCTGACAGATAACAAAATATTACACAGATAAAATATATTTACCTCTTAAAAGAATAAGAGATGTGTTAACAATGTTTAGGAAAGTTATTTGTCTGTTGGTCACAGAGTAATAAAGGTCTAAATATTGAAAGAAAGATACATGCAAGTCTTACAACTTTGAGTAAAACTCAAAGACTAGTCTTTTTGGTTCCATTGTTGGTTGATTCAACTTGAGTGGACCACCACCCACAAAGGTTTCTTGGCCTCATGCCTTTCACCGAACTGGCTTTACTCCAACTGCTTCTTACAAACCTGTATGTGGTCCAGATTATTTTATTTCCAAGAACACTAATACCGTAATTTCTTAGAAATGCTCTGATTCACATACTACAGCAGAGCACAGCAGTCATTTCAGGAAGGCAGATATTTAATTTGGATGCTTATAAATGCCAAAGTCTTACATACTTATTGAGAGTTTTGAACTCAAATGTGCAGAATTCTCATAAAATTAGCTATTTTTATAAGAAGTATTTGGGTTTTGGTCCTAATTGCACGAAATCATGCTTGAAACAAATTATGATGTAATTTCAAAAGGGCTTCCTTCTGATCTTAAGTCTGCCTCAGATCAAAAGAAAGTCAGTTGTCTTTTCAAATGGTGACTTTATCATCAGTACAGCTCAGTAACTCTTATACAGAAAGGATTTTTGTTGGGCAGGTTGATCTAATTTCTAATGCAAATTTTTTCTTACACCCAGTGTACATATTCTTATCTCTCAGAACTTTATTTCTGACTAATGAACTATCAGGACAAAAAAAATAAATCAAGGTGATTTTCCACCTGTTTTATTATTTGAACCACAGAGTGCCTTATGTTGACTCAGCTGGAATCTTATTCATAAATCTTAAAAAATATGGGCCAAGTCTCATGTTCATACACACAAAATATGCTTACATCTGAAGTTCATATCCACATTGCACTGGTAATGCTTCACATGGGTCTTCCCACAATACATAACAGAAATTTGTTGCTTTAAGTTAATTATTTGATGCTTCTTGAATTCTTCCCCAAATATCTCATGCTCTGCCTTTATAAAACCTGCAGACTTCAGTCAGATATCTTATGTTTAAGACTGGTAAATCACAATAACAGACCCCAGAAAATTGCACCTAACTTGGTGTCATCTGCAAACTTACTGAGGGTGCATTTGATCCCATCATCCAGATCACTGGTAAAGATATTGAAGAATACTGGCCCAAGTACTGAGCCCTGGGGGACACCAGGAATGAATAGCCTCCAGTTGCATTTAACTTCATTCGCTATGACCCTTGGGCCCTACCACCCAGTCAGTTTTTAACCCAATTAAGCATGCACTCATCCAGACCTTGAGCAGCCAGCTTATTTAGGAGAATACTGTGGGAAATGGTGTCAAAAGCCTTTCTGAAGCCTAGGTAGAAGCCACATTCGCAGCCTTTCCCTCATCCATTGAATGCATCACCCTGTTATACAAAGAGATCAGGCGCATCAAGCAGGACCTTCCTTTGATAAACCAACTCTGACTGAGTCTGATTGTCTGGTTGCCCTGTAGATGCCATGTGAAGACACTCAAGATAATCTGCTTTCCTGGTACAGAATATGAAAAAAACACATTATAGAAATTATATATATATATATATATACATTTTAGAAGTTATTATGTGACTTTTTAGAGTAATATTTCTATGCCAGTTTGTCTCTTCCAGAAGTAAAATAAAATCTTCAGGCAGCATCAAAGAAAATATACAAGCTTCTTAGGAAGAGTGTATTGATTTTAATGAAATTTGTTTCACATAATCCCCATTAGTACTAACAGGCATAGTTATATATTTCTTCATATTATCAAAGTTATTCAAAATAAAAAGAACAGCTGGTTTCACTTTGTTTTTTATACCATTGTATTGTCCTTGACATTTCTTGTAAAATTCCCCATAATACAAACATAAGCATGTATATGTACACTTGTACATATACATAGTCATTGCAGGTAAAATAGAAGATCTTGGATTAAACTTTTTCAGGCAGCCTGTTCTACCTTGTCTTCAAACGACCTTTGATATTTGGATTCACACTGGCCATAGATGCAGTATTTGCACTTTGCTTTACTTTGCATTAAAGTTGTATTATACAAATATAAATAGAGAAAAAGACAATTAATTATAATAAAACCAAGAAATAAATTTGCAGAAACAGTGTGAGGACTGGACTACAATGATCTAATAGAATCTGTTATAGCGCAATCTTTGGGAGTTTTTAGAAAGCCTTTTCACAGCCTTCTTCCGTCCCTCTTCTATTAAATTCCTCTTATTTGTGGAGAATAGCAGGACATTCACACTCTTGGAAAAGAGCTTAAAATATTTTTTTTCTGGTTGTTTAGATTTAGACTATAATAGTGATACGTACTTTATCATTGCAAGAATACAAGAACTCTAACAGACCAAGTGTAATAATACATAACTATGTAAATTTTTATCTCCCTAATTATTGTAAAATCACTGTGCAAGAATACTAACATTACTGAAAATGTAATCCTGGGAGCTTCTGGAGTTTGTTTTCAAAGGAGGTCATTGAATGGAATTAAATAAATTTAATATGTATTTTAAATATTAAATATATCTATAAATATTAAATACATTCTTACAATTGCCTGAGCTCTTGATACTATGGCAATGCATCTCTTTTAATGGAAAGAAGAGAAAAACAAAGATCAACCAAACTGCACTGACTTGAATATATTTTATTCCTTGTGAGCAGAGCCTGCAAAGAAAATTTCTTATCAAATCTCATTATTTTTTGTCACAAATCTTACAACATTTTTTAAGTTCAAGACTCGGTAGCACAATGTTTAAATCAAAAGTTTAAGCTCAGCTTTCATTGAAAGAAAATACTCTAAAATTTGAAAGAGGCAGCAAAATGAACAATAACGAATTATTAAGTAAAGGATAAACAAAAAATACCCTTAGTAATTCAGTATTTTAATTTGGTGTAATCACTAAATTAGTTTAATATGCATATGACTTTTATCGGCTTCTCTCTATAGTTCTACCCAACCATCTGTCTGCCCCTCCCTATCTAATAATTTTGGGACTTACTAGCCAGTTTTACCTATATGAAAAAAACTAAGTGGAAACCTTAACACATAGTCCTACAAGTGTCATGAAAATCAACATTTTGGTTTAGCAGAAATATCCTGATGTATGAAAGAAGGGAAAGGAAAACTCCACATTTATAAATGGATTTTTTGCAGCTTTCTGTTGTCTAAGTGTGTTATTGCTGGCCTGACCAATCAGCAGGCACACAGCTCCAAAGTAATTATAACACTTACACCTGAGACCAGTACAGGAAAAAAAAATGGGAATACTGAAACGTCTCGGACTGCAGAGAGGTAAATAAATCTTTAGGAAATCAGACATCATTGATTTCTCTGCTCAGAAAACAAATAAATAAATAATCCTTAAATCATTTCATGTGATGATAGATAGTTATGGTAGTTTGACTGCTTTGTTTTCAAGTTACTGTATATAGTACATTCTACTAAAGAGGCTGGGAAAAGGACAATCGTGTTGGCTCCTGGCTGCTGCCTTCTGGATCAGCATAGCTTCTCAAGAGAAAGGGGAGACTTCTCCTCTTTCAACAGAATAAATGAACATCAGCAGCCAGAGAATGCCTCCAAGTGCGAGAAGACGTCAGTGATGAATTATGCACAGTGACCATGAAGTCAAGAAGCACCATAAGGCTCCTAGAGAGAGATGATGGAAAGGAGAAGGCTTCACTGGAGACTTCAGAGTCTGCAGGGTTTCTGCAACTCAGGAAACCTCCAAAGGTTTTTGGGCAGAAAATAAAGCCTGAAGAAAAAGCCCTGTCCTGCAAGGACATGAGTGAGAAGCTGAAGATTTGTTTTCAAGCCTCATTTTTAACTGATCTCACCCAACAATCCCAAGCTAATAAAATCATTTTCTGGTCAGTGATAACATTGTTAGAACCTCATACTGCAGTCATCTGTCACTGATTTTGCTTAATATACTCTAATTTCACATCAGGTGATCTGAAATGAGACTTGGGAAAGTCGTGGGAGATTATGAGTAATGCTACTTGTTACATGCATGTGCTTTTTCTTTATTTGTTGTTTATATCCCTTTAAAATGGTGCTGCTGGTTGGGTGAGGCAGAGCCTTCTGCGAGAAAAGTGGGATTAGTCCTTCCCTGGGACACAGTGAGCCTGTTGAGGGAGGCCTCTCCAGCAAGCAAGGTGAAACAATGGGGGGAAGACAGTCAGCAAGGTGAGACTATCAACACAAGCACAGCCTGGATAGGGAGCTGATATGTAGTGAAGTTTCAGAAGTGCTGCAAGACCTGTCCAATGGGCCCACAGCGACTGAGGAGTTCACTGCAATTCAGGAAGCTGGTAACTGTTGTGGAATGATAATATAGAACACAAAACCATTTTTACAATTCCCCCTAATTTATGTCCTTTCTAATTCTGAGTTTTCCCTGTTATAAAAAGTTATGTGTTCATGGTTTGATAATACTTATTATATATCATTAACAGAGTTCTATCCTGAAGTTTTGGCCATCTAGTAGTCCTAAGAGGCTTTCACACCATATTTCATATGTTTCAAAGATGAAAAGCATTATTTTGGAATGTTATGAAATTTACTATCCATATCATCAAAATCCTGGTGTGGGATATTTGGTGGAAAAATCCTAAACTCTTGTTTAGCCACCTCTGCTGTCTCCGTCATTCTTTCCTTCCTCATGTACTGAGTAAGCTATTGCCTGAAATATTATACTCGTTACTGATCTCCATCTGGACACAGAGCTGTTGACCCCAACTCTTTTGAGTGTGAATTTCTTACCCACTGAGTTGTCCATTCATCAGATCTATGATCTCTCCAATTTAGAGACAAGGATGTCATAGGGAACAGTGTCAAATGTTTTGCACAAGTCCAGGTAGATGATGTCAGTTGCTCTTTCCCTATCCACGAGTGCTGTAACCCCATGGTAGAAGGCCACCAGATTTGTCAGGTATAATCTGCTCTTAGTAAAGCCATGTTGGTTGTCACCAATCACCTCCTTATTTTCCATGTGACTTAGCTTAATTTCCAGGAAGATCTGTTCCATGATCTTGTTGGTCACAGAGGTAAGACTGACTGTCCTGGAGTTCCCCTGATCATTCTTCTCTCCCTTTTTAAAAATGGGGGTTATTTTTCCCCTCTTCCAGTCAGTGGGAACTTCACCAGACTGTCACGATTTCTCAGATATTATGGATATGATAGTTGATTTCATTCTATCTTGAGAATGAAAAGCTGTATATTTCTGTATATTTAGGTATTGGGAAAAAAAAAAAAAAAAAAGGGAAAAAAAAAAAAACTGTTACCGATTAATATATAAATGGCATCTACTTGTGTCCCTTTAATTTTTCTGTACTCATTTATTTTATGTCATTCATTATTTATGAATTATCTTCTCTAATACACCCTACCTGAAAAAATTGAAAGAATTTTTCCTTTTTTCAAAGAACATTTGAACAATTAAAAAGCACAGATGAGCATACGACTGTGCTAAGACTTTTTCCTGGCCTTGTTTAGTCAAACAGTAGATATTGTAAGTGTGGCCCCAGTGCTGGGCCCTTCCAGTGCCCTGTGCCAACATGAAACATTTCTTGCAAGTCATGGACCTCTGTTACCTAAAGAAGAGGATGACAAAATACACACAGCTTCTGCAAGGGGCACAGGGCAGAGAGAAGGTGGGGAGCAATAGGGGGTTATTGAAACATCCCACCTTCCAACCCTCTCAAGTCTGGCTTGGATTTTAATAAAGAGCAGTACCAAATCATTCGTTTCCAAGGGCAAAAGACTGAAGGCAAAATGGTGGTCACATATCCAGCTTTACCCAGCATTTCTCCCCAAGGAAGGCAGCTGCCTCCTCACCAGGATTTTCTGAGCATAATGTCAGTGCAACACAAGAATAACTCACTGTGACTAAAGACTGCAGCACCAGGCCCAGCCAAGAGCGTTTTTAAATAACATTCCTCCAAACTGCACTCTCTGTTCATTCTTCTAAAGAACACTTAAGACTTCGTACTTTTAAACAAATGGATAGTCCAGGGCAATTCTGCAAAAGTAATTCAGGCTGAGCTGAAAATATGTACCACAGACATGGCACAAACTATCCAACCTGGGAGACTGAGCTACAATTTTTCCTCCCTGACAATATAGAGTTTCTCTCTCTCCTCTCTCTCTCTCTCTCTCTCTCTTTCTCTCTCTCATCCCCCTGTCCGTCCATCACCCCCCCCCCCCCTTTTTTTTTCACTGTCTGGCTCGATTAGGTTGGAATCTTATGGTACTGTACTCTTTTTGTTCCATAAACTTTGTTGTGTTCAAACCACAAGTGCAAATTTGCCAGGGTCTGGTTCCTCAGGGGTTTCAGGGCAGAATGGGTTTTGCTGCATCTCTTTGTTGCTCTGACCCATGTTCCTCTCATATGCCCTGGTTTTTACCATAGGAAATTCTTTCTCAAAAGTTTACCTCCTTTTAATTTTTATAAAGAATTCCGTCTCAGGCATTTTCAAGACATTTAATATGGGCGTTCAATTATTTCTTATTTTCCCAGCACTACAACACTGGTTCCATATAAATAAATAAAAAAGTTTCACAAAGTGGACTAATTTTCTATTAAAAAATGATGTGTTGAAAATGTACAAAACTTAACTATCTCAAGAACTACAAGTGCCTTTTCACAGCTTTGTTACTTGGAAATAAATGTTAACACTGTCATTTGATTTGGGGATAGAACAAGACAGAAAGTGTCTGTTTTACTGTGTTCTGTATCACATTACAGAAAATGTACTGTTAACTCTGAAGTCTTTTTTTCCTATTCTCAAATCACATTTCTTAGTTTCTTCTCAAAATATTTAAATTGAATTGTGTCTCCCCACAGTGTACTTGCTCCCAGAGTCACATAACTCCATCTCAGGGATATTATATCACAGAAATCTGGCTATTATTAAAAAGTATTTGGTTTCTAGTTCTATTTGTAAATGTCTTTTAAAATTATAGGATGAATCATAGAGCCATCTTGTTATTTATTTTTATACAGGAAAGTCATGCTAAACATGTTTTGGTATCAATTTTAATAATTCTCCTTTTCCTGACTTTTCATTCCTGTTTAATTTTTAAGAATATAAAACAGACCCAGCAGTAATATCCACAGTTTATTTGAAGAAAAACTGGCTTAGATTTTTTTTTTTTTTTACAATTGTATTGTTTTGCCAACTTGTCAATTTGTCAGCAGTCCACAAAATAGCAGTGTTCTAAATCTACTATCAGATCTTCCAGGCAAACACAAACTTCTTCATGCATGATAAATGAAATGTGATGATATACCTGACAGTCCCCATTTACCATTCAGTTTCTACAAAAGAAACCTCTTTTTTTTTTTTTTTTTTTTTTTTTTTCAGAGCTGTTAGGAGCAAACAAGAAAACACATGACACATTAACTGAAGTCATTGGCAAGAGTGGAATCCAGTCTTAAAAGGGAACAAAAAGAAAGATAGGAATAGAAGAAATGGAAGTCCTTGACTCCACCTAGACTGTTTCTTTTTGTGACAGAAAAAAATCTGTTTATGCTTCCTCCTAATTTTAAACCAATTTTTAATACATGCAATGAAAGAAGAAAGATTCTGTCACACTTCTATGTGATATGACTTGGAATGCAATAGCTGTACATAATTTGAACTATCACATTTTTATTTTTTTTCATCCTGAAGGCTTCCAGTCTGAGACAATACACTGTATAAGCATTGGGGAAAGCTCTATCAGTAGCAAGTATAAAAGTATAACTACTGTTGTATCAGACAGTTCTGCATCTGCAATACTTTCCACACAGGGACAGAAAAATTCAGCTGTACATTTAGTGGGAAGTGGATATAAAATATATTTAGTATCAGCTGCAACAAATGCTAAGGAAATTTCAGTAAGAAAACAAAACACAATGGTTAATAATTCTGCACATCACAAATCTGTACTTCAGGGATACTACACTGAAGTTTTTAAAGCCAAAAATTCATCTGTACTGTTGAAACATATATATTGTCCATGCTTCAGAAAAAATTACTTCAGGAGAAAAAAAAAAAAAAAAAAAGTAATGTTTACAAGTTTGTATCTTCCAATCCTGAACAATAACCAGTTCAGGCCCAATTACTCAGTTCATCATTATAATGACACTTTATAACAAACCTCTACAGACACTACCAAGACACAGTCTTCATTGTCCCTGTACAAATATAAATGCAAACTCAACAGATTCTGAGCTTACCAAGGATGTAAAGCAGACCTGGTACAGTGCAGTAAACTGCCAAAACTTCATCAGTGGGAAAATAAAAATAAATAAATAAATAAATAAATAAATAAGTTATCAATACCCAGAACAACACCAGTGCATTGAATAAGTGTCCTTCTGCAAATTACTTGATGAACATCAGTGCAATTGATACTATATTAAGACCCTGTCATCCCTGGTAAATTCTGCAGCAACAGTGTTCATTTCCTAGTCTTTGAATCTTCATCTACGGCTACAAAGATCTACATGGTTACTTTTATAGGCCACATATCTCTTTGCAGACAGAAGTCAAAGCAACGGAGAAGCCTTATTTTTCATGTTTTACCATTACTCACATAGGTTATATTATTCCTTTGGGTAATCACCTCTGTTCTAACAGTGTCCTCTAACAGGATTGCAAGAGGGTTCGGGAACTCCTCATCACCAACACAGAAGGCACCCTCTTTTGTTGTATCCTGATGATCAGCAGTGATTGTGAAGTGGTAACTCTTACTCCATCCAAGTAACAATTTGTGGCTGTGTATATTACCACGTTCATGGAGCTGCTGAAAGATTTGTCTTTGTGTGTCACACTCCTTAAAATAGTCCATGTTTGACTGATTGTCTGTATGCTATTGATGAACCTAGTTACCACATCAAAAAGACCAAAAAGGCTTAGTGAAAGTATTTTCTAGAACTGTTGATGTGATCCTCATTGTCAAACAAGTATTATGGCAAGCATGTAAAAGAGTGCATGAATGTCCAAAGAGCTTTAAAATAGGATTTATGTGTCTGCTTTTCAGGAAAATGTATTCTTGTGAAAGGTAGCCTTACCAATACAGAAGTAGTAATGGGTTAAATCCAGCCCTTGCCTTTTACCTGGTAATAATGAAATAAATAGATTTTTCTGAAGTCACTGATACAATTTAGCTATATTAGACAGATCCTTAATATCAATAAGAAGCAACAGGAATTGAGCACACTGGTGTTTTTTAATGATATCCTTATACATCCCCTTTGCTAACTTTAAAAATCTTGCCATCTATCCACAAATCTCTCTTTCATGAAGATGCATAAAAACTAATCTAATAAAATTTGAATTTTAATCTAATGAGTCTGTGACTTATTCTTACTTTGGAGTATCATGTATTTTGTCTTTTCTGGCTTCTCCATCTGCCTGCACCTTACCAGTTTTAATGATTTTTAACAGAATTAGCTTTACTGTATCCTGATCTTCAATTTCTGGACACAATGGTAATTACCATCATCACCATCATCAGAGATACTTGTGTTACATACTTGTGTCTAGCCGTTATGATGCACTATGAAATTCCTAAAATATATAACTCAAAATATAAGGTTTAATACTGTTACTGACAGTATGTTTTTCCATTTTATGTAGCTTTATTTACTCAAGCCTGTTACTTACAAGAGGCTCCAAATCTGTTCAGGTGTTTATCTCTAAACTTTGCAAACATTGGTGCTGATGTATCTGCCAGAAGTCATAGTCTGAGTTTGCTTGGATAATACTGCCCCATGCTGGTTTATAAGGAAAACTCTCTGCTGACTCCCTCCCCCCCAGCCCCCGGCCTTTCCCCCTTTTCTTTTCCCGCCAAAATCTTAAAAAAAGATGGGCAGGTGTGCTCTGTGATTTTAACTTGTAAGTTTGTTTTGCTTTGTTTCCTTAAGCTGCAAAATGCTTTTCCTTCAACTGTTGTTCTCATATATCATGCAAAATACTCTGCTGTGCTGCTCCCTGAGACCAAAACAGGGGAAATGTGGCTTTTTACAATGGGCTGGAGAAGAAGGCTCATGTATGCACAATGATAAGAGAAAGCACCCAGAATATAATGTCACAGTTAATGATGGGGGGCGGGCGGGGGGGGGGGGGGGGGGGGGGGGGGGGGGGGGGAAGGGTTCCATAGACATTAACAGGAGCTCTGTGAAGCAGACAGGCTGAACAGCTATGAAAAGACCATGAGATTGTTGTGAGGCCCACTTCTGGATACTCACTACTAAGTTCTTATTAATAACTGCAAATTCAGAAAGATACAGACAGCTACTCAAACAGCTCTCATTGGTGGCTGACATAACTCCTGGTACATGAGATAAAACAGGCCTTTCTGTCCAGGCCATTGCCTTCATCAGCCCCTGTTGCCCTTTTTTTACAGGCCAGGGTCTGGGCCTCTCTGGTTTATAAACCACATGTTGCTAGTACTAACACTAATCTTGTGTACACAGATAGGAAAAAGCTTCTTTTTTCTTTTTTTCTTTTCCTTTTTTCCTACAGCATATACTGCATTTCACCATTTTTCAATTTATGTGTCGGTCAGCTATAAATTTGGTTTTCATGTTGGTCAGTTATAAATTTGGTTTTCTTGGGATTAAGTGCTTTGTTGCTGCTTTGCAGTGGTATGACATCTGCTCAAAGAGAAATGTTCTTCCAATCAATTGCTACGAATTTCACATTCTTTCTGATAAGAAATTTCAGTTAGGGCTGATTCCAAACTGTCCTGACCACCTGTACACTAAAAGTATCTTTTAAAAGAACAGGCCAGACAGTTATGCTTTTATAGGTTGGAACTCCTGCATACGAGCATGCAGGTCTGATCCTGGATACTAACTGGGATCCAAAGCTGCAGCTTCTGGATTTGATTTTGCTTCCATTCTTTTGTCTTCCTTTTCCCTGGACTTGGCTTCCATGATCTGAATTGTGACAGAATTCTTGCTGTAGTCTCTGCACACTCATGAACACTGATAAAGTATCTAAATGTTTAAAGTCATAAAATGGAACAATGGTTTACCCTCTTTTCCCTTTAAAGAGTGAATGGAATTATATCAGCAACCTATATCCATCACTTTAAAATAGACCCTTGAAGGAGGACTGCAGACAAATTAAAAACTGTATGTTACTGTCCATGGCAAGAGTGTAATTGGCTCATAAGGAGAGTGAGACTAGCACAGCAGACTGCTAGAGCTTCACCCCATAATCCTGGGACAATCATACTGTATGGGACAGGCTCTAGCTAAAGACAGTGAGTAGTTGTATAATTAGCACCAAAGAGGCTGATTTATAGCAGATTATCCTCTGGAAACTGCAAACTAATTGATCATATGTTGGGATAAAAAAATGTCTGGGGCCCATTGACACAGAGGTGGACAAATAAGCAATTAGAGGGAAAAATTAAAACCTGGAGGGGAACCAACAGAGAGATGAAGGTCAGTCGTCTACACCACAGATATTGAAAGATATCAACAGTGACTGTGTCAGAGGTGCTCAGAACAGGTCTGGAAAAAGAGACATATGCTGAAGCAGTGACCATCATTACAGAGTAGGCTAATCCATATTAAGTATGTAGATGAAATAAAATATTTAAAGTCAGGGAAATACTTTTCCCACACTGGTAGCATGAAATGATGGTGTGTGTGTCTGTGCGTGTGTGTGCTTGTGTGAATCTGTCTGTCTGTGCCACACAGCTCAGCTTAGAAAATTGTTATAAATTTAGAGCAAAGAATATGAGTATCCATGCCTGATTTATTCTGCGTTTCATCTAGTTTCATGACTGTCTCCAGAAGTGGATATTAACAGGTAATGGAAAAGAGCCTTGGAAATAGAATCAATATCCATTGACCTTGAGACACTTTCCAGATTTTCCTGTTGTTGACATTTATAAACATCTATAGCAATACTTCCTATACTTTGGGCAACTGCTTTCCTGAGAAATAATTTCTATTCTTCTGTATTACTATACTATATAAATACATATATGAAAACCTTATGATCCAACACAAAATGGTTAGTAGCCTACTATACCACTTGGACAACCATAAATCTATGGGACCAGATGGGATCCACCCAAGGGTGCTGCAGGAGCTGGTGGATGTGTTGCCAAGCAATTTTTAACAATTCACCAGCAGTTCTGGCAAACTAGGGAGGTCCCAGTTGGCTGGGGGTTGGTGAATGTGAGGCCCATCTACAAGAAGGGCAGAAAGGAGGATCTAGGGACTTACAGGCCTATTAGTCTGACCTTGGTGCCAGGGAAGGTCATGGAGCAACTCATCTTGGGTGTCATCACATAACACGTACAAGACAAACAGATGATCAGACCCAGTCATCGTGGGTTTATGAAAGGCAGATCATGCCTGACTAACGTGATCTTCTATGACAAGATGACCTGTTTGGTGGACACATGAAAGACTGTGGATGTTGCTTACTTGGACTTTAGCAAGGTTTTTGATACTGTTTCCCACAGCTTTCTCCTGGAAAAACTGGCTGCTCATGGCTTGTACAGATGTGCTAGTAAATATGCGTAAAAACTAGCTGGATGGCCAGACGCAAAAGGTCATTGTGAAAGGAGTTATATCTGTTTGGTGGACAGTTACAAGTGGTGTTTCCTAGGGCTCATTATCGGGGCTAGTGTTATTTAATAACTTTATCAATTATGTTGATGAAGGGATTTAGTACACCCTCAGTAAGCTTGCAGATGTCACCAAGTTGGGTGAGAATGTTGAGCAGCTTGAGGATAGGTTCTACAGAGAGATATGGATAGGCTGGATCAATGAGTCATGTCCAATCACATGACATTCAGCAAGTGCTGGGTTCCGCACTTGGGTGTGAACAACCCCATGAAGCAATATAGAGGCCTGGGGAAGAGTAACTGGAAAGTTGCTCAGCAGAAAGTGACTTGGGTGTACTGGTCAACAGCCAGCTGAACATGAGCCAACAGCTAGTTAAGATGGCCAAGAAGGCTAATGGCATCTTGGCTTGTATCAGAAACAGTGTGGCCAGCAGGACTAGGGAAGTGATTGTCCCACTGTACTTGGAACTTGTGAGACCACACTTTGAGTACTGTGTTCAGTTTTAGCCCCTCACTACATGAAAGATATTGAGATGCTCAAGTATGTCCAGATAAAAAAAACAAAGCTGGTGAAGGACTAGGAAAAAAAATAAAATAAAATAATAAAATAAAAATTAAAAAAGACATTAGAGACATTAGAGACAGCAGAAGGAACTGGGCCTGGTTAGTCTGGTTAGTCTGGAGAAGACGAGGCTGAGGGGAGACCTCATCGCTCTCGGCGACTGTCTGAAAGGAGGTTGCAATGAAGAAGTTTTCAGGGTCTTTTCTCAAGTGACAGGTGATGGGAAACAAGGCAATAGCTTTAAGTTGCACCAGGGGAGGTTTAGACTCGATAACATGAAGAATTTCTTTGCAAATGGGGTGCTCAGGCATTGGAACAGGCTGCTAAGGAGGGGTCAGCTTTAAGGGCATAATGTTGCAGACTATTATACAGTTATAAGCAGCAAATAGGATTTCATTCCAGATCCTTTCCTGATACCCATGTCTTCATTGTCCTCCAATTCATAACATGCTATATGAAAACAGTACTGTGACTGCAGAACAGGCTCTTCATACACCTTCATTTGTGGCCCCATCAGAAAAGGGTCACCTTATAAACAAAATTTGTTGCAATATTTGTTTTGAAAGGTTCTTTTCCCCATCCTAAAAACTCCTAAAGGCTTTCACCCCTAATGAAATGCAGATGTCTACCATCCCATTAGGAATGAAGAATTTTGCTTACCACAGTAAGTATATCCCTTCTTTTTCTAGGGAAGAACAATAATCTTTTCTTCCCTTTCTTGTGAGAAGTGTACTTGAAGAGACAAAAAATGCAATTTTTCACAGAATCACAGAATAGTCTAGGTTGGAAGAGACCTCCAAGATCACCGAGTCCAACCTCTGACCTAACACTAACAAGTCCTCCACTAAACCATATCCCTAAGCTCTACATCTAAACGTCTTTTAAAGACCTCCAGGGATGGTGATTCAACCACTTCCCTGAGCAGCCTATTCCAGTGACTAACAACCCTTTCAGTAAAGAAGTTCTTCCTAATATCCAACCTAAACCTCCCCTGGCGCAACTTTAGCCCATTCCCCCTCGTCCTGTGGGAGAATAGACCAACCCCCACCTTGCTACAGCCTCCTTTTAGGTACCTGTAGAGTGCGATAAGGTCACCCCTGAGCCTCCCCTTCTCCAGGCTAAATAGTCCCAGCTCCCTCAGCCGCTCCTCATAAGACTTGTTCTCAAGTGAGATCCTAACCCATAGAGACTCAACCTTATCATTCCCAGCCTCAATTTCAATGACATCAAAACACTCTCTCATATAGAGAGCCACTCCACCACCCCTTCTGTGCTGTCTGTCCCTTCTGAAGAGCCTATAGCCAGACATTGCAGCACTCTACTAAACCATGTTAGAAATGATTACATGGATATTGATTACTAATGATTACAACGTAATTTTCTTGGAGTTCTTGATTTTATTTAATTCACCCAAAACTAAAAACCTAAATTATGCATCTTCTTTTTCTTCACTAACATTTTATCCATAGTTTTGTACCTTAAGATTTTATTTCATTTCCAGACACTTCTGTATGCTAGACGAAAGTTCAAAAAATACTTTGATTAAATCTGATAAATAAGAAATAAATGAAGTGACAGACATTCTCGTCTTCTGGTCCTAAGCAATGCTTTTTCCTATGAAATATTTCTACTCTCTTATATTAAAGAAAAAAAAAAAAAAAGAAGAAAAAAAAAAGAAGAAAAAAAAAAAAAGAACTTTACAATGATAAGGATAAAACTACAATACCATGGTTAAAAAAGTAACTTTTTCATATTCCATTGCAAGCCTTAAAATCTATTTTCTTCTTACATGTCATCATCTGTAATATGACTTCATCTTTCTCAGTTTGACAGTGATAGCTGCTTTCTGAGATAAATTTTTCTACCAAATCTGCACTTGCCTTATGGTCACTATTACTGCATCATATTTCCTTAGGTAGCTTAAGAGAATATCATGCAATAAAGTATGAGAAACCTTATTAAGCTCAGAATATATCAGATCATGCATGTACCTTCCCATTATCCATTTAGCCACTTAACCTGTCAAAGGAGAAAATTAGATTTATTCAGAAGAAAATTAGATTTACTTGACATGACCTGTCCTAGATAAAGAATACTGGCTAGTTTTTGCTTTGTCTTTTAGCTATTTGCATTATTATTGCTTTATCTTTTGTAGAGATAGATATATAACTTCTTAAGTCATTGTTTCTGAGGCCAAATTAGATTAATTGTGTGTAGTTCTTGATGGACTTTTTTTTTGTTTTTTTTTCAAATTTAGGATTATGCTTGACCTCTTGCACTCTGGTCACTTTTCTTTATGTTTCTTTATGGAAACTGATAGCCATAAGTCAGGTGGAAACATATTCAGGGGATCTTCCTCTGAATAGAGGTAGAGAGGAGCAAGTTGAATAAAAGAGGGGAGGAGAGGAGAGAAGAGGAGAGGAGAGGAGAGGACAGGACAGGACAGGACAGGACAGGACAGGACAGGAGAGGTGCCATGGGTCACCCATGGCTGCATCCCCCTCGGGGATGTCTCTACCCCAGCATAGGTTACCCACAGCTTCAGTACCTCAGGTGATTCCCGCTTTGACATGGAGTATTATCTCCCAAGAGAATGCCTCCAGATGCATGTCTCCTCAGAAGCTTGTCTCTCTGTGCATCTCCAAATGCATCTCGTCCATGCGTCCTGCAAAGACCATCGCCCCACATTTCTCAAAAAAAGTTTTCTTCATAGATTTCCTCCTCTGGGGTCTGCTGCTCTTTCTTAAATATTTCTGAGCCATGGCTCTTTGCACCACCATGCCTGGCTTCAGTCTTGGATTGTGATGGGTCATCTACATGCATTTCATAACTATCTGTGACCAGCCCAGGGCAGCTCACACCACGTTCCACACAGGGCATCCTGCAGCCCCGACACCAAAACCCTGTTGTTTTCACCCAATACAAGACAAAAGCTTCCAATTAAAAGTGATGCTCACAGTTTAAATAGAAAGGATAATTAATCATGAAAACATGAAAAATAAGACTTATGGATTTTCTGTCTCTTGAAGACTTGAAATGAAAACTGGATATTTTTTGAAATATATTCTTTATTCTAGCTCAAGTTACTAATGAGTGCACATAGGGTAATAAGCAAAGTAGGTAGGTAGAAGTGAGACATTATAATCAGACAGTCTCTTCTGTCTTTAAAATCTTTTAGGTTATGTCTGTAAAGCTGAGACTATAAAAAGAAAGCTTCAGGAAGCAATAAGTTAACTATGCAGTCAAGAACATATACACCATGCATCTCAATTCATTTAAGTGGCAATGTTATCTCTGTTAAACAAATAAAGACAAATAGAAGATATTTTTTTTCTTTTCTCTCTAGGCAGCTTTGGGGAGCACAATATAAGAAAAATATATATTAGAGAGTGTCCAAAGGAGAGCAAAAAAGATGGTGAAAGTTTTAAGGGGTAAGACATATGAGAAGCAGCTGAAGTCACTTGGTCCAGCCTAAAGAAGAAGACACTGAGGGGAAACTCATGGCAGTCTACAGCTTCCTCACAAGGGAGAACCAGGATGGGAGGCGCTGAGCTCTCCTCTCTGGTGACAGCAACAGAACCCATGGGAACAACATGGAGCTGCAACAGGGGAGGATCAGGATGGGTGTTAGGAAAATATTCTTCACTGAGAGGGTGGTTGGGTAAAGGGACAGGCTCCCCAGGTTTAAATTTTGTGTAGACCTGTGTAGATCTGTCAGTTGGACTCAGTCATCTTTCTGGGTCCCTTCCAGCTCATAATATTTTACGATTCCATGATTCTGTGATTATATTGTGATAGAATAGTTAAGTTTGGAAAGGACCCCCAGAAGTTCAACCCACTGTTCAAATCAAGGATGGCTTCAAATTTAGATCAGGTTGAGCAGGGCAATGTTCTGTCAAGGTCATGTATGGAAAATCCACCACCTCTCTGGGTACTCTGGTCCATGCAAAGCAAACCCTTATATTATGTACTCCAGACTCTTAACTATCTCTACCAGTCTCTTTCTCAAATTGTGAAACACAGAAATGAATGATACATCCTCAAAAATGCTAAGTAGAAGGAAAAAAAAAAATGCTTCTTTCAAATCCCTGGCAGCACTCTCTGTTAGGCATTCTTATTTTGTTTATATATTTTTTTTTCACTAACCCCATAAATATAGGGGACAGTGAATTAAAAATTTAGATGAGCTACTATGAGCTACTTAAAAATTCTACCTAAATAAATAAATAATGCAACATAAAGATAAAAACAAATCTTTCCTTTAACTAACAAGTCGTCATATTTAAAAGATCAAGAGTTCAGCTCAGTTCAGCTTCTTGTAACTAAGTAAAGTGCCTAAGTGAAATATAATTGCTGTCAGCTGATGGAATTGATTAGTTACCCATTACTTCAAGTAAAATAATTCCAACCTTCATAATTTCAGATTAAATTAAAAGAACTGGAGACACCAGCTGTTTCTCAGCACTGGAAAAACACATGCAGATTGTGCACCATGTTCATAAACAAACTTCTCTGTACAGGAGCTTAGTGTGTGCATAGATGTATATGAAAAAGAAAAAAAAAAAGTTTAAAAAGCAAAGCAAAACAAAACATAAAGAAAATTCATCCTTTGGCACTGCATCAACACTTTTGTGATTTATCAGCAAAGTTGAGTGGACTCTTTAGACACATTCACCATGTTTGTTAACAGAATAAATACCAGCTCTAATTGGCTGCCATTCTGTGTATCAGTGGTACTAGATGGGATGAAAAATTCTGCCCATGCCTTCTAAAGCTGTTTACTGGAACCAAAGCATGGTGAAATCTCCAAATTGCAAGGTCTGCAAGGCCAAGTATCCCATGGGGAAAGGATCATGCCCAACACCTCTGACAACAATGATAATATGTCCTGTAATGTTTTTGGGAACATTTTACCTGCTGCAGTATCTGTATATTGCCATACCATGAGACTCACACTGGTGTGAGATTGCACACATAGCAGTGCTGAGTGGAGCATTCCTGCCACTTTCATCTGCAGACCTGTGGTCCGCCTTACCCACCACCCACTATTTTGTGAGAGTACAACTGTTTGTGGAACTGCACAATTAAATGATCTAAGCTACAAATAACCCGTCAGAAAAAAAAAAAAAAAAAAAAAAAAAAAAAATGGTAACAAATGGTTAGGGGATGAGAAGTGGACAGCAACTGCCAGGAGATTACTAAGAGACCACAGACTCAAACTTTAAATTATCCCAGCAACAAACCAAAGAGAATGCAATACTAGGTTTCTGTATATGTCTGGAGAGTATGGAATGGTCCAATAGGAACTGAATGGAGCAATTTCTCTGAAGAAGGAAAACTGACAAATGCAAACACTACAACTAGAGTTTGTGGTGAACGACAGACACCCCAGGTCAGCAACCAAAAGATTGTAGGAAGAGAAAATCTTTTTTAGAGTACTGACAAAGCAGAGACTTGTGAAAGAGAGATCCATAAATTACTTTGCATGCCTTCACTTAGTAAATACACATACTCCTCCTCAGCACCTTGCCATATTTCAGTCTTTAGACTCTATTTGTACCCACTTCCTACCCACTCTCTTCCACTTCCATTTTCTCTCTCGTATTCTGTCCACACTGACTATGTGTCCTTGGCTCCACTTGGTTTCCTTTCCCAAGCCATATCTGATTCCCCTGCCATTCCTGCAGCACCTCTTCGAATTTATTTATCAGATGGCTTCATGATTCTTGGTTTGTTCTTTCCCAGACAGTCTCAGTGTCCACATCCTTCTGGCCCATGTCTCCCCCTGAATGACTTCCATTTTTCTAGTACCTCTCTTCAGGTCCTTCTCATCTTATCCAAACTGTTAAAGCTTCTCCCAACCACCAAAACTGGTGAGCTCTCCTATTTTTACCCCCAGTCTCTGTCCCTCTGTCTCACAGTCTCAGCCTCTTTGACAAGTTAGTTCAAATCTTGCACAGGTCTCACGTGTATACTTTTTTTTCTTTTTTCCTTTATTATTCAACCTGGGACAATTTCAATCCCACTCAGTTTAGGTTTTCAAAGACAGCATGAACAAAATATCATAGGGTCTAATAAAGGAAGTAGTTGGCAGCACGAACTTCTTTGCTTGTAGCAGAAACAGACCTGCTAACAGATAGCAAAAATAACACTTCCATTGAATTTCAGGGAGATAGGTCTGTAACTATGTGACATCAAAACATGCACACATATCTGTAATAATCATGTTTTAAACAAGAAATTTTACATATAAACCAAAACACTTCCTTCTCCTGAAAATTCCATCTTCCCTGTAACTAAGGGATATATTTTTTCTAAAGGAAAAAACTCATCAAAGAGGAATGTATCTTTTATGTCTTTTATGGATTTTTAAAGTTATCTGTTATCTCGTTCTTGGCAACAAAGAAATACAAATGATAGAAATTTGGCAAATACTGGGAAATTGGAGCAGGTTCCTATAAAAAAAAAAAAAAAAAAAAAAAAAAAAAGGAGCAGTTGAAGATGACTGATGTTGGATCTTCATCTATCTATCTGGAAAACATTTTATTTTGCTGTAGGATCTGCAGCTGAGAAAAAGTAATATTATCTTATTTTTAATAATATAACTAAACACTTCCTATAGTCATTGTTTCCTATGGAAAAAGATCTTACACTTACCTCAGACAAGTTCAATTTTATGTTATGTTCTGCAATGAATAAATATCCCATCACTCTATGTTTTACTTGGAAACAACAGTATATGTCCGTATGCACAGCTGGGATTTTCTCTTATGAATTTGCTTTCTTTCAAGTAAAAACATTTTCTGTAAGCATACTAGCAAAAGGGCTAAAAAAATTCTGTGGGCTCTTTTGCAGAACCTGGCTGGACAGGGAAGATGACAGGCCTTTCTGCAGCGTGTACCTGTTTCAGGAATTAAGAAACAAACTAAAGGTTATTAGAGCTGAACAGACACCAGAGAAATTTTAGTTTATAATCAGCTTCCCAGAGTGATGCTGTATGATGTTGCTGGGACTGGTTACTGGAGAACATTCATATACAGAAAATATGTGAGTGACACTGCACCCAGCTTCTTTCTTTTTCCAGTCTACATGCTACTTAAGCTCAGTAATTTGTGTTTAAGATCTGCCCAGAACCACATTTTTCCATGTGCCTGGAAGACATTATGATTATTGATGAAGAATTGTTTCCTTTTTTCCCCAAGCAATTTAGGCTTTAGGGAGCCCCAATTAATCTTCGTAAAGTGAAAAATAATCCTTTTTGAAGTAATCAAGTTTGGCATCCCTGTGTCCTAGCAGCAAACTAGCCCTTTCAAGAAGAACAAGGCAGCAATTTAATGTAAAGAACATAAGATCTCACTGATGGCAAAAACATTCAACCTCTACCTAAAAAACATATGAAAGGTCTACAATTCTTATGCTTTAGCCCACACCACCTCATAATTGAAACCAAACAGGGAGATAAACCCTCCTCTTAAGGTTGTTAGGCTTTCTGTAAGCCTAGATTTTAAAACATCCTGAATTACCGTGTTTTAAGTTTGAATCATTTATTTGCTGTAACAGTGATAAGCAGGAAATCCTAGTTAGATTAGTACACTATTTACAAAACAAACAAGGGCTGTTCTTTAATAGTTCAATTAAGATCTGACAAGGATTTGAGCAGTAAAACGATCGGCTAGTAAAATCCAAATTGCACGCTATTTATTTACATTGGTTTCAAACACTGGTGTTTTTAGACAGCTGAAGGCCTACAACCTTGCACCATTCTAACTGCTAATAATACAGTCTGTACTGCTCCCTAAGTGAATGCTTCCTTCAGTGTGATCACAGCTCTACTCCTTCACTGACAGTTCTAAGAATGCTGTAAAATAACTTCGTGGCTTTTGAGAATGGCTTTAGACCAGGACCAAGACAAACAGGTGACAAATCAAGGTACTTCCCATCTGCCAATGAGGGGCAGATGGATTATTATAGATTCCAAATTGTCATTGACTCACAACACCAAGATGGAGGAAAAATAATCATTATCTGGATCTGATTTTAAAAGGCTGCAGGACATGAAAAGGACATGATGCTGTGTTATACCCACCATTTGCAGTACCATGGCTACAGTTCTCTGTGGAGAACATGAAACCAATTCTGTGAGCAGCACAGCACACCACAGTTTTGAGAGAACAACACAGAGAAAAGCCACAGGAATACACTGAGTTACAGTAAATATAACTTATTCAGAAAGATTTAAAAGCATCAAATGTGAAGTATCAAAAGACTGAGAACAAGAGTACTGTCATGAAAAGCTTCTGCCAAAGAAGAGATATTACATAGGCAAAACAAAATGCTAATGTGCTTATCATTCAAAAGAGATGTTTTAGGCTTGATATATTGGAAAAAAAAAAAAAAAAAAAAAAAAAAGAAAAAATCTAATGTAAGAAAAATTGCTATATGGCAGTTTATCCACTTCTTTTGAGAGAGAGAAAGAAAGAGAGAGTTTACTTGTCCATGTTTCCAGGGCAAATGTAGAGAAAAACAAATGAGAAACCTAACTTGTTAGAACACATTTGTTTATCAAAATAATGATATCTCATTTTTAGTTACAGTCTGCTTTTAGATGTGTTCACAAAGAATTAACATGAGATGTGGGTATCAGTCTTCCCAGCTGGGAACTTTCAAGAAGGCTGCCTCAAGCCTTCATGAGTTGGGCCTTACAGTTGCACAGCACAAGCCCCAAAACTGATAAGTAATGTGGTTCAGTGCTATGAGATAAATTTTAATAGCATGTAGCAAGCATTCAGAAACAATAAAAACTAGGTAATTTCTAGACCTAAATAATTCCGCATGTAATTTCAATGAAGGCAACTGATTTTTTTGTCATCAATGAATTCATCTCTTTCTGTTGCCAGTTAAAAAAAAAAAAAAATCTTTCAGAATAGTTTAAATTATGGTGAGCAGAAAATTACATTTAGAGACTCAAGTGCATGCATCCTTGAAATAGCATTGCCCAAGTCCCACATCACCTTCTTCTTTCATAGGAAAAATCTGCAGACAGCTGACAAGGTATTCCTTGGGGGCTTCGCTAAATAAGTAACTTAAATTTGCTTGGAAATATTACTGAAAATAACTACAAATGTAAAATGTAGAACACATGGAATTAAATACTGTACAACTTTCATCCACTCACATTTATTTCAATAGAAACTGTAAGTGGAGATACCATTAACACTCTTTTAACTCAGTCAGCAAATCACTTCTAGTGCAGTCTGTAATGAGTCATTTTATTTTGACTTAATTTATTGATCTCTAAAATTAATAATACTGTAATCTCCAATAATATTCTGTAATTCACCTCATTTCTGTTTTAAAAAAAAAATGGTGTGACATATCAGATATGGTCAAGAGTACATAGGCTTCTTTATTCCACACAGAAAAGTAATTTTCCTGTGTGGTTTGCTTTTTTTTCTTTTTTTTTTTTTTTCCTTTTTTTTTTTTTTTCGACTGAAACAGATTTAATATGTTGAGGAATCTTACACTTGGATAAGTCAACTTCCTCTAGGCATAACTGTCAGATTTATCTGTACCCATACAGTTTGCCTTTGCAGTCACATTTTTAAGGTCAGCACCCTAACACTGTCAGCACCTTTTTGAAAACAATGTGAACCACAATTTCTCCCAATATGTTTGTATGATCTGGTATTGTTACTTGTCAGTATAAAGACAGTTCTTTAACTGAAGTGAGATGTTTGTGTTCTTCACATTCAGGTTAAGAAACATTTTAATTTGGCAAATATCTTCCAGAGAGAAAATAGTTTAATTAATACTGTTTTCTCACAAACTATTATATACACCAGCATTAACTGCAATATGTACTTCTCTGTTGCAAGTGAAAATACATTCCACTGTTTCAGTGAATGAATAGAAATCTTCATCTTTGTTTTGAAAAAGGAGAGAACTCTTTTTAGAGTTCACATTCAGAAAACTCAGAAGTCTTCTGAAAAGTTTTGAGAAGTATTATTTGATCCCTGATGCAAGCATCGGTGTTTCTGATCCTGAGGAGTAGGACACATATTCAAAATAAATACATAAATATATAAATGCACAAACACAAACAAAAAAATAAAGCAGGCTGCAGTTTTTATAATACCTTCTATCTCCTAGAAGCAATTGTTTTACTTCTAATATTAAAAGTACAAGCTTTTTCCCTAGTTATGAGTGTTGATAGTTCTTGTCTAATAATGGCCCTGTGGTGACACACATTTGGGCTGCATCACCTCTGCTTTTGTACTGTGCTTTTATAACAAATGTGAACCCCACTATATGTGGCTAGATCTGTCAAACACAGTAATTGTGTTCAGTAAGAGAAGTATCTGAAATGTCATCAGCCATATGCATCAGTCAGAGCATCACCATAGTAAGTATCTGTGTACATCCACATACTAAAAGATAGGTGAGCAGAAGAGAGCAAGGTAGATGGAAATAAAAGTGGAAGAGTAAGTAAAAATATGAAAGACAATAGCTAAATGACAGGTGAATATAAAGAGTCAGTGATCACATTCCTTTTGCAAATATCTTTATGGTCCAAGGGGATCTCAGATAACACATTCACATATTAGAGTGTGATGGATATAGTGTATAATAAACCTATGGAAATGTTTGGCAACATTTAGTAGTGGAAACTTCATCCTGCTTCACCACCTGAGTGAAAGACACCCACATCTTTACCAACAAAGAACAGTTTTTCTTGCCAGCCAAAATGGAATTAAAATATAATAATAATAATCAGAGCAAAATGGAAATTTAACTTCCCTTTATCCAACCTGTCACGATCAATTTCATCCATAGATTCACTGACAAATATTCATCTACCTTGTGCTTGGATATTTCCTGTAACAGAGATGTTACCAGCTGCCTCGGTGATCTATTACAAGATTTAAAGACACTTGCAAAGTAGTCATAAAATTTTCCCTAATGCCTGACCTGTGTTCTGATTTCTGACTGAGTAGATATTATATTTGACAAGGTAGTTCTGTAGCCTTTGTTTTATGAGTTGGGTAGAGATGAGATAAGATAGTGAAAGAAGATTGATTTTTCAGCTGTAGGTTTTATTATTTCTTCTTTGTGGGCTACTTGAAATGATCACTTGCCTACACCACCTGTGGATCACACCAAAGTTCTAATAACCTCAGCTACCCTGGGATTTCATCCTCAATAATAACCAGTCCTCTCCAGCTGCTTACATAGGTATTTTGGCAACCCTTGAAGATGACAATCCAGCAAACTAACTACCCACAGGCAGGACTTCTCATGTTTCAATTTGTCTAATTGCGTAGGCCTAGTTTTTACTATGCCTTATCCAAGTCAGTGACGTCTTGTCACTGGTCTTGTCAATGGTCAGTACCAGTGACCTCTTGTCACTGGTAGGAAGAAATTTGCTGTATTCCTAAAAACTTGTTTCTTAATATTGCATTTCATACAAAATATACAGTTTGTTTCTTAAATATTAGATGAGGTTACATCCTAAATTCTGCCACCTGGCATAATTCAGTACAGCCCAACTTGACTCTTAACGAAATGCCACTTAAAAAATGATGACGCTCAGGATAATCTGCTCCATGAGCTTCCCTGGCACTGAGGTCAAACTAACAGGCTATAGTTCCCTGGGTCTACCCTCTGGCCCTTCTTGTAGATGGGTGTCACGTTTGCTAGCCGCCAGTCAAGTGGGACCTCTCCTGATAGCCAGGACTGCCGATAAATGATGGAAAGCAGCTTGGCCAACTCTTCTGCCAGTTCTCTCAATACCCTTGGGTGGATCCCATCTGGCCCCATCGACTTGCGTACATCCAAGTGCTGTAGCAGGTCACCAACCATTTCCTCATGGATTGTGGGGCTACATTCTGGTCCTCATCCCCTTCCACCGCATGAAGCTAAAAACAGATATTCTAAATGCTTGACCCAGCTAATTCTCTATTTTTCTAAAAAACTCATTAGTAAGATGTGAAATTATTAATGACAGTGCTCCTTTTTTCAGTTTTTTATATTTTTACAGGCTAATACAATTTTCATATAGTATTTTTGGATCCTTTATTCCAGACTTTATGCTCCACCAAGTTCTACCAAATATCTTCAGTCAAGCAATCAAAGTTTGTTGTGAGCTTTACACCTTTCCCTTTTAGCATGCCTTTACCAAGTAAAAACCATACTCGTATTTACTGACATAAAGCAATCATCGGGTTACTTCATCTGTCTCTTGGTCCCTTTTCTACATGATAAAACAAATCATTAGTTGATTTATTTCAACATAGCTCCTCCAAAGGTAGTTTGCGGCAGCTAAACACTGAACTCACTTACCTGTGTTTGATTCACAGATACAGGATGCACAGACACTAGGATGAATGATTTGAAAAGGCTAAATAGTATGGAGCAACAAGTAACATGGAGCAATTCAGTTTTCAATCTCCATGGAGTTGTGTTGAAGTGAAGTTTCACAGGCAGTAATCTGGAAAGCTGGAAATTGCATGAACAGGCCAAAATATAAATCTGAATTTTAGCTAATTATAGAATGAATGATGTTATATGCTTCTCTCCAGGGAAGGCGCTCAACAAATTATAACAACTCCTTTTTTAATGAGGATTGACCCACAAACCATTTTCTCACGTTGTATAAGAAATATGTTTTCTTGGTCTCAACTTGTTCTGGGACAGCTTATCTCCCTAGGTTTTAAATTGCTTCCAAATATTAACAATTCATGCAAACTCTGAGGATGAAATTCCATCTGCTTTTCTGGGCTGCAGTGGCTAAATATCTTCTTGATATTTCTTGATGCTTGATGAACCAGCCAACACCAACTCTAAATCTACAATTTACTCCTAAGAACTCTGCCTCTGAACCAAGAGAGTTTCTGAGCGTACCTGACACTGAAAGACCAGTGTTCCCAGCTTGTCCATCCTGCCTGGGATGAAGTAGGACCAATGAGTTGAGTGAGGAAGAAAGAAAGAATTGAGTGAGAGAATGGGACAGCTGTGTGATAAGTGTGACAAAAGGCTGTGTAATGACATTCACCTTCTCAGTAGAAGCAAGAGGTTTGCAGTGCTGAAAGTGGTCATCCCTTAAAACACTAGAGCCTATGCCCTTACAGGGATTTGGATGCACCTCAGAGGCAAAGCCCACAGACTGCACTGAACTTGCTTTCCTACCCATCACTCAAGGCCACTTGCCCCTTTTCTGAGTGTTCAGCACAGCTCAGTACACAACATGTTTAGGAAACCAAGCTTGTTTTGGGCTGAGTATGTTTGGGTGCCCATTTTGGTCAATTCAAATCCTAGTACTCTGTGGACTGTGCCTTGCATAGTTCTCACAGCTTCCTACTTTCTGCATATCCTCCAAACTTATATGCAACTCTCCAGCCACCTCCAGACTTTCTTATCATGCATTATGGAACACAAATCCTATGAGGAGCAGCTGAGGGAACTGGGCTTGTTTAGTCTGGAGAAGAGGAGGTTCAAGAGAGACCTTATTGCTCTCTACAACTGCCTGAAAGGAAGTTGTGAGGAGCTGGGAGTTGGCCTCTTCTCACAGATAACAAGTGATAGGACTAGAGGGAAAGGCCTCAAGTTGAACCAGGGGAGGTTTAGGTTGGAAATGAGACATTTCTTCTCAGAAAGAGCGGTCAGGCACTGGAAAGGGTTGTCCAGGGTGGAGCCTCTGTCCCTGGGGCCATTTAAGGAAAGGTTGGATGTGTCATTTAGGGATATGGTTTAGTGGGTAATATTGGTGGCAGGGTGATGGCTGGACCAGATGATCTTGGAAGTCTTTCCCAACCTTAATGTTTCTGTGATTCTATGATTATCCTCTTTGCAACTCTCCATCCTCATATACCACTAAAGCCTACCCACACACCCTTTTCCTCTTCATCCACTGCATAAAGTCTTCTCCTGTATGGGAAGACCAGTAACTTTATTACTTCAGTGGTCAGACAGCCTTCCAATTCTACCTTTCTACTTTCCAATTCTAACTTTCCAATTACACCTTCTACCCCACTGTGAAGGTTAGTATGTAATGATTTGTGCTGCAAATTAAACTTACAGGTACAGGAAACAAGCAATTTCCTAGCAAAGGATCATTGGTAGATGAAGGTAGGTGTAATATAACAAGCAAGTCCACTAATCCAGAAACCCAGATACAATTTCTGAAGAACTTTAGGAGCCCTAGATGCTTTAGGATACCTAAGGCAGCTTAGAAAATGACCAGCCATCCCATAATAGAGAATGAAGATGAATATAGTGTCTGAGTTTTGTCTATGTCTGCCCAGTGGTAGATCACTTATTTGCTTGGAAACACTTCTAATTTTGTAAAGAACATGCTAGCAAATAATGTTTGTAATTTTTATTGCTAAAGTGCTCTTCAAAAAGTATGATTCTGAATAAAGCTAGAGTAAATAGAATATAAAAATATAATTCACAGTAAATATATGCACAGTATATATGCACAGTACATAGAATATATTCCAGTAACACTCTAAAATAGAAAGCACTACTTATTAGATTTTTAGATTGTTTCTAGGGCTCTGAATTCCTGGTGGTTTTACATGTCAAGTTGTTTCCCTTGAGCAGCTTTCTACATACAATTCTTAAAGTGTTGCCAGCTATAAAAGCTGAAAATTGTTTAATTCTCCATTGTGACAAGTCAGAGGAAATGAATGGTTACAGCAATGCTCAAGAACAATTTTGATGTGATGCAAGTTACTGGGGATATCTGTAGAAAAGTGAACTTTTCATGAGTCTGGAAAGAGTGTTACTGGACTACAAGTAAACAGAAGAGAAAGCAAAATTGCCCTCAGTGCATGTCCTCACATGCTTCTGCACAAGGATACTATTAGCTACAGTTTTTATTTTGAAAGCACAGTCTGTGGAAAAGAAAAACTAAGTAGTAAGAAGAGAAGTCCAAATAATACCATGGTAGGGGAGACCATCAGTTCCCTAGACTCCTGGAAGGATCATCACTGCAAGTGTTATTAAGGCAGAGAACAAGATAAGGGTATGAGTGCAAAAGACCACAAATAATAAAAAGTATGTGGACAACTCAGTCACCACAGCTGCTTTTCCTTAGGAGCAACCTGTTTATATGTCTTTAAGATCCTTAATTAATCATTCCACATGGCATCAGAGAAGGAAAACTGACAATGTTCATCTACTAATGATCATAAGAAGCTGGTAAAAGTGATATTAGAGACCCTGGCAGCAAAATAAATAAATAAATAATAAAAATTTTAAAACTTTAAAAAATGTCAATGGCAAAAGCATCAAGAGGCAAAAAGTACACAGAGTAGTGCATTTGACTGATCATGTTTATTTTATATTACCAATGGCAGATACTAACATTATTTTTTTAGAAAATCATTAAGCTTGTACTCTCCAAAATGGGTGTTTATGTACTATTTCCACACAGGTAGTTACCAGAATATGCACTGTCACGATGCAGAAGAGTCTCTCTAGTTGTACCTGATGACATTTTTTTTCAATGAAGATGAAATTATTGTCACAAAGTCATGGCATTGAAAGAATTTGAATTAAGAAGCAGACATAACTTCCTATGTGGCATTGAATCTCTCCAGTCTAGGACAGCTACCCCTGCTCTAAGAAGTCATTAGGTTTCTGAAGAGCAAAGCTCTATGTCTTCTGTATCCAAGTTCCCTGGATTGTGGCTTCTGACAGATTTTAATACAATAAATTTTGTTTATACAAATAAATCAGTCATGGAACATATTTGGTCACAAACAGCACATAGACAATGGTTGTCAGGAAGTAACTGCCTCAAGAATGAATTCTAGCTAAAGGAATCAGCGTAATTAACAGGCTCTATTGTCGCTTGCCAGAACTTGTTCCAACAAGCAACCAAAATACACATCCTAACAAAAGAGTATTTTTTTTTCTCCAAAACAAAGCAGCCTATTTTCATACAAAGACAAAAATACATTAAAAAAAAATAAAAATAAAAGAAAAAAGGAAAAAAAAAATTAACAATGTTAGCAGGTGATCTTTTGAAAACAGGTCATGTAGAAACAAATTTACACTTTGTGCGCTACAGATAGCTTTCTGTGAGGAAGGCATATCTTAACATTCCTGGCTCACTTACATTCTGAGAAAGGTTATATATTTTTTATTTTGTTTGATCACATAAAGCATAATAAAATGGCTGACTGTAGACTGAGCCACACTGTCATACTGTGAAAATGTATGTAAATATTAAGATAAACACACAGCAAAAAAATTCTAAATGCCAACAAGATATCTAAGTGTTGTAAAACATTTGTATGGTTTATTTTCTCTGGCATGAAATTCTTGGGATAAAACTGAGAAATGCATATGGTTTAAAGAGGGTGCATGGAGAAGAACACAAAGGAGAAACAGAAGTCACAGCAAATTTCAGAAAACTTCAATTACTCAGTAACTAGTTGAATAGAACCTTAATAACTATATGAATGCCTTGAGTTAATATTCAGCATGGTGTTAACATACCCCATAGGAAATATGTTGCTCCTTTTAGCAACCTAGGTTGTTTTTTTCTCTCAGAGGTGTGAGACTTGAAGACTGTAAGAGAAGGTTATTTTAAACTTTTGCCTTCATCATTCACAAAATTAGCCAGAGTAATGCCTGTGGCATAGAAAAAGACTTCCTAAGAGACAGTTCTGGTATTCAGAAAGATGAAATGTGGAAAAGTTAACTTTCTGATTTTGGTGCATCTTTGCTCACCTCTCCATTTGAGATAGGTGATCATAAATGAAATGTCTGAATAACACATAAGCGATTAGCACTTTAGGCAACTAGATGGGTAAAAGAGCTGGTTGGACGATGAATCTCAGAGAGTAACTGTTAAAGGATTGTACTCTGGAGGTTAGGGGAGTATTGTGGGGTGTCATTCAACATCTTTGCTAATGACTTGATGAGGTGACAGCAAGTTTGCAGAAAGCAAGAAATTGGGTGGTGCAGGGCAGGGCCATAGACAAGATGGAGGAATGGGCCAACATAAAAAGAAAAAAAAAAAAAAAATCAGCAAAAATAAGTGCCAAGCCCTGCCCCAGGCTGAGATTGTCTGCATGGGGAGTGGGTCTGCAGGAAAAGCCCTGGGGCTCTGGCAGACAGAAGGCTGAGCATGAGCCAGCAATGGCCTTGGCAGCAAGAAGCCATTCTGGGCTGTATCTTACAGGAGCATGGCCTGTTCATCAAGAGAAGGGGTAATCATCGTTATATCTAGTATACTGGAGCCTCTTTTGCAGTCCTCAGTAAAGGAAAATCTTCAATAAACAGGAGTGAGCTTAGTGGAGGCCACCAGCATTTTCCAGACTGGTCCATTTGTCCTTATAGGAGACACTAAGGAAACTGGACTTGTTTAGTCTGGAGAACAGATGTCTTTGGAGAAAACTAAGAGCAGCCCTCAGTGTTTGTGTAGTGCATATCAAGAGGACAGAAACAAACTATTCCAAGTGGTGAAAAGTAGGAGGACAAAAAACAAAGGGCATAAGTTGGGGCAAAAGAGGCTCAATTTCAGCATTAGACAAAACTTTTTCACCATGAGGACAGTCCAGCAGTGGAAAATTTACCAGAGAGGTTTGGCAGGCTATATCTTTGGAAGTTTTCAAGATCTAACTGGATAAAGTTCTGAGCTGACTACTCTGAGCAGGAGATTGGACTAGAGACCTCCTGAGGTCTCCTCCCACATGAATTATCCGATTATTCTATGAAAACCATGCCTTCCCACTGTCGAGGCAGTTTTGTGGGTTTATTGGTCTCAGCAATCTGAGAGCCTCGTATGTAACTACGGCTAAAGCAAATAACACTCTGCTCAGGAAGGAAGCATACTTCCATCCTGTGCTTTGAAATGGAAGACAACATTGCAAAGCAGCTTTATCATCCCAAATCACAACCAGCAAGTAGTTTTTGACAGTGTACCCATCACTGTAAGAATGTGAATGTGAAGAGTTGGAGTGTATTCACAAATGGTTCAGAAAATACAGTCCACACTTCAATCCAAGACTTTTTACTTTTGGTTTGCTGCTCTTTCAGTATGTACTCTACGGTTGTTTTGTGCTTGTATTCTGATTTAACTGTGAGAAAACTAATGTGAGCACATCAATATGTGAGAGCAGTTATTTGTATCAGGTATCTTTTTTTCTAGCAGGGATCTAGTCCAACAATAAAAATGTGTTGATTTATCCAAGAGGGATATTTTGTTTCTCTCTGAATGAGAGTACTGAGGATGAAGAAAGCTTTAACAGCAAGTGTCAGGAGAGGAAGGAAACTGTCAGGAAAATGTTGATATAGTTAATAGTATCTCATTTAAAGATATCAGAGATCAGATATGTTGCAATCTTGAAATATGGAGTAGGATTACTTTTCCAGAGTGTGGAGGTCGACTTTGATCTTTGATCCTTGTTCTCTGAAGTCTTCTCAACCTTCTTATTGAAATATTTGAAGTTCAAATAAGGTCTTGTGCTAAAGGCACAAGTCAGAATATCTGGGCAGTGTGAATTACATCTTTGACAAATAACCCTATTACCTCACTCCTTGTCTGCAAGCCCAGGATAATCTTTGCTTTGCTGTACTTTACTTATTATCTTTTGAAGATGAATTCAGAGCATCTGAGTGAATATAATACATTCACTGGTGTTTTCCTAATATTCTCATCTGCAGAAGTGAGTTCAGACAGTAAGGATGCTCTGAAACATACCATGCCAGGTGTTAAAATGTATGCACAAAGTTTTCAACAAACCAACAAACAAACAAACACAGAATGGACTTCAACAATTATTTGACTGATTTAAAATATAACTGTAAAAACAAAATAATAATAATAAACTTGTGAAGAAGTATTTTTATGTTCCTGAGACAACACGATCTCAGCTCATAAGCTCAAGATATCTTCCACATTCATGAAAGGTAGGAATATTTTGTAAACAGAAGCTGAGTTTTTCCATGTATTAGAACGTAGTTTCCATGTACACTTCTCTCAGTAGATGACTTACAGAAAGAACAAATATTTCAAGACTTGTGATAAAACTGTGATCATTGGAAATATGATCATTGGAAATATGTGAATAAGCTACTTGATTCAAAATATTCACTAGAGGCTATTTGTTTATAACCTAGAGCTTCAAAAGTGTCCTTAAGAGCTTTTAACTAATAAATTAATTTCTGTGTGCACTGGGAAGTCATTTTACTTAGCAAACATATACAGTTCCGATCCTTTTGACAGGGAAAAATAAGAAAACTGGGCAATAATAATCAAATGAGTGAAGTTAAATCAAAAATACCATTAGTATACCAAGAGGAGGAGAAAAACTTAACTAACAATTTAAAAAGTCCACATGGAATATAATCAAGAAATGGAGAAGCACTTTTATTTTTATTTCAAAGAATTGAATGGAAAGAAAAAAAATCTACCCCCTGGAAACCTGATTTTCTACACATATATTCAAATATGAATATATAAATTCATATTCACACTACTGTTGGTTTAAATAACACACAATACTAATGGTCTCTACTTTGTCACTGAATGTCATTTTCCACATCTAAATGGAAACTATGCTTCTGGTTGGAAATATGCAATCTGATCTCTAACCAGATCATCTCCTTACACAGATGCACATAATGGCTTTGCCACTGGAACGTCATATAATTGCAGTACTGCTCAAGTCTCTATAATACATAATTAGAGAAGGTTGCAGTTTTCTTCCATTTGTTTTAGTTCTTGAACCATTTTTCTTAATGAGACATTTCTCTGTCATCTGGAAACACCCCAGCAGTTGAGGTCCTGTCCCAAAGCACTTTATTACTCAAAAGGAATATTTCCATTGACTTCACTGGATTTTGGATCAACACCTACATTTCCTGTTTCAAGTGAAGCCTGAAGTGTGCCACGTATAATAACTAAGCTGTTGTCTTAGTCCCTTTAGGAGTAAAATTACTACCAGTTTGTTACTTTCTTTAGTACTGTTTTTACTGCTTTTTCTTGAGCAATTTTGTTAATCATTTAGCATGTTACTTCTATCACCTTCAGCTCCCTCAAGCTGCATTTCATTCAAATTCCTTATGATTGTTTTAGTTTTCTTCACAATTACTTTTTAATTTGTAGCTCTAGATGCATTTATTACTCCATTGCCCCTATTTCTCTTCCTAGGTCAATTCCTTTTTCTGAGGTGATACAATAATTGCAGTTCCTATTACAATTGTATCATCAATTCATTTAATGCTCTGACATTTTTTTCCTGCTATGAAGTAATTTTGAAAAAATTCTAATAAAAATTGTCCTAACTCCACCCACTCATCACTTAGTTGCAGGGCAATTTTTTTGTTTACTATTGCCATTTAGCTCCCTCTGTACTAGCCAGGTTTCTACCCATGTTATTGCACAGAGAAATAGCCTAAAATACATATTTGCCAGTTTGGCTACCGACTTAGTTGATCTGAGTCAAAAGACTATCTAACAGGTAGATTAATTCAACTATCAGCCAGCTTTTATTAAAGTTTTTGCCATCATCTTAAAAACCTCTTCCATGCTTGTGTTAATCAGGAGTTTAGTCTATGACTAACTAGTGGGGTTTTAACTTCGACTTAGCTTGACTAAAATTTCCTCATCTTATGACTGCAGAAAATGCTGTCCAAGCTTCCACTTCACATATAAGCACAAGGGCAGTCCTGAAACATACCTGATAAAATAATAATTGTGAGGACAGATGACTATTGTTTGTAGTCTGGCTCAGTCTTTGGGCATGTCTATCTACAGCTACAAACAATAGTCCAGTACCAGAGTCCAACCAGGTGGTCCAATTAAGATAAAAAGGAGCTGGGGTCAGAGACAGGGATGGAAATGATCAGAAGTTGGGGGGGTCCATCCAGGAGACCAAATACTGACAGGGATATGGATGGAGCTAGAGAGTGGCATAGCTACAGGGTCACTTGGGCAGGGGTTGATGTCTCTGGTCTGGGCTGAAATGGGGTCCTGGGTTATGAGAATGGGTGAAGGGGACCCCTGGTGGAGGCTTGACAGGGATGTTATGGTGCTCTCAGGGCCTTGGCAGGCTGTCTAGGTTTATGCTGCCTTCTTGCCTTTGATACATTTGGTTGCTTTCAGCTACTACTTTGGATCCCATATCTTCGGTAAGTCCTAAATATGGACTCCTCAAATTGATTCCTGAAACATACCTAAGAAGGAGAAAAATCAGTGCAACATATAGACTCCAAAAATTTGTTGGTATGCCAGCGAAGGAAAGTGTTTTTCAGTGGGATGGGCACTTCAGAAAGTCTGGAAATTCATATATCTAATGTATATTCTACAGCAACTCACCAGATAATCAAACCACTATCTAACTCCATGGTAAGAGCAGGGCATATGGGCCCACAGAAGTCACTGGGTAGTTTATGTAGACTTGGAGCTAGGCAGCCAGGAAGTGATTGTCACCCAGACTGTATACTGAGAGACTATTAGGGTTTGGTGTCTGATTCTCAAATCCTTGTCAGTCCATCAGACAGACCACCATGAACCCAGGGTCTGAGAGCCCTACTGGATGCTTCAGACAGGGCCTGCAGGGCTTCTGTGCTCTGAAGTCTCCAATAAGGGACAAAGCAGACATACTGACAATACATCATAGCTCATACAGAGATCTTCTGGAAATCCTGCTCCTGACAGAGCTTTGTTTGAACATGAAATCTCCAGGTTGTGACGAACAAGCAATTTCCAATGAAAATCATGATGCTATCTAAATTTCCAACTGGCTTAGCTAGTTCTCTGTGTTTAACCACAATGGTTTGCCACTGATTACAGCCAAAGACTGCCATCCTGAAAAAAAAGGTAGGTTATTTTTGCAGTTTTCCCCAAAGTCAATTGAAAATAAAATCTCAGAAATATATCAGAATTATTTTTACAAGCACATAAACATATACTAACAGTTGAGGACTAAGAACTGCCATTTACTTTAATTCACCTGTGCATGTTCTTAATGCTAGTAAAGTGTGCACAGCTTCTTTGAACAATAAGTTGATTAAATGGTTATTTCTCATTTGAAAGACCAATAATGAAATTGCTTCAGATTTTCATGTGACAGCATCTGGCATTCAGTATACCTCCCCAGGGCAAGGTACTTCTATTGGAAGATAAATTAAGTTGTTGATGCATTATCTTATTTCCTGTGGCAAAGATTTTGCTCCTGGCTCTGGAAGCAGACAAGCCCTCACAGTCAGCTCTTAACTCCTTGTGGAATCTTGGCAATGGATCGCAGGAATTTTTTTGTGGGTTTCTTTCTTATAGAGCATTTCTACGACATAAGTAAATGTTTTATGAGGATTTGAGAACTAGGGAGCTGGCTGGACTAGCAAAGATGACCAAAGAAAGGCACATGCTTATTCCATAGTTTAAATATGGGGCAAAGCTGCAATAGACCAGAGTTGTAGAATTAGGCTTCTTTTGTCCACGTGATGGTGAATACTTCTCATTTTGGAAATGAATCAGGTAGTTCACCAAAATGCAAATAAACAATGCAAATTTTATATTAGTCCATGGTAATTCTGCTGTGGTGCTTATAAACCTTTGGCATTGCTTTGGCAAGAGTTTCACCTTGCTTGCCAGTCATGTGTGAAGTATCAGTGTTGAACTTTCCACTATTCCAAAGAATATTCTTGTTTATAGAATATTACACTTCTAAAAACATCCCTGGATCTACTCAGGTGAATGGGCCATATATTCACAAGTTGCTACACTGAAAATGAATTAGCACTTGTGCAAGTGTCAAAAAAAAAAAAAAAAAAAAAAAAAAAGGCATATATTACATAATTTATTTTAATTTACTGACAAAATAAGGTTTATTTTGTGCAACAAGCTCTAACTAAAATATTTTCTGTAATACAGTGGATCCAGGAGCTGTGCAGATATCTCTTCAGAAGATTTTAGGGTTCCATGACATTCTTAAACAAGACACCATCTCACTTACAAAATTAATGAAATGTTTCCTTTTCATCATCACACAAAGTTTTATATAAAATCATTATCAGATGTCTGATTTTCTATTGAACTTACTATGTAAGGGGGTTTTCTTCTTCTGGCAAATAAGGCAATTCTGACTTCACCACACAGTAACTAAATAACTTGTAATTGACATTTACTGGAAATACTTACGTGGAAAAAACTTCCAAATCCTTTTATTATATAAGAGATGTAAAGTAAATGTCAAATGTTAAACTTAGTTCTCTACAGTATTGTTAGTAGCCTGTTTATTATTCTTTTAAAAGCAAGATAGCTGTTTGGAATTACTATGCACTTTGGACTGAGTATTATGTTTTCATATATAGCCATTCTGCAAGTTTTGTCCTGTTCAAAGCACTTTAAAAGTAGCATACTATGAAGACAAACAATAGAATTATGGGCAACAACAGATAGGTGGAAAAAAAAAAAAAAAAAAAAAAAAAAAAAAACAGATGAAGTTAAGAGGGTTTGTTCAATGCCACTAGGAAGTCATGTTAAAAAGAAGCCTGAAAAGCAAACAATTATGTGTTCCCAGTATAAAACATATTGCATTTCCCACCTCCTTTTTTTGTTTTTGTTTTTCTTTGTTTGCTTGTATGTTTGTTTGTTTGTCCTAATGCTCCCTCTTTCATTCTTCTATTAAAAAAATAGCAAAAATTTAATAATAATAAGGCATGCTTAGGCACGTCTTTTATTATTCCTGTTTTCACTTTTTTTCATATTTTGAGCTGACTCAGCACTGCCTCTGCCCTGCTTAAACTGTGAGTGAGAGAGTTGCATATCTATATCTGACTTCTGGAAGAATAAAATTTAAGAACCATTAAGCAACAGAAGCTAGATATAAAATCACAGGACAAATCCCAGTACTATTCCACTTGCAGTTTAGTATATTGCAGTTCATCTGGACCTAAACTTTTTCATACTTTTTTTTGGCCTCTTTTTTACAAAGAAAATTAAAATGTAGTGTATGGTTTCTTATTCCACTGATGAGAACTAGATTAGTCAAATTCACTTAGATAATGAGAGGGAAATTGAATGTATGGTACCACTAAATTTTCTCTTTCTCTGTGTTACGCATCTTTATGATATGATCATTAGCATTTGAATATCTGTAGGAACTATAAAACTGTAGTACTTTCCTAACACGGAAAATAAATTCTTGCATCTGGTTTCTTTAATTCTCATCTTTATTTATTTTTGAATAACCTAGGAACCGTTGACTCATAGGTTCTTTGTCATGGATGCCTTCTTGCTTTATTTTTATGCCATTGCTAGAACTATGATAGTTCTAGAAAGTTATTTTATGAGCTTATTTTTTGCTGACGTGTATGGGGTTTTAACATACAATGCTATCAGGAAAAAATCATAATTCTTTAAAACATGTATGGGATCTTGCAAGAGAACTTAAAGTATGCATTCTCTTTGCATTATAGAAATGGGAGAAATAGGAGTAGGAAGGGGAAATTCAGAAAGACTGCAATATTTTCACTTCTGACAGTCAGCTGTGTTCAAGAAATATAGGGGATATTAACCACACTGATCACTGGCACAAGAGCTGTTTAGGCAGACTTGTGGAACATTTTGACAAGAGGCATTATGATGTCTACATGACCTGTGATGACATTACATGACTTCTGTTAAATCACTTCCACTTCAGCAGTTTATCACAATGCTGGAAAAAAAAAAAAAAAAAAAAAAAAAAAAAAAAATTTAAAAAAGTTTAATTGAAACCTGTGAAAGATATAATGGATTTTTTGTTTGTTTGTTTTGTCTTGCAATATTAGATTTTTATCCAACTTTTATCTTTTGTTCTACAAGGTATCAGCATTATTATTTTTTTTTAAGATTTATACAGTGCCAGAATATGGTTCGGTATTACTAAAATTTACTATCATTTCCTAACATAAAAGTCTGGTGGTTTGAGACTCTGATCCAGAAAATTAGTAAGCACATTTTTTAACTTTAAGAAGCTTGGGGGACATTAACAAAATTCTATTAGGAGGTAAAGATTTGCTTCTGTTTGTTGCTGACTGTAGTCCCAAAACTGGATGTAAAGTTCAGCAATCCAATGATAGTCTGCATTACTGTTAAGATAGTTTGGATGAAGGTCTAATTAGACATTTTTGTTTAATTTCAGAGTCTATGTAAAGGATTTCTTTCTGGTTTCAAACATTTTTTAACTACAGAATTTTAGCACATTTAGAACACTTTATAATGCCTATTTTTGAGGCAGAACAGGATAATATGTGTTTATGTAACTGTGAGCTGTCTGAAACTCTAGAAAAGTATGTTCAGGGAGCTAAGAAAATCTGAGAGGTGCATTTTAGACACACACAAAAAAAAAAAAAAAAAAATCCTATTGCCGCTATCTGTTGTTAAAGAGCAGTGTATTGTGCTTAGTGTAAGCATGTATTGTATATTATCTATATCTTTCTAAATTAATTTGTTAATTCCCAGGACTGTAACAGCTGTTTTTGTCAAATAAAATCAGAGTGAGAAAGCCCCATAAGCTCCACATTAGAAATATCTAGGAAGTCTGAATCCATTCATTCATTTTCTAGTAGAGCAGACTAGGTTATTCATTATTCTGTAATAGATAAACATAATTTTTACTGTATGACATTCTCCAGACAGACAGTAATCACAGTTTGTCTTTGTAGCTGAGAGCTGGAATAGCATCACTGTTCTGGAAAGGCTAGGAGTTTCTTTGGGTATAGACAGTGATAATACAACAATGATGTTTGATGTGTGATGCTATCCTGCAGACATAGGTGAATGTTCAATAATTTTGTGTGTGTGTGTTTCTGCACAGAAATGCACACATTACACAATTTAAAGCAAAAGTCACTGTATACACTGATTAGTCACTATAAACACTATGTCACTACACAGCACACTGATTATGGAAAACAATTCTGAAAAATACTTTCATAATGAAGCGTAATGAAAGTATTGTGCCAGTTCAGATACTAAGTTCATACAACCAGGCAGTAAATGGAATTCTTTAATGGGATGCTATTGCTTCATTTAATGCTAGAACTGGAAGCAATGTTGTCCTCATATTTGTACTACCTTTAGAACATTTGCATTTGCACCTTTTCTGCATGCAAGCTGCAGATGTAAAATAGCACCCTGAGCCAGTTATAGAAAAATGTACGAAGACAGCTCATGATCATTTCTGTCCAGACCGATATGGACTTGCGCTGTATTATACTGGTGTATTAATATCCTCCAGTGAGATGACATAATGTTGTGACACTCTATGCGTCATCAGCAGAAGCAAAACAGAACAATCCATTTAAGGAATGATAGTAGAACTGAAATATCTCCTATGAGTCTGATTCTCAAGACTGAGATCTGAATGTAGATCATATGATCACAACAGCATCACTGTCCCTGTGTAAGCAGTTGCCATAACCATGCCTATAATAAATTGTATTTGCAAAGGAACATTTCAGTGCTTATTGGACAGTGATTAGGAACTACAGAAAAGTGGAAGAAATTTTAAAAGATGAAATAATTCTGGAAAAGCAGGTTGAAATGTTGTGATGCTGGAGAGCAAATTTGCTTTAATTAATGACAAATATGTTACAATGTTACAGATGGGGGGATTTCTCAGATTATTTTTAAAATTATCAGATTATCTTCTCAGTTTAAATTGAAGTCCTCATTAAAGGTCTTCTCAAATTCAAGGAATGCTTTTAGAAATAGGAAGGTACTTTATAACCTGGCAAATGGTTGAAGAAGGCAACTAATAAAGTGACTTATCTGAATCCAGCTGCAGGACTCCCTAAATACTTCTGAGCCACTGTCTCTCTGACAATGGATACTTTGAAGACAAAAGTGAGGACTGAAAATTCTTGAGCTAGAGTTCTGGGATGAAAAATCTGATAGAAAAATATAAAAATATGTCAGATCAAAACTCTTACATGCCTATGAATTTGTGGTGCCCTCACTTAAACACACAGAGCATCCTTATATGTTGACATGAGAAGTCTACTGATTTTTTCAAAGAGTTAACATTTTATGCTTTCTTATATTTCAGGTTACAGATCCTATTTGAGCTCAGGGCACGTTACATTATAGACTTCACTATTTCACTAGTGATTTACTAAACAACAAAGGAATGTTGAGGCTTAAGGATCTTGCAGTCATTGCAATGTTTTAGAGAAAGTTCACCCTTGTGATCAGAAACATCAGTTCAGTATAATTATCTCTTCCAGCATATCTATCTACTTTTCACTGTACCTTTGCACATGCTTAACATAGGCATTATTTTCCACTTTGAAATGCATTTCTCTTTCCATATTAAATGCCAAGGTCACCCAGTACTTATTTGCACACCATCCAGAGTTTACTCTCCCTGAAAATTGTGCGGCTTACATATGTAGTTTCATTCCCACTAAATAGTAATTAAATTTTGACATTGCTTAACATTTCTGAATGTTCAATACAGCTTACTTCTAATGAGACACAGACAGGAGGCCGTTAGATTAAGCTAATTTTGATTTGGATGAGAACAAAATTATTTTGGCATTTCTGTATTGCCTCATCATTTCCATCACCATCACATTTTGGAAAGGAAGGAGGGATTTACTCCCAGAAAGAACTGGGAAACTGGCCTACCACCTCATGCACAGGAGATTCTATCTCCTCTGGAAAACAAACTGCAGAGAAAAGTTCCACCCACAGCTCCAGAGACCATAGGACCCTACAGCTTTGAAGTTCCCCCCTCTCAGTATGTCTCAGCAGCCTCATAAGCTCTTTTGGCAACTCACGCTTCTGTGGCAATGTCCCTGTTTGCATTTTGAGGAGTGACAGTGCCATAGTCTAGCAAGAGATGACGGGGACTGATATATCTTCAGAGCTTCATGCCCAACAAATCTGTATCTGCACCCACAGACATATACACCCATAATCACTAAAAGTTTGCATATGCCTCGTTAACTACAATTAGTCAATATATGGAATCATAATTTATCATAATTATTCATAATTATGGATTCACAGGATCACAGAACTGTTGAGGTTGGGATGGACCTCTGCAGCTCACCTAGCCCATCCCCTATTCAAGCAGGGTAAAATACATCAGGTTTCTCAGGACACTGTCCAGTCAAGGATAATCATCGTAACTAGATAATGTGTTTTTAAAAAATCACCAGGAATTCCAGGTTTCTGTGATCATGGGGTTGTGACTCTCAGAAAGGAAAGAGACCTATAAGAAACTTCCATCATTTTTGGAAGGCCTGAGTTAAAGTAAAATGAGAGACACTTCAGCGAAGTTGTGTTAAATTAGAGTGGGCTCTGTGAGGATTTCAGTACATGGTTCATAGGAAAATAAGTTCCTGACACAATCAGGTGCTCTGTGTGGATTCAGAATAGTGTCCTAAAATAAAATAAAATAAAATAAAATAAAATAATAACTGAGTACAAGGAACTAAAACTCTAATGAGCTCTTCAAAAATTACTTTTAGCTCTAATTTATTTGAACCAAGTAATATCTGCAAGAACATCTGAAGATGATAAGAAACAATGCTGGCCCTCAGACCAGAGCAGTATTACAACTTCCTATGCAGAAAGATTTGTCTTTTCCTTCTTAAAGTTGTACATCTTTCATCATGTTTATCCATACCTTCTGTGTCATTGTGCAACTGGAACATGATAAAATGATACAGGAAAATACCCCTGACTCACAAAAAAAAAAAAAAAAGATAAATTTTTTCTATGCTTAGACATAGTACCTCTTTGAGGGATGTATCCTGTCCTGTACATGACATCAGTAAGTACTGTTGTGTTAACTCTAAATACCAGGGAAGGATGAAAGCCTATCATCATTTAACTCTTCAGTCCCATGCTGCTGTGAAATATTGTAGTCAAATACTTAGAACTTATTATAGTTAGAACATATTGTAGTTTCACTTGAAACTACAAGATGTTTCTTCTAATTTGTATGGAGTGCTTGCAGAGAAAATGTGTTGCTGTGCTGGGTTAATTGCACACATCTTATTATATATATATTGGTCGCACACTGGAACACGCTCCCCAGTGAAGTAGTAACTGCACCAAGCCTGTCTGAATTTAAGAAGTGATTGAACTGCGCACTTAGTCACAAAGTCTAAAATTTTGAGTAGACCTGTGCGGTGCCAGGAGTTGGACTTGATCCTTATCGGTCCCTTCCAACTCAGGATATTCTATGATTCTATGATTCTATATGTTATATATATATATTATACATATATACGTTGTCCCAGAGCAGTAGTACTCATCTCCTTAAACACTGTTTTTTCCCCCCAGATTCTCTGGTACTCATGTACTGGGTCTGGCTGGGATGTTAACTTTCCCTGCAGCAGCCCATACAGTGCTGTGCTCTGCACTTGGAGCTAGAACAGCAGTGGTATCACAGCGGTGTTGTGTCTGCTACTGAGCAGTGCTGGCACAGCATCAGGACTCTCTCTAACCCTCCTGGGGGATGGGCAAAAATGTGAGAAAGAAACATCACCAGGGCAGCTGACCTAAACCAACCAAAGGGATATTCCATACCATATGATGTCACACTCAGCAATAAAAGGTGGAAAAAGGAAGAAGAGGGGAGGGGTGGGCTCTCGTTAGGAAAACATCTGTCCTCCTCCCGAACACCGGCTATGTGCATTGAGGCCCTGCTTCAAGGACGTGGTCAAGCATCGCTCATTTGTGGGAAGTAGAGAGTAATTTCTTTCCTCTGCACTTCCACATAGCCTTTACTTGTTTTGTTTTGTTATTTCCTTTCCCCTTCCCTCTTCTCCTTTCCCTTTTTTCCCTTTAGTTTAATTGTTTAATTAATAATAATATTTCCTTAATATTTTTTTTCTCTTTAATTAAATTATCCTTATCTCAACCCATGAGTTGTTCTTTCCTTTACTTCTTCCCCTCCTCATCTGAGGAGGGGGAGTGAGAGAGCGGTTGTGGTGTTCAGCTGTTCAGCTGCCTAGCACAGTAAAACCACTACAACTCATCACAGTAGCCTCTATGCCAGGGTACCATGGGGCTGTGTTGGTTTCTTTCTTTTAACCATAGCATTTGCCAACAATCGTACAACCCCAAAAGTGGCATGTTATCCCAACACTGGGATTTTTCTCCTTCAGCTCAGGAGTAGCCTCTTGTTATCCAAACACACTGTAAATGCTTTTAAAGCTTTGAGTTCTTTGTAATTTCTTCCCTTTGTACTCCTGATCATCATTGCCTAACTGCTGAGTTAGATGCAGTGATGAGCCACTTTCATCCTAATAAAGCATGAGATCCATGCAGAATGCAGCTGGTACACACTGTCAGCAACAGCAAATCTGTTTGTAGGCAAGCTCACTCTCAACTGAACTAGTATAATTTTAGTAAAGTACTAATTTTCAGTAAGTTTTGCTTAGCTGGGACTTGCATTGTCTACAGATGGTCAGCAACTTCCTTAGTTGCCAAATCAATGGTTCTTGCTTATGATGTAACAAACATCAGATCTGGGCTCAAGAAGGAATCCTTTCTTGGTCTGCTTTGACAAGGAACATTCAATATTCTTACCTTTACCGTTGGTGTAAATAGGGCCCATTCTTCACCAGGTCCTGTGCAGGTCCACCAAAGTGTCTGGACTGTTTGACAGTGGGATAGTGCCACTTGAAACCCCTTAGTGGCTTAGCAGATTGTGTTGTCCATCTGGTTTCTGGTGTTTTGTAGCAACCACAGTCAGTTTTGCTGTGTGGGAAGAGGGACAGACAAAGCCTTTTGAAGAAACAGTTAATTGATTCATGTAGAATGAACATCATAGATGCTTGCATTTGCAAAACAATGGACATGATATATAAAATCCTTTCCTGTCCCATATTCCAACCTAGATCATCATTATCTATGAAATCTCACATCCTAAAGTCATTTCATTTGACTGAATTGCCAACCCACCTTGGTTACATTCATCACATTTTCAGAGAAAGATCAGTGGGAGGTTACCAAATTCCTGAGACATGGTGTGCCACTGAACAGTAGATCACAGTTGCAGTAAAGGAAATGAGTCAAAAATTGCAGTTCGGTATTGTCTATTTTTTTTCTTCCAGCGCTCCGTTGCTACATATCAAATAGACAACTGAAAAGAACTTCCAAGAAATCAGCTTATGTGCATTTACTGTCAGGGTCACAGTAAGATCAAAATCTGCCTCCATTCTGGATTTTGGATTAAGTTTGACTGGAAACAGACATATATAAAAGATTTCCCTCTCCCATTCCAATTTTTTAAATCTTAAAATCATTCCAGGCACAGACATATTAACTGGCACAGCAATCAGATAAAACCACTTACACTAATTAATGAATGATAACATCTTTTTTTTTTTTTTTTTTAATTATTATTTATTATCTGCTGTGTACAGCTGTTTAATCTTCTTAGGTTGTTTTAAATGAGGTAGCTTAACCTCTCTTTTTACTTTTATTTTTTAAAATCACCTTATAAACAAAATGATTAATACACACACATAAAAAAAGTAAACTGGTGACATCATCAGCCAGGATAACATGCATCTTTCATCTGACAATTCTTGGCTGTCATTTGTGAGGGAGAGATATACAGCCAATGCTTTTAAAACCTTAAAAGTACACATTCATATTACTTTACATTAAATTCTGTTTATCAGTTTGGGCAACTTCTAGTTTCATGTTTGTGAAAGCTTATCAAGTATGATGTGTTTTGCAACCACTGCAACTAGAAATATTTTAGAAATGCCTGTTTTTTATTTTGTTATACCCCCAAATGACAATAGGCTATATTCTGTCTTCGCTCTGCATCTGGAATTTCCATTGACGTCAGTAGAGCTGAGCAAAATTAAAAATAATAGTCTAATGTCTAGGTAAGTAATTAGACTTTTTTTCAGCAGAAAGAACATCAAGTTTATTTTACGCTTTCTGTCCTCATTCCCCTAACTTGGCCCTAACTCTACACATATACATATACAAAAAAATCTACCCACCATGAAATTACAATAATTGTGACTGGTAGAAAAGGACAAAAATATTTGATGATAAACAGGGCTGTCTTCCTGTAGCGGATTATCTTTAAGAAATGTACTCCCTAATTATAATCTGAGAGAACTCCTTGGATGACTGATATTTATAAATTAGGACATTGTTTACTCAGAATATTGTTTCTTGGAGTCTTTAAATCCACTTAATCAAAATATTATGTCAGGCATTTCAAGAAAAATGTATGAGATCAAGTTCCAGATGACTTTAGGCATAATGATTATCCTTGGCATTCTTCTCTAAGTTTCAAATTAACAATCTATTTCTATACGAGTGGCTATCTGGAGAAAATAATAATAATAATAATAATATATAGTCTTTTTCCCTGTCATATTGCAGCTTTTTCATGCTTTTAGTGTAAAATTTCTTACAAAATTAATCTTTCGAAAATTATGACCTTCTATGATCTTTAATTTTTGTTTTACTGGCAGAGGGATACTGATACTCAGAACACTCTCATTTTCTCACTTTCTAAATTTTATCATTTTTAGCACCAGAAAAATTTACGATATTGAAACAATTACCCTCAAAAAGTCTACTCAAAATGATTAAGTTTATCACCATACAACAAAGTCTGGTGGTGGGTGATGTCATGGACCCAAGTAGCTATGAAAGAGAAATAATAAATATTTGCCTTTTTGTCCACTGTTGTTCTTCAAATGTTTCATAAGTTTTTGTTCCTTTGAGCATTGCTCAAACTCTATTTTCTCTGGTGTTCTTTCTATTTTGCATTGCTGGTTGTTTGTTAGTTTTATTATCATTATTATTATTATTATTATTATTATTGTTTGTTATTTTATTTTTGCTCAGCTCATATTTTTTTTCTCTCTCTCTTGAGTACACACTCCACCTATCTTTGTTACTCCAATTTGTCTTCACCATGCTTACTTTCCTTGTGTTTTTCCTTCTCTCATTCTTGTTTTCTCTGCACTCCTTTGTCTGGGCACATTCCTCCTGTTTTAGAGAGTTTTTGTTATTTCCTTTTTAGAATCATTTGAAAAAGTCACAGATATTTTTTTGTTAGAACATTGCAGGAGCTGCATTACCAAATCTGCTCATAATAGAGCTTCCCTGTCAGTCCTGTCAAGCTCCTAAAGCAATTGGATGCTGTGCTGAGGGCTTGTCAGAACAGGTATAGGCACTGACCTTCATTAAATTGAAGTTATCCAGTGGGAAAAATATGGATGTAACCTTAGTAAGACAGCCCGACAATTCTTTATGCCAGCAATGGACTAGTGCACAATCATTATATTCTTTATAGTCATACTACTTAGCATCATCCTAGATGACAGCATTAGATCACTTCTATTGCTGTTTCCTTTGTTTGTGTTCCTAATGCTGTCATCTGGGATTTAGTATAGAGAGAACATTTCCAAGTATCTTTGTTATTTTAGATGCTCAAGGGTATGAAGCAATAGCTTTTGTATTTCTTTATGTTTGGAAAATTCCTGCATAGTTTATCCATGAAGTTATAAATAAAGCACAATGAAGGAAGAAAAAATAGACTGACCTCTAGGATCTTAATTTGTTACTGAGTGATAAATTGCTGTTAAAGGAAACAGTGAAAGCATTCTGTGCAATGGCTCTGAAGAGTATAACATCAGTGAAAGCAGTGTCTACATCTCATTTCTTAGTGAAAGCAGTATCTACATCACATTTACCTTAATGTGTATATGTATTAATAATTTAATTTCACATCTTCAGCTACATATATCTTTTCATGCATCAATCCAAATCATCTTTGTGGTATACACAGAACTTTTTTGAATAGAAAAGGAATATAATGCACTTGCTACATAACAATACAATATAGCAGAATGAAACCTCTGATTAATTATTACTGATATTCACCAAGTACTGGATGATACAGATGGTCTGTCCTGGCTGAAGTAAGTAGGTGTAGGTATCTACATGATCTGCTGAATAACTGACTAAAGAGAACATATTTAAACCATTTTTTTTCTTTCTTCTGTTTGCATTTTCTTTGTGTAGTAGAAGCTGTTTCAAAATACTCCTCAAACATGCTGTGGAATGACTAGGAAGGTTCCTGGCAGTTCTAGGAAAGTTCCTAGCAAATCTTTGTGATTACTGCTTTAATTTCCTTATTACTCCTCTTTCTTGCCTTGTATCATTTAAGTGTGCGTAGTGATCAGTGCCCAAACTATTGAACTCTTAACTTGGTGGCATCTTACATTTAATTTATGCCAATGGAGAGGGTTCCAGATAACAATCTGCAAAGCTTCTTCAGGTGGCTTGTTTTCATTTACTGTGTTTTTTGCACTGACATGTGAGAAAGTCAAATTTACAACTGAACCGCACAGTTGACCCATGTGAAAAAATAACAGAATTGCTTTGTCAGGTAATACAAAAGAATGTGACAAAATCAAGCCTGTTAACCATAGGTGGAGTTCCCTGTCTACACACTGACTAGAAAGTTATGTGCAAAAAAAAAAAATAAAATAAAATAAAAAAAATATAAATAATAAAAAATCTGTGGAGGAAACAGACTTATTTTAGTGAGATGGAAGAGACCTTAAAAGTTGCCAGCAAGAGTGCACATAGATCCAATGTGATACAGAGCCACCAATTCATGACAGAACTCCTTTGAATTGCTTATATTCAGAAAAGTACAGCTATTTCATGTTGAATTCAATAGAACATTTTTTAAGGTCTTCTGAACTTGAAATATACCTACATAGAGACCTACACCTGCCTTTTTAACCACAGTAATCCTTTAAATTCTTTCCCACTTGGAGCACAGAATGCTTAGGCCTAGGAAAAATAATATGATGGACAGGTCTCTGGTGCTGTCAGGGCATATCCTGCTTTCCTCTTCAGACATATTCCTCTACAATATCAATAACACTTAATTTTGAAAGTTGGCTTTGATTCCCAGCTGCAATTTTCTGCTTTTCTAGATCAGCTGACATTACGCACAAGCAAACTAAGAAAGTGCTATAAGCCCCATGACAGCCTCCCTTGATAACTGTTCTCATCAGCATATTCTTTAGCTATTTTATTGCATTTTACTCAAACTGAATTGGTAGAGTAGGTCGGCTGAGGTACAAAGAAGGAATTGCTTTCGCTGGATCATGCACAGAAGAATTAAACAAGGAAAACATTACAGAGGATGTTTACAGAATTCCTTAGGAAAGGCCATGGTTACTCAGAGAGATTCCACCTAAATATCTAGAAAGTCATTTATTTTTTTGTTTGTTTGTTTGTATCAGAGATTGTACTCAGGAGGCACAGTTTTGGGAGTTCTACCAAACAACAATTTTTCTAAATTATTACACCTAAAGTGAATCTAGGAATTTCACTGCTGTATCGGCCATCAATATATCAGTAATGTCTTCTTTATTAGGACTTGAAGTCATATAAATTGCAAGTATCTTAAGTTCTGCTCTCGGGAGTAATTACTTATTCCAGGGGGCACTAGCCAAACATAGATAGTTTGTCCAATTTTGTATTTGCTTCCACACTTGCACAGAGAAAATTATGAAACTTGCTTCCTTGTTGTATTAACATCTGGTCCTACTTCTCACATAGCCAATATGAGGAGAAAACTAGTAGACACAAAACACTAAAATATTCACGTACCTCACTGAATAGGAATGGACTTAGATGTCTGGGAAATAATATGATGAATTAAAGCCTTAAAATATTTATCTGATTTTATCAATTGTTTCTAGTGGTAGCAAACAAGAGGAATTTCTCAGTGAACTCTGAAAATATTTTCCATCACTGAATTTAGCCACTGTCTTTTATCAGCCTCTGTTCAAAAGAAGGTCACAATTTTGACTCTGACCTTGCATTTGCTCTGCGTGATCCTTCCTCACTCACCCCCTGACCTCCTACTTTGCAGTAAACAACAGGACTGTGTCTCTCACATGATTTCTCTTTTCTCCTCTTGTCAAAAAGGAGACATGTTCTGGTAGGGCTTAGGCTTTAGGATTAATAAGCAAAGCTATTATGCATTTATATTAGAGAAGGAAAAGTAAAAGAGGATTTTGGAGGCAAGGAAGAGAAACTAGTGACTTTCTTTTGTTTCTGTGGGATGAACAATTTTCATCCCATGGTTAAAATCATATATATATATATATATATATGTAAATATTATATAGTAGAAAATGAATTCAAGCTAGAGATGAAATTCCATGGGAAATCTCTGTAGGGAGGCTTGATGGAACCATGGTAGCCAGTGTGCCTGCCGAGATGTGTTCCAGCTTTCTCTATTAGTTGTAGTTTCCTAAGTGTTGTAGACATCACGCCCAGTTTTATCACACTGCTACACACTAGCCAAGTGATGAAGGCATGAATAATAAAGGCCAGGTCGTCATCCACCAGAATGTGACATGGTCTGTGAGCCAACTGGAGATGATATGAAACATTACTCACAAATGCTGCAATGTGAGAGCTTAGCAAAGGATCCAAGAGTATGAAGCAGTTCATCAGATCAACTAGCTTGGTTCATTTCAACTGACTAATAGGAAGAGGTTCACTGTCTTCCTCCTCTGAGTTCCCCATGGACCCAGAGGCCCATACTCGATGAGAAATATGGGGAACATTCATAGAAGTGTTTAAAGTAACACACTTAATTGCAGAGCCATTAGGACAAGGAGGAATGGTTTAAAACAAAAAGAGAGGAGATTTATATTAGAGGTTAGAAGGAATTTTTTCACTCAGAGGGTAGTGAGGCACACGAAGAAGGTTGCCCAGTTAGGCTGCCAATGCCCCATCCCAGGATGTGTTCAAAATCAGGCCCTGAGCAACCTGACCTAGTGGGTGGCATCCCTGCCCAAGGCAGGGGTGTTGGAATTAGATGATCCTTGAGGTCCCTTCCAACTCGGGCCATTCTATGATTCTATAAGAGCCCAGTGGCAAGAAGATTCAAATTCCTCAGTTTCCAAAAGTATATTGCTAATCAAACACAGATAACTTGCTTTGAGGTTTTGATTCACATCTTGGTTTTGATGCATTGATTTCTAAAGAAAAATCAATGTCTATTACAACAGTCGTTTAAAGTGTCCCTTTTGCACAACTAAAGCATTTCTTCCAATCCTACCATAAATATTTTTTTTAGGTTGGTTGTAGGTGGTGGTGTTTTTTTCCTTCATACTGCTGGTAAAGTATTTATGTCTGATGGTCTAATAAAGGAACTTGTTCAACCTTTGTCAAACAGGTGTAAGATATCATGTCTTTAGGAAAATACTCATATCCAATTCTCAGTTATTCCTTCAAGAAGAAGTAATTAGAAACCATAACAAATCCAAAGGTAACTTAAATGTCCTTGTAGTTCAGAAACATGTTGACTGTTCAAAATACAGTGTTATCAAATATTAAATTTTACAAAGGTGGGCTAATTTGAACCAGTTTTATTCAATGTGCTGTTTATGTATCTATTCTAAAATAATTCTTAAGTTTTAGAATTATTTAAGTTGCACACATAAAAAATTAATAAACTGTGATCATGATGCTATGCTTGGAGATTTTCAAAATGTGACTGGATATGGCACCGTGTTCTGATTTAGATATAGATCTGCTATAAGCAGGTGGGACCAGATGACTTCTAGACCATCCTAATTTTCTCTTTTTATTCCCTTTATCTCAAAGGAATTTCCCTTGCTGCAGTTTGTGACCACTGCTTCTTGTCTCTTCGTTGAACACCTCTGTGGAGAGTCTGGCCCTGCCATCCCTCTACTTTAGGGAATACAGGATTTCAGATCCATTGGTTTTCTTCTCTCCTACGGGCTGAACCATGTTTTCAAGCTCTTGACCACCATCTAGGTATGCTTCTGTGTTTGCTTCAGATTCCCAGGCAATCTTTTGTACATGGGGAACAACTATGGCTGTGGTTTTCAAGCTTATAAATCTCTTAAGCATTTTTTCTGTCCTTCAAGATTCTGTTGTAGCCTTTTGGCCTAAGATATTTCACACCACATTTCCATCACTTCAAGAATGGTGGGGAAGAAAAAAAAAAAAAATTAAACTTTGAAAAAGTATAGATATGCTTTTATTTCCAAAGGCCAAATTTTAATGAGGTTAGTTAAAAAGTATAATTCACAAATTAACCTGTCAGTATACAAAAATGTCTCAGCAGCTGTTACAGTTTGCTTTGATATATCCAATGTTAATAATGAACTTGATGAAATACTAAGAAAAACAGCACACATAGTCCACATGGCTATTTTTAGAGACCCAAAGAATTTATTACAGACCACAGAGGGGCTTTTTAAAGAAATGTGAAAATAGCAGAAGTCAGTAGAATTGACATGCTCCCACCTTGCAGTGAAAGCAAAAGGTTAAAGTTTCACCCAAATGTGAATTTCCCATGGTCTGCCACAGTTAAGATAATATTTCTGTGATGTCTCTTCTTGCCACTGTTTTTCCTCTAAAAAACAACCATTTGTAATAACAAAAGGGCCAGGAACTCATCAATGTGTTCAGGATCAAGATGAATCTGATTTCAACAGAACTAAGACAAAGAATCTAAGCCAGCTGGAAAGGCAAGTTAAGAAAATATTTTAATGGCAATATGAGACAATTTAATTGTTGTACCATGGACTTATTGGACCTGTTTGTAGCCATTCATTCTCTTAGAGAATGTCTCTAACATGTTGATTGGAGAGCGACAGGCATTCCACATCATCTGTTTACTTTCAGTGATTAACAAAAAGAATAATAATCCTGTACCAAAATTACCATGAGGCCATAGTAAATAAATGCTATGAGGACACACACAGGTGTTTGTTAAAAGTAAATCTTTTGGTTTGATTTTTTGTTTGTTTGGTTGGTTTGGTTTGATTTGGCTTGGTTTTTGTTTGTTTGCCTTTTTTTTTTTTCCAGATTTTTTGATGGATGAAAATTTTGCAGTAATTGTACCTTACAGGAAACAGCCCTTGATAACATGACTAAAAGAATACAACTTGGGGGTTACTGTTTTTAACTTCATCTTTGAAAAGCTGCTAGGAGTTCCAAAAGAGGTAAGAAAGTTCCATAGCAAGATTATTTTAGGGATGTCTAAATAAAATTATTTTTCATTTTTTTCACACCATTTTCCTATACAGGCATTCACAATGATAAAAAGAGTCCAGCATACATCTTTATATACAGCTTTAATATCAGTCCAGGAAAACCTTCTAGTGAAAGTTAAAATGCAGGGGATTTATGCATCCACCAATGCATACATCAGAAACTCTTCATCTACTAGCCAATATAGGCATAGATTAAGTCTTAGTAAATCAGACACAAATTTTACTATAAGGTATATAAGGTATATCAGACTGCAAATCTTTTGCTGTGACAAAGAATATTTGTATGATTATGAAACTTCTTTTCCATTAAATCCATCTACATCAAGGTCTAGTCAATGTCTTTGATGTATTTCAGAACTGAGTCCAGATGGAAGTTGAAACAATTGCTCTTCCTGTTCAGGAAATACCACAAAAGGAATTAACTTAATACATGAAGGATGAAAGCTTCATTCCATTCAACCATTCAATAATAAGTTTTGAAACACCTTACATAATAGTTTTCATTCTTCACAGAATAAAAGAAAATAAAATAAAATATTTTTCCATACTAACATGCATGTCTAAACTTGAGTCTTCCATATACAAAGTCTGCACTTTATCATTAACCCTCTGGAAGCTTTATGAGAGTTGGAAAAAATGAGTTATTCTGCTATATCAGTCTACTGTTTTGGTCACTTCTTTACTAGTGATATCTTTACCTCAACACAGTTTTCTGCCAGCACGCTCAAAAGGAATAATATTTTGTCTTCACGACAAAGCATCATTCTCTCCTTTATGTACTGTATTCAGTCATTCTGTAAGACTTCTATTGGCATTTGTGCTACCGGTAACCTAGCTTAATATTTCTGTAGGACAAGTTAAACACCAATAAGTTTGTCTCTTTTAGCTTTCAGGAAAAGTTCTTCTAAAATAATGTTCATATGGCATTTTTCTATGTCTAGTACTAGAACTGCAGATGATGTCCTTCGCTGGTCTTTGAACTTCAGTATCAGTTCAGGATGATACAAACAGCTGCTCTCTCAATCATACTCACCTCTGGTAGACAAGTACTAGCTGTAGAGGAAGAAAGGAGATCATTTTACCCAACTCTTCAAGTTTTCAGCTTATACTGAATCAATTGAAGCAATATGAGCCACAGATACACGCCTGCAAACAGAAACAAGGTTTAAACTGCCAGCAGATGTCACACAGGTAACCAGCTGATAAGCAAATAGAAATATACTGACAACCTATAAAGAAGAAAAGAACAAATTTCTGACAGGTGACTCCCAACACAGCCTAATCTCTCCTGATCTACCTTGTTGAGACATTTATGGATAATTCATAGTATATGTATTGTTGCTTCTTTTTTTTTTTTTTTTTTTTTTTGTCATATGAAAAAGATAACATTACCAGTACCAGTGAGCATATAGGTCTATTTCTTTATATGAAAAAGAAGCACATAAATAAAAAAAAAAAAAAAAAAAAAAAAAAAAAAAAATCAACAGGAGAATACCAACACAGCAGCATTATTCCATGTGCTTCTGGGCACCATCAAATATTCTGTATTAGGTTCCTTAAGGAAAACAGGGATGCTGTTCGTGTTTGTAGGGAGAAAATTTGTGTGGCCAAAGCCCAACTAGAGTTGAAGCTGGCCATGTCTGTTTTCATATCTAAAAAGAGTTTTTTTAGATATGTGAACAGAGAAAAGGAGAACCAGAGAAAACATAGGTCCGCTACTTGATGGGGAAGGTCTCTTCACAGACAATGACATAGGCAAAGCAGAGACGTTTAATGCCTTCTTCACCTCTGTCTTCAATGCTGATGATGGGCTTCGGGACTCAGGGTGCCCTGAGCTGGAGGACGGTGGGAATGACGAACTCCCAACAGACCATGAATGTGTGTGGGACTTGGATCCATACAAGTCCATGGATCTGGACGGGATTCATCCCAGGGTGCTTAAAGAGCTGGCTGACATCATCGTGGGACCTCTCTCAATTATTTTTCAATGATCTTGGGAATCTGGTAGACTGGGAATCTGGTAGAATCTTGGGTCCAGGTAGACTGGAAGCTGGCAAATGTTATAGCAATTTTCAAGAAGGGTCAGAAAGAAGACCCAAGCAATTACAGGCCTGTCAGTCTCACATCAGTGACTGGTAAAATTATGGAGAAGATGATTCTTGAAGTTATTGAAGCGCACCTGGGGGACAATGCAGTCATTGGTCCCAGCCAGCATGGGTTCATGAAGGGTAGGTCCTGCCTAACAAATTTGATTTCCTTTTATGATAAGATCACCCGGCTAGTTGACCAAGGGAAACCAGCTGATGTGATCTTTTTGGACTTCAGCAAGGCTTTTGACATGGTTTCCCATAAGATCCTTCTCGACAAAATATCCAGTATACAACTAGACAAAAACAGCATAAGATTTTCCACTCTGCTCTGCACTGGTACGGCCTCACCTCGAGTACTGTGTGCAGTTCTGGGCACCACAGTACAAAAAGGGCATTAAGATGTTGGAGAGTCTTCAGAGGAGGGCGACGAAGATAGTGAAGGGCCTAGAGGGGAAGATATATGAGTAGTGGCTGAGGTCACTGGACCTGTTCAGCCTGGAGAAGAGGAGGCTGAGGGGGGACCTCATCACAGTCTACAACTTCCTCACAAGGGGGAGTGGAGAGGCAGGAGATCTTTTCTCCATAAACACCAGTGATAGGACCCGTGGGAACAGGGTTAAGCTGAGGCAGGGGAAGTTTAGGCTCAATGTCAGGAGGAGGTTCTTCACCGAGAGGGTGGTTGCACACTGGAACAGGCTCCCCAGTGAAGCAGTCACTTCACTGAGCCTGTCTGAATTCAAGAAGAGATTGGACTGTGCACTAAGTCACATGGTCTAAACTTTTGGGTAGACCTGTGCAGTGCAAGGAGCTGGACTTGATGATCCTTATGGGTCCCTTCCAACTCAGGATATTCTATGATTCTATGATTCTTTAAAATATGAAGAAACAGCTAATTAAATTCTCAGTATCCAGGATATTTGCAATCCTCCATACGTATTCTACCACAGAAGAGAGAAAAAAATAATAATTTAATATAACTCATGCAAACTTAACAACTCAAAAATTCAAAAATCATCAGTTAGTCCTTTAATTTCTTGAAACTGGCTCCAATATCTTGTTTTTTTGTTTTGTATTGTTTTGGTTTGGTTTGGTTTGGTTTTTTGTTGTTGTTGTTTTTGTTTTTGTTTTTGTTTTTTTATCTCTGCTAGTGATTGTCACTTCCCTCAAAATTATAAAATATTTTTTCTTTCCAGGGTGTTGGGGGAGTTTTACTGTACAGTGATGTCAATGGTAAAGCAGCCAGAAAATTCTAGTCTCAAAAAGCTTCCTTATGAGTAGGTGGAGGCATCTCCTGAATAGTTCTTAAGATTTTAATGATGGCAAACTCTATGCAGACTAAGTTCTGACTTCCTCTTATTCAAGTGCGGTATCTAAGTTAGGGAAATAACCACTTTTGTCTATATGATTGATGTTCCTCCTGGAATCATCTGCCTTATTCTCCTCACAGAAACCCAAGATATTGCAGATCCCTCCAGAGTACCTGATTCCAGCTAAGTGTTCCTGAAGTCTACTTTTCTTACCAATTCCAAAGTTATAAACACAGTCTGGCAGGAGATTCAGCCCTCAGGGTGGGATCCATCCTACTGAATGTACACCTCTACCTGTAAGATGGTTTCTGAACTCCTTATAGTTTAAAAAAAAAATAAATACATATTATTCTTATTCTGGGACAGCTGTACTTCAGAGGAGTTACACATTCAAAGACCCTTTTTCTATTTACTGACTAGACAGGACATCTGATGGTAGACAATATTAGTTCTACTGTTCAGAGTCTTATTTGGACAACATAGAAAGAAAGACATGGGTATATTTCTGTTAAAACTGCAACACATAGCAGCCCAAACACCTACCACCTGAAATCCAAAAACCATATGCTGTGAGCACTCATTTGTGAGCACGACCATTACCTTACATTCTTAGTGTCTGCAACTTTCTATCATTCATTATTCATTTTCTAACTGATGATACTTTATTATATTATCAGGTTGTCTTTAATTTATTCTTACTTCTGCAGCTAAATACAAGCAGTTTTTACATTTCTTCTCCAGGTGCAAGGTATGTTCACTCTGCTTAACAAAATCAGAAAAACAAACATGCAAACCTTCTTAACATACCTTGGCTAAAGCAGCAGCTAAGTCAACATTACAGGGGTTTTACAAGTGAAGTTAGCAAGCTGAGTTCAGTTCCTACATGCCTGAACTCTTATTGCTAATATAACTTAAAAGCTGGGTTAGCTTTCTCAGCTGTTATTTCAAACCCAGCTAGCCACATTACACTCTGCTAGGATGCAAATATTATTAAAAAATAAATTCAAAAGTTTAAAAAAGGTTGTTGCATTATACATGTACTTTGAGTTATACAATCCTTCCACAACACCGGTAGCAATATTGCCGTCGCATGGGTGGAGAATGCTTCATATTCTTCTGAGATATGGGTACTCCCAACTAATCTTTTTTGTTACAGAATTTATAGAAATAGTAATAGTGTGATGTGCAAGATCCATGTTCAGAAACCCTATTATCAGATCCTGTCTTAGTTATTGCCACTGTTATTGTGGCTGAGTTCAAAAGAACAGGCAAATAACCTGGTATCCATGTAGAGCTTGGCTTCCTGCACACACAGGGAAAAGAAATAAATTACAACTCCTTGATCTTAAACACTACCAGAGGTGTGACACCTATGAGTGCACCTTCAGGTTGCCCACAGTCTTTTGAAAACAGATAGGTATCCACTCAAGGCCCATATATTTTAATTTTAAAATTTACCATCTGCGTATAAAATACCCTGAGCACACTGAGTACCCTGTCTTCAACATGCTTAAACCAGAAGTTTGGATGACAATGAACAACTAAATTTCAGGATGTGACAAAGAAACATCTCAAGAACTGAAAATGCAATATATTCTGGCAAACAGCTCTATGCCAACGTCCTTAGTGTGTGCTAGAAAGTTTGGGAAGGGTGGGGAGGTGGGGAACTGTACTTAGAAAGAAATACGGGGCTAAGGGAGCCAACTCAGACATATATAAGGAAATGAAAGAAACAGTGCACAGGAATGCAGAGGATCTTTGCAGTTCAATAAAGTGTAGCAAAGAAGCTGTGAACTGTGAGTTACTGGAATGGTAAGATATCAGATGTAGTTCAGAAAAGAGTGCAAATTGCTAAAATGATTTAAAATTATTAGTTTACAATGATCACATGAGTCTGAATGTTTTCCATGTGTAATCAGGGTTATTTGTTTGGTCTATTCTTCTTCTTGGAACAAATACCTTAATTAAAATTTTCTGTTCAGGTTTAGGGGAGTGTTGTTTTTCCCCTTTTTTAAAACCAGCCATTGCATTTTTCTCCCATGATTTTCTTATTATTTACAATTAGCCTCATCCATGGAAGCTATGCTTCCAAGAAAAAAATCACAGCGGCTTAAGACAAATCGTAGGAAAACTAGATGGCAGTTTGAGTTATGACAGACCATGTCATGTTTAAATAGAACATTAATATGAAAAAGGATTATTTTAAGCGGTGGGTCCAAGAAGAACGGAACGGCGGCTTATCTCAAATGGTGGGAAATCTAG
>NC_048895.1:86428602-86494631 GCF_011077185.1 Oxyura jamaicensis
AGAGAAGTCTTCAAGTGGTTTGAAGCAATTTCTTCCAAAAATTTTGGCAACAGAAAAAGGAGCATATGTGAGGAAATGCTGTTCTGAATCGTTTACATGAACTCATAGACATGAACACTATAGGAAGTGCACCTCTCACAATTCAGTTTTCCACTGCTACTTTTTAACCAGTTTATTTTTCTGGTGACTTGGTTTTAACACGGTTTCCTCTGCATTTCACCTAAGAATTGGTTTTGCCTACTATTATGTTTAATACAATACATCTGAAATACATAGTGGTGGGCCAAGATGCTGCTCTCAATTTACACTTATGTTGATGTTAAGTCACATGTAAAGATTACAAAGTCCTTAGCAAGTTCATGGAATTAAAAAACTACCGTATCGGAATGCATGGCTAACTGACAAGGTTACAAGTACATACCAGCACCAGGGCTATAAATCACAAGAGACAAAAACAATGCAAGACCCTTCAATACTACAATTTCAAAATGTGTTTTACATTTAACACACATACACCCATCTACATTTTTAGAAACTGAAAATCTTACTACATTTACTAAGCAGTTTGAACAATAGTGTTATTTTTAACACATGTTTATTTGGTGAAATAAGATTAACATTTTGGAAAAAGCTTGTCAGTCATAAAGTTCATCCCCAGTTTACCAGCTCTAAGGATGATTAGCATTTGGTTGGCCTTTATTTACATGCAAATGACAATGTGAGCTTAAATTGATAACCAAAACCATAGATAAAACCCACATTTTTGCTGGGGATGTAGTAGGTTTAGTAGTTCACTGAGTCATCAAAGGGTGGGAATATGTATGTGTGTGCACCTGCTTTACAAGAAGCTGTAGTTTTTGGAAAAATACCAAATATTCATAAAAAGTAATGCCTCCCCGCATCTTCTAATGTGATCTATTCTGCTAGTTTGACATGTATTTATGAGATGTCCACCACTGCTACACCAAAGCAGAAAACTCTAAAACATTTATGGTATTACCTTTTACAAAAAGTAACATCCCACTTTAAAAATATAATCAAGAAAGGTGTGTAACTCTACTGAGTGCCACTTACATATTCAAGTTCCCACTCATTTCCTAACCAGACCAAAGGCATTCAATTCTCACAGCATCCCAGCAGCAAACTGCAGCTGGTTAAAGATACTTCCTTAGTCACAATTTATGCATTCAAGGATTTGATGGCAGAGTAAAAAAATTGAAAGTGCATTGTTTGACAGGGCATTTTGACTCATATATTTCAAGTATATTTTTCATGACAGATTTTGCAGAAACTGTATTTTTTATGACTCCACTCCTCTAGGGTTTATCGCTTAATTGATGAATAAGATGGCTATAAAATTACACGAGATAGGCCTATGAAATCTCTAGTTTTCAGATCATTAAAAATAAAATTAAAAAAAAAAAAAAGACCGCAACTTTGTTTCCATTGTTAATGGACAGTGGTTAGTAGAAATTTAAAAAGTCTGAAGTTAGATTAGAAAGTTTGGATAGATGTCTTTTCACAAGAATGGAAAATGATCACCAAGAATTTAGGACAAAACAACTTGCAAAAAGACCCACAAAGGCACACATACACATCATTTATGAACTCTTTTGGCACCTTAGAAATCATTTCATGATCACCTACTGCCTCAAGGGAAAAGCAAAGCGAATAGTTTCGTTTTCTTTTCTTTTTCTTTTCTGATTTTTCCCCTAACCTCTGCACTTTCATCTGTCCATACAGATATTTCACAGCCAATGGTCACTAGAGGTATACTAGACCACTTAGATCCAGTTCAGTACTACAAAATAAATACTGATTATATAAAGACATAAAACAGTAAAATCTTACTGCTTTCATTTATTTTCATGTTCATTCCTGATGGACAACATATTTTCAATGAATTGATATTTCTTGACCAAAAAAAAAAAAAAAAAAAATTTAATTCTTCTGTGTTGTCGTAATTGAGAAACTTGTTACTTCAAGCAACTCAGATGCATATCAACAAAGGATTTACGACAGAAGAGGTCTTCTGAACATAGGTTTCAGGCAAAATTGAGTATTAACCATGGGAATGATAGAATTGTTTGTTATTCTAATAATTGAATTGTTGGGGGGGAAGCAGCAGGGAAATCTGAGACTTTGTTCATGGGATGAGCTGTTTCAAATCAAACTTCAAAGAAGTTTTTGGAAATAATACTGAAAGATTAAGCTGAGGTGTTTTTTAGCTGGCAGAGTAGACAGCCTAACTGCTTTCATTTGTGTGCTAGGTACTCATTGGTAAGAGATGTTGTTTTATCACTGTAATCTTATTTTCTTTAGTATTAATTATAACAAAATCCTGGCATGAATTAGGCCTGAGTCATGAATTAATGTGTATTTACTGAAAGACATTCATCCCGCTTTTATTTTTCACTATACTTCTCAGATGTGTGATAGCATTATTGTTTGTATTCATCCTTATAAGTAAATAAATCCCACACATGAATATAAAAGTGATGAGATAATTTAATAGCATAATCTGGTTGTATTTAGGGAAACAAGTAATACCTAAGTCACTGCCTTTTTCATGATTTGAGAGATAAATTTTTTATTATTCCAATCCTCCTTCAAGCTCCTGTCTATTAAAGATAAGGGAGTTAGGATTTTTTCATCTGCACGTGTAGAAGAACTTAAAAATATGCTATTAATTTTATTAACTACAAAAGTAAATTATTATATAGAATGAATGCTGCTATAATCTAACCTAGGTGTATTCTTTGTGCCAGGATACCTGCCAAAAAAAAAAAAAAAAAAAAAAAACTTCATATCCTGTTGTCTACCCTTCAAAGTAAAGTCATGAAAACTATCTGCTTTTGTTTGTTTGTTACTATATCTGGATCTGGTGTTCAGGGTTTCTCTAATCTCCAAACAGTGAAACCTTCCTTGGAATCAACCTGTCATATCCCATGGTGGAGTGTGATCTTTTATATGGTCTCATGAATTTCTCCTGAATTTACAGCACCCTACTGCTGCATTGGTCTTTGGTCATGTCCCGTTACATGCTTGAGCTCATATTGTGACGTGGTATCAGGACAAAAGCTGGATTCCTTTTAGATGAAACTAAAACTAAAATGAGAAGGGAAATTAAAAAAAAAATAAATAAAATAAAATAAACAAAATAAATAAAATAAAATAAAATAAAATATAAAATAAAATAGCTCCTAATGTGTTCCAATCTCTATGGTCCATCAGTCCAAAATCACAGACTAAAATTACAAAGTAAAATCCCTCTGAAATGTGCATAGTGTGGACATCAGGACCTAATTGCCCATGTTTTCACATTGCAAATCCACTCCTACTCACTGTTAAGGTAGTGTGGTTTGTTACATACAAAGTGGCTAAACCCTTGCTCTCCAGGACCCAGTGAAGTACAGGCACATGTTCATAAATATCAGAGTGGAACAGCAGGTGAGATGCATATTCATGTCAAATATAGCTGTTCATTGGCAGATTGTGCAGTGCTTTATTGCATGTTGTCTAGGATACTTAAAGTCCTCAGAGCTGTTCCATTATTATTTATACCCTAGGATCATTACATGTCTAACATGCACAATCAGTACTTTTTTGCTAAATTTATTGGTTGAGGTAGATAGAATATTTTTTTTTTCTACAGAAATTAGTATTGATTTAAGTAGAACTTTCTTACTTTGTGTTAGAAATGCTATTTCAGCATTCTTCCAAGTTTATTAATATACTGTTGTATTTTCGTAATACCAGCTTGCTTGGTTGCAGCTTCCTTTATAACTTCCTGTACAAATGAATGGGAAACAAACACTGAAAACTTCATACTCACAAAGCTCAGATACACTAAGTGAAAGCTTAGCAAGAACAGCAAAGGAGAATGGAAATGAAAGTGTACTTCTGCTAATTCTCAAAAGAATGAAAAGAAATCAGGCAGAAAAAGTGAGACATCCTTTTAATATTTTTTTCCCTTTTCCTTGCTTCTGTTTTTCCCTGTAGCATAAGGCTGCTGTTGCACAAACTGTTCAAGTCACAAAGGGCAGTTGTCAGCATATCTTCCTGTTCTGGTTTCTTTGCAGTAGAGCTCAAAAGGTCAGATGGAAATGCAGAGGGAAATTGAGGGCCTAGGCCTTGCTAAATCACTGGAGATACATTTTTGTGGAAAAACATGCTATCCTGATACCCATGCTATTTTTATACTTCATAATAGTATCCTCCCTCCCTACCTTCTCACAGAATCACAGAATGGTTGATGTTGGAACGGCCTTCTGGAAGTCATCTGGTCCAACCCTCTGCTCAAGCAAGGCCATTTAGAGCTGCTTTCCCAGGATCTTGTCCAGGTGGCCTTTGAACACTTCCAAGGAGGGAGACCACAACCTCTCCGGAAAACCTGTGCCAGTGCTCCATCACCCACACAGTAAAGAAGTGCTTCCTTATGTTAGATGGAAACATTTTATTTTTTTTTTTACTTCTTTTGCTGTTTCTATTGAGAAAATTATTTGAGAGAGGCAGTAAGCTTAGGATTTGGGCCTCAGGCAAGGTGCCTGAGACAGTTGTGCAGAGAAAAGGACCAGGGTTGGAGCATTACTTTTTTTTTTTTTTTTTTTCTGATTTGCTTTCATAGAAGCACTTTCATTTATTTGATAGGTAGGTGAATGGCATTGTTAACCAATGTGGCAAATGACTAGCTCAGCAACCTCTTCAAAACTAGTATGTGTTTAAGGATTTCATTATTTCAGCTGAAATCAGGCAGTGTGCTATACTTCATTCCAATTATTGCCAGGTTCTGACTGTACTCTAGCCATCTGGCTGCACACTGGATCACGTGGTCAGACTGGCAGTTTGGAGAAATCCATGAGGAAAACGTGGGGAGCTAAATGCTGGATAGGAAATTAAGCAGCACAGCCATGATCTGGCCTGTACCTTGAAGCAGCTTGGCTTTGGCTGCTCACACAGAGACAGTGTGTGAGAAGAATCTGATACCACCAGCAGTCACAGATATGGAATGATTTCAACTGGTCGTGCATTTTCCTCAAACCCAGATGAGCATCAGCACAATACGTGTCATCTTTCAGGCCACACTTGTCCCAGACAAGATCTGTTTACTAAGAATGAAGCAAAAAGTTGACACAGCAGGAGAGCATGCACATGAACTCCTCAGGGTATGTAGCATCATTAGCAGTGTCCTCACGGAAAATCTTGCTCTGAGCTGTTATGAAAACAAAATAAATATTAGTAGTAATTAGGAGTCTTAGAGAGAAAAATATTCACACCAGCAAGGCTGTCTCTCAGGGCTCGTATAAGACAGTCATAAACCCTGTCTACTGCAGCAAAATAACAGAACAGCAACTGAAACAGGGAGCACAACAGGCAAGAGATCAAGCTGGAAAAACCAGGCACAGCAGGACGCAGAGTTGCAGAACACAGAGCAGAAGGTCCCAGGCTGCACCATAGGCAGCAACTGAGTCGTGAACACTTATCTTTGACATTCCAGTCTGAGTCTCATACCCTGCAAGACCTCCTGCATCTGCCTGCAAGTTATGGGATAAACTTCACCTTCTCCTTGGTGAGGAAGAGGTTGTAGCTCACACCACCACACCATTTACCATGGTAAATCTTGGGTAACATGTTAGGTAGCTTTGCTTTCTGGTTACCACTGCTTTTCATGAGTGGGTGCAGTAACAGCAAAATCAGTGGGATAATCAGAAAGCTTGAAAGGGAAGAATATGTGAGCTGCAGAAAACATAAAAAATAATAAAAAAATAAAGATGATTGTGGTGTTTTTACTCTGGTGGGCAGATGAGCTCCACCACAACCACTCTCTCATTCCCCCTCCTCAAAAGAAAAGGGGGGAAAATACAATGAAAAGGGCTCAAAGTTTGAGATGAGGACAGGGAGATCACTCAACAATTACCATCACAGGCAAAACAGACTCAGCAAGGGGAGATTAGAGAAATTTGTTACCTGTTACTAACAAGCTAGAGAAGTAAGAAGGAAAAAAAAAAAAATACCTCCCTCCCATCCACCCTCTTCCAGCTCCTCCCCCAAGTGGCATAGAGGAACCGGGAATGGGGGCTGCGGTCAGTCCCTAACACTTCATATCCGCCGCTCCTTCACAGTCACTCTCTGCCCCTGCTCCATGTGGGGGTCCCTTCCATGGGATGCCGTCCTTCCTGAACTTATCATGCTTGGGCTGCCAACAGGCAGCAGCTCTTCAAGAACTGCTCCCACCACGGCCTCCTTACCATGGGGTCCATCTGCCAGGAGCAAACTGCTCCAGCACGGGTCCCCCACGGGCGGCAGCTCCCCCCAGACCCCCTGCTCCTGTGTGGGCTCCTCTCCATGGGCTGCAGCTCCGGCCCAGGGCATGCTCCTGTGGGGGCTCTCCATGGGTCACAGCCTCCTCCAGGCCACATCCACCTGCTGCCCCAGGGGCTCCTCCACGGGCTGCAGCATGGAGATCTGCTCCATGTGGAACCCATGGGCTGCAGGGGGACAGCCTGCTCCACCAGGGGCCTCTCCACAGGCCACAGGGGAACTGCTGCTGCGTGCCTGGAGCACCTCCTGCCCTCCTTCTGTACTAACCTTGGGGTCTGCAGGGCTGGGTCTCACTCCTCACTCTCCCAGCTGCTGTTGCAGAGCAGTTTTTTTCCCCTTTCTTAAATCTGCTCTCACAGAGGTGCAAACAACATCTCTTACTGTCTTGGCTCTAGGCCAGCGGTAGGTCCCTTTTGGAGCCATCTGGAGCTGGCCCTTATCTAACATGGGGCAGCTTCTGGATTCTTCTCACAGAGGCTGCCCCTGCAGCCCCCTGCTACCAATACCTTACTATGTAAACCCACTACAAAGATAAAAGTTATACTGTCTTTATTGGTCTAAATTTTATAATAGTTTTTATATATGACTATATTCAAATAAAACTACAGTACTGTTATGATTTTTGTGTACTCATCTGAAAATCTTCAAGAATAAGCTAGATGTCAGAAAACTTCAGATCACCAGTGATTACGGGGCTTCTGAAATAGAAACGCAGCTAAAGACTGGAAGTTGTAGCATAGTTTATTCTTGTTGCATTGTATTGAGAGCTGGTGAAATTTACCTACTAGTTCTAATAAAAGCCATTGAGAAATGTTTGTTTAGTTGTATAATGAAGAGGTGGGAAGATTTTCCCTTTCACTGTGCTAACTGCAGTAAGTTTGGAAATTTAGATTATACTGCACATACAATCTGCAAATACGCCATTCTGGATTAAACTCAGCACTTGTTATTTTAGGATTGATGGCAACCATTCCCAAAGGCTCCCTCCAGGGTTGCATCTTGTACAAACTTGGGAAGGAGACAGCTCCTGCTGTGAAGGACTTACCAAGTTAAAACACAAATAAATGAGGGTGGAGAGGTTAAAAGTCCAACTAGCCTTCTTAGTTACATGCATTACAAAGTTTGTTTCTGTTCTTTGTTTTGTCATGATTGTTTGGGAGATAGAAGAGAGGAAGAGAGAGATGAAATAATGGCCTACTAATGGACCAGTAAAGATGAGAAGAAAGAAGAAAAGCCTCCTACTAGCCTGGTCATGACTGTCAGCCTAGGCTTTCCTGATGTAATGGCAGAACTGAGCCTGAAAGACTTATTTGAAAGAGGACACAGATTTGGTCACACTGCTTTTTCCACAATCCCAGGACATTCAAAGCATTGCATGATAACCCAGGGACTTCAACACCCTGACTGAAGTCAGTTGAGTAGTCTAAAAAGATAACAAATTTGGACTTTCACATTAATAATGTTTTTCAGCAGTAAGATATTAAAAGCATTTTTGTGTGTTTGAGATGCCATAAACACTGTACAGACACTGTATGTCAGAACTGACATAACCTTATCTATAGCAATAGATCCACACTTGAAGGTTTATTAATTGACAGACTATTTGCATAATTCTGTAGATTCTGTTTTTATCATCTGTCTCCCTAGACAATTAAAAATGCTTGAGAAATCAACAGAAAAATTAATTAAGTCTACCTAATTACTTGCTCTTTGCAATCTTTTTAATGTCACTGCTTTTTCATTACTGATTTTCCAAAATGCTTTATACATAGATTGTTATAAATCTTTTAAAATTAAAAGTAGCTAGCAAGACAGTCTTCTAAGGAAGCAAATTTGCCATGTCTAAACTCAGTCTTCTCTTCTTGGATGTCATTTTCTACACAAAAGGATTTGGTATGATTTGTGTTTTTCTCCTGAATATTAGCTTGCCAAGAGTATTTTGTACCTGTGGAACCTCTGAAAAGGAAAGACGGTATTTATCCTATCCTTACTGTATCCCAATTTATTCTTTCAGAATATGGAGTAAAAGCTGCTATTCTAGTTTCATGTGAACTCTGTCTGGCTAATGGTACTGAAGAATTTAACTGAAGAGGAATTTTGGAGGAGGACCAGTAGTTCTTATATGTTAAGAAGCAGCATTTCAAGTGCAAATAGAATATATGCTCTTTTTTCCTGATGAATGAGGAAAACTTTCCTTTCAAACTGATGAATGATCAGTTAACAATCATGACGATTTTTACTTGTGATCATATTCTGATTCCATTAGATCTTAATTGAATATTGGCATACTACAACTTGTATTGCAAGCAGCACTAACAACCTGTATTGCAAGCACCCCACTAACTACTATCCCATGCAGTTTCCATGTTTATTATCTACTCCAATAGAAAAAAGCATTGACTAAACACATCCAATAAGCAAGAAAGCAGTAGAATTACTTGAGCTATAGTCTGAATACAAGGAACAATATTTGAAGGTCACCAAGGAAAAATGAATTACAGTTTTCCCTTGTAGACCTAAGATTCTCTTACTACTAGATTATGTCACATTTCTTAGGGTGCAGCTGTGTAGTTGTCAATCAGCACAGCAGTGACAAGATCATGTCTTTGCCAAAGGCACATGATCAATAAATCCTTCAGTCTTATTACAGAAGACTCGAGGAAGTTTGATAAGAGCCTTCTCAAACTTTAGCAACATTTTTGCTCTACCACTAATACAAAATAGTGCTCTCTGGCAAAAATTCTTAATATACTTCCCCAAAAATGCTAAAAACATAGAAACAAAGTGGTAATGTCTGGGCAATGTTTGGATTTACTCTGTGGATCTTTTCCAGCTATGAACAGAGCAAATGAAGAACAAAGAAATCAGACAGGTATGTTGACCTCAATTGTGTTTATGGTTTCACCCATGTCACACTTAGATCATTCAGGAAGTTGTATGTATTGTAATGTAACTGTGCGGTGCTAGTGGTTCTGTAGGCATTAAGTCTGTCCAACTACATGTGGGAAAGCCACCACAAGTATAAATACAATCCAGAATAGTAATGAACTTTCATGTAAATAACTTCCAAGAAATATCATATAAAACAGATGTGCCATCTGTGTGACTGAACATACTCTTCATTAGAAAGTAGACATAATTAAATATATCTATTTAATAGATATAATGACATCAGTAAAAGCCCTGTTCATTCTGCCCAATGAATAGTACTGAGAAACTTCTACATCATCCTGACATGGTTCTCAGCCTCAAAAGAAGCCCATGTCAGCAAAGTCAGCCTCTTTCAGTTGGGTTAACCTAATTTCTTGTGCATCTGGAGAATAATGAAAAATGAAGGATGAAAGAAACACCAAACAAACAAAAAAAAAAAAATCATTTTTTTGTTTCAGAGTAAACTAGGTTAGAATGTATCTGTAAGCACTACCTACTTATTTGAACTTCATAAGTGGTATCATTAATTCCATAAAGCTATTCATGTCCATGCACTATTATGCAAACACTAAGTGCTTTAATGGATAGGAACACAATTACTTGGTTTCAACTGTTAAGCATTCAGAATGGGAGAAAAGCCAGAGGTACTTTGTTTTTCATGAACGTCCATCACCAGAATTGTTTGGGTTTTCTCATATCAACTCTTTAAACTTGAAAGAACATCACCTCATAGCATTTAAGGGATTGTGTGATTAAGACATTAAGACATTTTAAGTACACTGGCAGCAGTTTCCAGCTAAGGATAGGGATTATCAAAGTGAATAAAGAGTAAAATATGCTCTTTGATTACCCTTTTATTGATTCTTTTCTGTCTCTAGAAAAAAATAAAAATAAAAGCATATAAACATGCTTCCCCAATTAAAGTCAGAGGCAAAAGCACAGCATGGCCCTAAACCATGCTCTATTTCATCTGTGACTCTAGCCTTTTTTTTTTTGCTTTTTTTTTTTTAGTTTGGAGATTTGGGGTTTTTTGTTTTTTCCAGCTCTCATGATGGGACTTCCAATGCAGCCTGAGGCAATTGGGCACTCAAGTGACAATGAATGTCCATGGGATTGAAAACTCCTTTGAACATTCTACTGCAACTTTCTTTTCCATCTTCCCATTTGTTTTTAATACTCTGTGGCTTCCATGTAAATTAGCCAGGTCACAGAAGGATCCACTCCCTCTGAGTGATTACCAAACAATAGGAAAAGCAATACAAATCTAGTGGCTTTGATGCCTGTTAGAAACTTCCCATCTGTGTATCACTTTAAAGCACAGTACCTGCAGATATATCCTGCCAAGAATGGTGCCCAAGGAAGTCTTTACCCAATAGCAAGTAAATAATATGAAAGTCACAGCGGATATAGAATATTATCTAGAAAAAAAAAAAAAAAAAAAAAAAAAAAAAACCTTGAAGGCTAGAACTGATTCTAGCTTTATGACTGTAAGACTTCCAATGCATATTAAAAGAGATGACCTTGTCAAAATAGCACAGGAAGATTATGCAGCTTTATGTGTTTGTCATGTTTTCATCTCACACTAGCTACTTGCAATAAAACAAGTTTGGGCTAGAAAGAAAAATGCTGCAGTCCAAAAGCTGATGGTGTCAGTATCTGTAATGATCTACCTAATAGCCAACATTTCTGTAAAGGAATTACAACAAAGCATATTCACACTTCTTCAGTTCTTCCAACTGCACATTTGCTTTATCTGATTAATTGCCATCTCAACTAATTTGTATGTTATACCCATAAACTTCAATAAAGAACAATCACAACAACAAAGAATAAAATAAAATAAAATAAAATAAAATAAAATAAATAAAATAAAATAAAATAAACATGCCAATATTTTCTGCCTCTTCTCTCATGAGGCAAGTGAGACCCATACAGGAAAGCTATCTGAGCCAAGCAAGCATTAGATTGCTACTCTGCTTATAGATTCTCCTTAGCAGGCTGCTCAAAGGTACTCTTCTGTAAGTTGGATGCTATTCCACATTCTTAAAACCTGCACCTAAATATTAAGTGTAGAACTAGTATAAGAATACTCCTGTGATCACTTGCACATCTGTATTAGTATCTCATTTTTCAAAACCACCAGAAGGATAAGATACAGAGCCAAGTTCTATTCTCAGTCGCTGGTGTAAATCCAAAGTATCCTCATCAAAATCAGTGAACTTATTCCAGATTTACACCCTTGGGTCTAAAGCAGAGTTCAAGCTGTCTTGCTTTAATATTCTTCAGTTAAGAAGAATGTCTGGATTTCCAGAACTCAGAAACTGTGAGCCTGTGTACTGCCAGCTTAAAAGCAAAAAAATCAGATTCTTTTGTGTTCTTTTCGTGAACACTGATACAGTGAAATTGACTCCAGCCCCACACTCCTATTGCCAGAAAACAGAAATGTGTTAATAACTGTATTTCTGTCCAAATATATCCATTACTATTAGTTTATCAACTCCCAAACCAATTCATGAAGTTCTTTTTGTGTTCTGAGGTTGACGCTGGTGAAGTTGAAGACTGGTTCTTCTAACCTTTTCTCTGCTACTCTACCAAAATGAAGAGGTCAGTATGTCGTAAATCCTGTAACATAATGACTGCGATTCTTGGTTCTATGTGCATCCATAGGTAGCCTCATAAGGCTGTGGCTTTAGCCAGGAGGCATTTTCTTGATCAGAATATCCAGAAAAAAGGCTTAGTTTAGGAAGTAGCCTCAGAAAGAACGATCGTTAAGTGCTGGACAGAAGAATTTGAGAATAGAGAGAAGCTAGAGTTTCCCTATGTGCTTTCTCTTGTACAAAAATACCTATATAGGAACAAGAAGTTGGAAAAGCTTGCAGAGATTTAGAAAATCATCCCAGGCATCCAGCCACAAAAATCCATGAGTGTGGGACGTGACAGCCCAGGCTAGCCTAGAACAAAAAAAAAAAAAAAAGAGAGAGAAAAAAAAAAAAAAAAAAAAAAAAAAAAAAAGCTACCTCATTACTAACACAGGTCAAAGAGTTATTGGAATACTATATTGAATCACAAACCTGTAACTTTCAGCAATACAATCAGACCAGACAGCCAAGGTGAACTGGTCTGCTGGCTGGAAATGTCTATGGCATCAGCATAGATGCAGCTGTGCCACAGGCTTGCATATGACCATAAGAAAAATAGCGACACTAAGTAGTAATCTATGGAAGCCAATCAAAATAAAGAGCAGAAAATCAGAGGGCACCTGTATGTCAAGTAAGACCCAGCACTGTAGGATGAAATCTGAGCTAATTTTCAATAACATGGCTCACTACCATATGACTGCTAACTTTGAGGTAGCAGGAGGTTGTAGCATAGGAGTACTGAACTGATCTTCTCAGGAAGTGTAAGGCAGGAAGACAGTGTATATGTTTGAATTGAAACATTCACAACTATCCTCTTCTAGAATGCAGTCCTTGGTTTAAGTCAGATCATTATAGCAGAGAATAAACCCAAGGGGGGAGAGGCTGTTATTCCAGGCTGGGAAGCAGGAATAGTAAACACTGATTAAAAAGCACTTTGGAGCTGGAGAAGGAGAGAAGGATGGAGGGCTGGAAAGGCACGTCTTGCTGATAGTATGCACGTCATTCTCTGGAAAATTCAAATAAGGCAGCAACACAAATCCAAGTAACTTACTTAGCAATAGTATCTCATATTCCAAAATAGCTCAGTAAATTAAGACAGTGAATTTTTTTTTCATTATTCTAGAAGAAGGAAAATTATATTCTCTGGATTGGATTGTAAAGCAGGCACTACGGCCAGCCTGCAGGCCAGGTCTGGCCCACAAGACAGTTCCCACTGCCTACCAGGGATGAGGCAACGTGTACCTTTTTACTATGCACTTCTCAGATGGTGCCAGTCAGCCTATTTATGTCTCCTGACTGCTGGCTGGCCTAGTAGAAAGGTCTGCCACATACTGGTCCTGCCAGGGTACTTGTGTCTCCTGGTTGGCCTCTTCCCTCTGCTTCTTCTCCTGTCTTATCCCTCCTGAACTGCACAACACATATTGTCTCACAGCCCGCAATAACCAGAGAAAGGGGAGAGAGAAGACATTTGAGGGAATGAATGAATTTGGAAGGGCAGCAGGAGCTGTTTGGATGAGCGTTAGGAAGTAGAAGTCATTAGCAGTCTCTGAGTTCATTTGAGTTGTAGCCTTCTGCAATAAAAATTCATTTAAGAGGAAAAGGTAAAAAACATTTCCTGTTCCATAAGGATTTGTTCACCTCTGTAATGTGGCCAATTTAGTCACATAACTTGTGTTACAGGGTAGTCAGTTAACACCATCCATACAAACGGGAGCTCTTCAGTAAAGCATGCAGACCGTCAGAGGTAGTGTATGATACCAAAGAACAAGGGAAAGAAGATATTTCAACTAGTTCTTTTTCAGACATGTGAAAGGCATTGCTTTTGAGCAATTCCGAAGAGAGAGGTCAAATACCTTACAGTATAAATGCTGCCTGGTTCCAGGTGAAGCAAGTGTAACTGTGGTAATGCAAAGAACCTGAAACATGGATCAGTATTTGGTTTTCTCTTCAGGAGATGAGGCTGGCATCCCCATTCTCAGAGCTGAAGGGAAGTTGAGCCAGATCTTACAGGAGCGGCAAGCCTGTCAAATGAGTTCAAACTATACCTGGAAGGACTTACAAACAGCAAATCCATAAGACAGATCCGGCTACCTGTTAGCACAGCACTCTTGGGTTTGGTTTGTTTTTTTTGTTTGTTTTGTTTTTATTTGGGGTGTTTGGGGTTGCTTTTTGATCTTTGGTTGCTTTTAATTTGTTTTGTCTGTTAGTTTACAGGTGGGGTTTTGTTTCCGTGTTTTACAAAACATTATTTTATTTGTTGCATAGAAGCACATAAGTATATTTTTTAACAAATACGGGTGTGACAGCATAGTAGTCCTGTCTGAGTGTGCAAGGCAGGTTGCCTCTAGCACAGACTCCCAAAAGAGAGCTGCAGTCCTCATGGCAGGGGCCTTGGTGAGTCTCTGAGTGGTCAGGGGCTGGTGTTGACCCACCTGATGCATTCTGGAGACATCAGTGCCTGGCTCCAGGCCAAAAGCTAATTTTACACCTCTACATTAACCCCCAAAAGCTTCAGCAAGGTCTGTACCAAGTGCATTGGCAGGCCTAGGCACTATTCTAGTATATTAACTTTAGCCTTTATTTCAGCTGCTGGGAGAACAAAAGGACCAGGCATCTGCCTTCATAAACAGCCTCACAAAGTCTGGAGCAAAGGAGAGAGGGAATGGGGAAGCCTCTGGGTGTTGGACAGCAGTAAACTTTTATTACGATCTTCCCAGCTATCAAATAGCCCTCCAGAAACAAAACCTCGGGAACCCCTATTTTAATACGTTTCGTTCCTTCCAGAGGAAAAAGTTCACTGATTCAGGAAGCAACACTCATGGGGGTGTTTCCTGCCAGAGAAAAACAAAGAGGAGCCAGCAGTGGGTGAGGAGCTGCCTCTGTGCCTTTGCCTGAAATAAGTATATGTTCCCATGCTCGTGCTTACATCCCTGTGCCAGGGACTCTGCTGGCTGAGGCTAATGCACCTAGACAGAGAGGTCACATAGTACAGCCTTCCTTCAGTTAGCCAAATGCATTTTACAGCATTTAAGCCCAGCTATTATTTAATATCTGCTGCCAGGAGCCACCTTGTCTGTGCTGACATCATCCAGTCAGGTTTTTTACACTTTCTTACAGAAACTATGACACACTCCAGCACGAATAGACAATGCCAAGAAACAGGCAGTATAACTCTGGCCCCCAGATGGGTTTGAATAATTTATTTCTCATTCAAGCTTCATTTTTACAACTTTTGGAAGAATATTTTTGAGACCAAAACTTCCATATGCAGATTTTCTTTTTGCAAAGCACTAAACTTTTGAGAACATATAAAATAATTTCAGGGTAAAATATCAGATATTTCAGAATATGTTTCCCCAATAGTACAGTCAAAGTGTTTGATCATGATAGGCTTTCCTGCAGTAAGTATCCTGTTTAAACACTATCCTGTCATATTTTTGTGGCAGTGCCTTAGGTATACAGTAAGAACTACATCAAAAGCATTGTTAAGAACTGAAATCAATGCAATTCATACACTGGCAAAGAAAAAAATATATATATTCCAGCAATTTAGTATGACACTGCTGGGTATTAAATCAAGGAAAACAGCTCAATAGCAGAAGCCAGTTGGGAATATAGCTTATTTGTCAAAAGCTATATATAATTTTACCAGTAAGTCAGAGCCATCTGGAACCTGGAAAATTGCATAACAAAATTACGGCCGAGCTGATGATCTTAATTTTCCAAACAGGACATCAAAGATCCATTGCCACTTGGTACCATTCCACCTACTTCCTCAGAATAAATGCAGAGATATGCATCAATTAAACACTGAAAAATGCTGGTTACAGCCTACACCCAAATTTTATTGAATTCTTCCATTTAATTTAACAACAAAAGGATTCATCATCATAGTACATAGACATGGGAGCTCAAGGAAACAAACAAAACAAAATAAAACAAACAAACAAACAAAAAAGCATATTTTCATGTCACAGCAGAAAAATAAGATCAGAAGACTAGTTTTTTGTTCTGATTGTGATCTTCCAAAGCCACAGATTTCCAGGCAAAGATTCACATGGAACATGCCGGATTTAGACCCACATCTCAGTAAGTTTACTGGGGTAGGAAGTTTCTCTGTTTTCAGTAAAAAACAAGAAACCCGCTGGGGGAGTGGCAGGTAGGAAAGAGGCAAATCCAGGAATGGATCATGGGAAATAGAGGGGAAAAAAAGCTTATGAGAAAACTTCCAGCTACCAATGGCAATATAAGAGCTAGCAGTAGCCTCTGGGTATGACAGACTACTCTGACCTGCCACAGCAGTATCAGTGGTATCTTCTCCTACCATTTGTCATGTGTCTTTTCTTAGGAACTGCTTCCCACATCATTTTCTGAGTCAGCAGCATAACCTTTGTGCTCCATATCATCCAACAAGAATGTAAAGGAGGAAAAGTGCCAGCAGCTCTACTGCTCTCCAGATAGAGGGTAAAGGTCCTTTGAAAATGTGAATTTGTTTACACAGCAACACACAATTGTTGCCAAAAGTCCTCACGGACTTCAGCAGAGCTGGATATGTTATTTAGTAAAGGAAGAGTATTTCTAAAGAAACTTATAGTGCATCATTTTCCTATGCTAACTCTGTAGATCTTTAATTCAAAATAATTAAATGTGTAAATGAATTAAAAAAAAAAAAAAAAAAAAAAAAAAAAACAGTAACAACAACAAACAACTCTTTCTCCAAACCAGAAGACATTATTTAGTGATAATATAAATAATCTGAGGCAAGTTTGGACTGTTCATGCCTCTTTTGCAATTGCTAACCTCAACAAAGCTGAATTTTCTTTCTTCATGTCTGAAATTGACCCTGGATTTCTAACAATTCAAAAACAGAGAGTCTCTTTCAAATTCAGATCTCATTTCTGTATGAAGTTCAACAAGGCCAAGTGCCTTGGTCATAAGGTCATAAGACCATTTTTATTACAAATACATTTTTCACTAACTGCCAAGCTTTGTTACAGCAAGTAACTCCTCTCAGAAGAGGGAAAAAAGGGAGAATTAATAGGCCCCAAAAACAGTAAAGTGGATATCTGAAATCTAATGACAAGAGTTCTCGTACCTTTGTCAGAGTTATCTGCTCAAAGACCTAGTGACCTGGACTTTTATTCATGAGGTCAATGTCTATAGCATGGTTTTATTTTATGCTGCAGTCCCAAACTGGGGGGTTGGGGGGGAAGGAGCGGGAAGGAGGACTGGTCACAAGGTCAAAATTTCTTTTGTTAATTGTCCAGGTCCAAGTCTTGCTGTAAACTCTTTACTATCTTCAGTAGACAGAAGCTAGCATTGTCAGAAAGCAATTTATTTCATTGTCGTAGGCATCTAGAGAACAAAAATCACCTTTCTTTGGTGCTACTTATCTCTGTCCATTGGCTGCATAGACACCTAAGGACAACCAGATTGAACTTGAGCAATGAGCTTCTTAAAACTCAGGGTTAGGTGATAAAATTCCTTTGTATGCCTTTTATGCCAAGTTCTCCATACTGGGGGCAGATAATCCCCATGCAGTGTTAGATTAGGTTGAAGCTTTTCTACTACCTTGCTCAGAAAGACTGAAATGGAGAGTGAAGCCATATTGATATAGCATGGCTATCACAAAAACCTCAAGAGAAGGAAGGTAAGTCATTACTGCTGCAGCATGGTGATATCTTTGGTGTCACAAATGGGTTCAGCTGGAGATTTGTCATGTTAAATAGCAATGATTTAGCGCTACTTCTCTTGGCACCAGCTCTGTCTTCTGGACAAGGACATGACAACAGGTCAGCGGGTCAAGTGAGGTGATCTTCCCCCTCTACTCAGCCCTGGTGAAGCCACATCTGGGATACTGTCTCCAGTTCTCAGCTCCCCAGAACAAGAGAGACATGGAGCTCCTGGAGAGAGTTCAGAAAAGGGCTATGAAGATGATTCAGGGACTGGAGCAGTAAAAACGGTGTCTTAGCTCCCCCAGCTCTCTCACTTGTAGGCACCAAAACTGACCATGTGACTGACTGCAAGGAAATCATACATCTAGACAAATGCCAAGATCTGTTTACCATAATATCTAGCCTAAACAATGAAAGGTATTTACATTCTTGCCTTGTAAAAAAGAAGCAGATACAAATACTGTAAATTGCAATTCATATTGTATTGCCCTGTGTTGTATTTTATTATCCTAGGCATAGTGCATGTGTTTACGTGCACATAGAGAAGATAAAAACTGAAGAGAGATATAGTGAGAGAGCAAAACACAGCCTGTTAGAGTGGTGATAATCTGTGGAATCCATTGCCTAAAGTTTGTTAGAAATTCTGAATCTGTTTCTCGTTTGAAGTTTTATTTGAAGTTTAATGTTTTGGATGTGTCCTTTTCTAAATATATGTCTGTTTGTACTTGCTTCCAAGGTTACCTGTGTTTTATTTTTTAAAATAGATTAACATTAAATATTTGCAGTCTAATCTAGAAGTCACTGAAATTAATGGAAAATCTCTCAATTACTTCATTGGTTTTTGAATCACATCTTTAGAGAACTTTCTCCTTACATCTTCTGATTGTTAGGCCCTTATGGAGAGTAGGTGAGTATTGGTATTAGTGCACTCAGAATGATTTGTGGTAGCTGCATATCTGACTCTGTGTCAGGTATTCCCAGTTTTTCCAAAATCTGAATCATTGTAATTGCTTTGTGAGCATTTCAGCTATACAATATTTTGCAAAACATGAGTGTTTAAGCAATAAATACAAAATTCATCAAGAAAGACTACGTTCCAAACTGTAAGGTAGCCTTGTGGATACCCCACTGAACTGATTACTGCAGCTTAATAGGGCTGTCTTTTCACCTGTGGAAGAACATAGAGAATGAACTAACAACTTGTCCCAATTACCAATATAGATATAACTTTGGTTGCTCTGTAGCTTTCATTTCACCAATAATGCTATATTGAAACTACACAGTACATGTGTGGTAGAAAGAAAAAAGCAAAGGAAAAGCAAAAGCAAAAGAATTTGATTTTATCTCTAATTTTGACAGTTCAAAAATCTACATTAAATTTTCATCTCTTTTAAAATGTGATGGTGCATGCTGTTCTTTTTCTAAAGACAAACACCTGGAACTTTGCCGTGCAGCTTAGCTGTTCATACAACTGAAGAGGAGCGACATAAAGAGCATTGATTTGCATTATTTAATTTCATTTGGGGGACTTTACATTGATTCAGGTCTTTTCTGTATTTATATAAGTTCTTAAAAAAAAAAAAAAAAAAAAGATACAATGCCCACAATGAAAGAAAAAATGACATTTTGTGTCAAGAACCTTGTCCTCTGTCTTTATAAAACTCAGCAAAAATTTAGAATAATAATTGAAATCATAGTTACAATGCTAGAGAAAACAAAAGAACAATAAATCCACTGAAATTATACAAGACTGTACTACACATACATTAGCTCTCTTCCTGCCAAAAGAGCTCTGAGCATATGTACTGTTCACCTAAATATAAAACAGTAAAAATCAGATCACTGAGCCAGAGGAATAATGCTATGTGCTTTACGTGTGAGAGTCTTTAAAATAGTTGTACTTTTGCTCAGCACCAAAAAAAAAAAAAAAAAAAAAAAAAAAAAAAAAAAACTTTGAACACTTTTCAAGCTTTGAGTTATGTTGAAATATGGCTAACAATGGGGAATTGCTATAATGGCAAAAATATTTTATTTCTACTTTAGGCTAATTAATGTAGAAAATGTCTCATTTTCACAACCCGTATTTTAAACCTTTGACAGTTATACAAGAAAAGTCATTTTCCTGAAAATGAAAAACCGTGGACTATGCAAGATGATAACCTTTTGAAAGGGCAGAGTTTCAATTCCTCAGCAGAATATTTGATTCACAGCACCATAACAGTTGACAGAGTTCATCATTAGAGTGGCTATTCTATGTGAGCCCTGCCAAAATCAATTGTGCTTAAAAATTAGAACATTCCACAAGTTAAGAAACTACTCCTTTGCTCTAAAGGCCTTATCAAAAATCAATTAAGAGCAAAGACACACTTCACCTTGATCAGCACCAGAGGCGGCTAAAGTTCTGGGGACATATTTTGCAGACTTCACTTTTTTATCACTAGATGAAAGCAGACTGAGGGAAATTGAAAAAATATAGTCTTAATTGCAAGAGGCTCTTTGGGTTTCACATTTAAGGTGAAATCTCTGTGATCACTCAGCAGTGACTTGCCCATATGTCACATCCTTTGGGTATATGGCAGGAGACTCAGTCATGGTGAAGCTGAAGTTGGCAGGAAGGATGTAGTTTTGCTGGGAGCAGACAAGTGCTTTTAGAAGTGGCAGGGGAATAGGAGTAGAAGCAGATACAAAGTTAAGGACTTGGTTGAGCCAAACAGTTTGCAAGGTCTGAACATCACAAAAGGCTCTGGCAGGATGATGCTTGAAGCACTCACTATGAATATATGAAAAAACTCAATAGGTGGGGTCTGGAGCCACCATCTGACTGTATACTGAAGAAGTAATGAAAGTAGATGGGGGTTTCTTAACATATGCATGCCGAGTCCAGGAAGACACAGGCACTGGTGTGCAAGACATTTGGGACTCAATCAGGTGAATTCATGATGAGTTCAGGCAAAGAGCAAAAATTCAGGACTTCTAAGGAATCCAAAGATCCCTGTGGAGCAGGCTTTGGCTGTATATTTAAATGCCTCCGCAGCACCAGGCATCCCGGCTGTTGGCATCATACAGGGAGGACCTGCCTATTATTTAGTCAGAGTAACCAAAAAAAAAAAAAAAATGCATTTAGTCCATAAACTAAACAGATTCACCACCACTTTCCTCTACTGTAGAGTACAGTATTTTGAGAGAAACTGCCCAGAACAACAGTTTTTTTTCTTCTGCTTCTCTTGTTACAATTGATTGTAGGTAAAGAGTTGAAACAAAGAAGGATGAACAGTGAAGCATAAAAGTTAGTAGACCTCCAAAATCTATTTTTTTCAGTAAGGTAAAATGAAACTAAAAGGACTTTTTGAATTATGTCTACTGTGTAGTTTCCTAGACAGATAGTTCAAGGTGGTGACTGCTGAGTTTTGCATCCCAGTTCAGAAAAATGCTGTATCATGTGCCATAAATTATCACATTGACTTCAAGGATTATGCCTTTAATTTCTTTCTAGTATCTCAAATGTAATTTAATGGAGCACCTTTTTATACAGCAGTATTGTATTCACCTTCACCTTGTAGTTTTTAAACAAAGTCAGCAGTTCTATTTTCCAAGCCTATACAACTGATGAATGTACCAAATAATTACCCTTTAAGAATATATATTATGCATACATAATTTTTTTTGACAGAAAGATTCATATTCTGCTTACAACTTAATTTATATGGGATATCACAGGTCATTAAACATGTGAGAACTTTAAACCTGGGAGGGAAGATCCAAATTGCTGGACAGACAGGAAAAAAAAAAAAAAAAAAAAAAAAAAAAAAAAGTGAGCTTAAAAAAAATACAATTGTATTGGGTTTGTGTGGCAAGGTTTTGGCACCAGGGGGCTGCAGGGGTGGCCTCTGTGAGAAGAATCCATAAGCTGCCCCATGTCAGATCAGAGCCAGCTCCAGCCGGCTGGAAAAGGGACCTGCTGCTGGCCAGAGCCAAGCCAGAGAGCAGTGCTGGGTGGGCCTCTGGGGGAGCAGATTGAAGAAAGGGAAAAAAAAAAAAAAAAAAAAAAAAAAAAAAAAAATTCTGCAACACCGCCGGGGGGGGGGGGAGGGGTGAGAAACACCCCCCCAGACCCCAAAGTCAGTGCAGGAGGTGCTCCAGGCACAGAGCAGAAGTTCCCCTGTGGCCTGTGGAGGAGCCCCCGGTGGAGCAGGTGGATGTGGCCTGGAGGAGGCTGCGGCCCATGGAGAGCCCCCGCAGGAGCAGGCCCTGGGCTGGAGCTGCAGCCCGTGGAGAGGAGCCCACGCAGGAGCAGGGGTCTGGGGGGAGCTGCCGCCCATGGGGGACCCGTGCTGGAGCAGTTTGCTCCTGGACCCCATAGTATGGAGCCATGGTGGGAGCAGTTCTTGAAGAGCTGCTGCCTGTTGGCAGCCCAAACATGGTAAGTTCAGGGAAGGATGGCATTCTGTGGGATGGACCCCACGTGGAGCAGGGGCAGAGAGTGACCATGAAGGAGCAGCAGAGATGAAGCATCAGGGACTGACTGCAGCCCCCATTCCCTGTTTCTGTGTGCTGCTTCGGGGAAGGAGGTGGAAGAGTGGGAAGATGGGAGGAAGGTGGTTTTAGTTTGCTTTTAGTTTCTCACTGCTCTAGCCTGTTAGTAAGAGGTAATAAATTATATTAATCTCGCTATTCTGAGTCTGTTTTGGCTGTGATGGTAATTGTTGAGTGATCTCCCTGTCCTTATCTCAACTCTTGAGCCCTTTTCATCGTATTTGCTCCTCCTTTCCGTTTGAGGAGGTGGAGTGAAAGAGCAGTTATGGTGGAGTCCAGCTGGATAAAAGCACCACAATGGAAATTTAAGAGGAACCACTTAGAGCTGATTTTTTTAATTAAATTGCCCAAAGACCATTTTGGATCATTTTTTTAAACATGTTTTTAACAGTTTGAAACTTAACAGTTGGAAGGTAGCTGGCCTTTGTTAAATATTTAACTTTTGCGATTTCTGAACCCTTTCTGAGCAGCCTTTTATACATTATATTTTATAGATAGTTTTATACAATATGCTAATCCCCCTTTATTTTCATTATAAACATATTTCATTATTTTCTTATGTATTATGCATCCTTCCTCTGTTGCCCCAAATTCCTATCACAATCCTTTTGCTATGTTCTTTACTTCCCACTTACTTACTTCCCTTTCAGGGAAGGATGCTTTGCCTAGGATGGAGACTGATTATTGTTCTTGCTTTACTATTAGTCTCCATTTTTTAATTTCAAATTTCACCATTTCACCATTAAAGCCATTCACGATAGGATCAGTGCTCACCACAGACCTGCATAATTTCATCCTCCTTTTAGCAGATATTACTGACCTGAAAGCTGCTCAGCACCTGACAAGAAGCATTCTGTTTTCTACAGCAAAATGGCAGAGTTGGTGCAACATGTTGTCATAAGTGGGAAGGTTAAGTTGTTTCCCTCACTACAGAAAGCTTCTCAAGACATTTTAGTTTCTTTCGGCCTCAGGCAAAGAGCAAAAAATTCAGGACGTCTAAGGAATTCAGAGATCTCTGAGGGGCAGGCTTTGGCTATGTATTTAAACAAGAAACTGTGTATTGTTCAAAAGACATAAGTGGATACAGCCCTTATATAAAGTGGGACAGGGATCGGGGTGGCTGCACAATCTGTGTCTGCCCCCACTTTACATGAGTCAGGACCAAGGGCCAGATTACAGTGCAGCTAAGGAAATCCAGAGCAAAGGTTAGATATATGAGGCATGCTGCTCACACAGACTGTTTTCAGTGTGTTTCTTAATTTTACAGTAGAAAAAACTGACATTTATTTCATAATTGTGCCTGTATTAAGAACATTTTGCTAGTTGTTGTACTATTTTGTGTGTAATAGTAAGGCACTGGAAAGACTAATCTGGAAGGGTGAAATCTTGCATTATTCTGCCCAGATCTGACACTTCTTCTTCCATCTCAGGGAGATTCCTGATAAATATCACTTGCAAGATGCCTGTTATCTCAGTCTGCACTTCTCAGAACTGTTCATCATGATGGAAAAACAGAAAACCCTGAGGGGAGAAAAATAGTATGTCATGCATGCCAAACTCTGCCTATTAGCACCGATATATGCTGGTAACTTGAGGTCAGGAATTAACAGGCACCCATCATGAGTGTAGCCGTGTCAGTCTCGCCTTTCTCAGAAGCTATTGCCCAGAGCTAGAGATGTCACAATCTCCTTGGAAAAGGGAGACACAAATGGAAAAATCATTAGACTGAAGGTATTTTGAGGCAGGTTTCTCAAGTCTGAACAATATCCCAAATTTTCCCGTGAGTCTCTCTCTTTAAATTGTTTTTGAAATACTTTGCTCTACAGTTATTCTGTCTCAGTCCTTCACTCAACAACTCAATGCAATAAGGGAAGCAATTTGACTATAGTGATTAATTGGTAGAGTATTTCTTATATCACATATTAAAGCAATATAAAAATCATGCAGTAGAGCATGATTTGATGTTCTAATAATATGCAGAATAAACATTACTTAATGGCTGAAAAAACAAAGGTTGAAACACCCTCCATTCATTTCTCTTTGAGCAGAAAATATTTAGCAGATGCTTGTCGATTCCTACAGGAAAATCAGCAGATTCAGTCTTCAGAAAAAGGTGTGCATGTGCATGTATGTATGTACATATGCTCTTGTCTCACTTAAATCTAATTATTTACACAAGAGAAAAATGCATAAACTGAAAAAGGTAAAGTTGTGGATAGTTGTATTGCTTTAAATTGCTTAGAGAGGTATTAGTGGCATCTTAAAATAAGTATGTAATGGGAAAGTTGTTGTGCATATTATATTATATTATATTTTATTATAAGGAATCCCACTGTCATTTTCCATGAGACTGGAGGGAGTCAAGGTCGTCTGTTTGGCTTCAGGATTTCCTCAGAAGTATTTTACATTTTTATTCTCTATCAGGAAAGGGTAAGCAGATATTTATATAGGTTACGAGTGACTGTAACTATCAGTGTCCAAAAAATATTTTAGAAGGCTAAGCAAAGATGTAACTGCTATGCTGTAGGGTGAAACTTCTCTGGGGCAATCCTCCACAGTTATAAATCAGATTTCTATATTTTCTGTTAAAGCAACTGATATGACTGATCATCAGAAACAGGATATTATATAGGCAGGTTCTCACTCATATTATGATGGCTCCTTTGTTTGAATGGTTTTGCAGAGATTAAGGTAACTTTTCCCATTTGATTATCACGTGAGGCTGTGGTCATGTAATCTACCCATGTTCTTCTATTCCTTTACTATGATGTCTGTTCCCATCTCTCTTGACAGAAAGATAAAATCTGTAAGTGATGGTGAGATACCAAGATACTACATAAATATCCTGAGGTAAATAAGACAGATATAATATCATTAAATATCCATTAAATAAAATTTATGGAAAAAAAAATGTTGGCCCACCTCACCTGAATGACTCATCCAAAATAAGTTTCAGTGATATCATCTTTACCATAAAACAGTCATAAAAATTCTTGCAGATTAGCCACAGAGTTTTTCAAACTGCATTAATGAGTCCTCCATTCTTGGGTCTCACTACTCAAGTGAAAATTTTTATGTTGACTTATTTAGTTTTTGGTCATAAATTACTCCAGTTCATTATGTTAAAAGATGACATGCATCCAAGAATGGGACCCATAAAAGCCACAATGCTGAGATAGGAGCAGTGGGATCTAGCAAGTATGACTGCATGCCATGGCTTGTATCTTGCATCCTGTGTCTCCCCAAAACTGAGCTGTCACAATCTCTCAGAACCCACAGCTCAATGTCCCATCCTACATATCACACAGTCATTGACGTGGGAAGGAGTCTCAGGAGGTCAAGTCCATACCCTTGCTCAAATCAAGGTCAGCACTGAATTCAGACCAGGTTACTTCTTATTTGACTCTTAAGGCCTTGAAAAACTTCCAAACAAGAACATCCTGAGAAACTCCATTTGTAACCAGCCCCCTGAAGGGAATGAACCATTAACCATGGGCATGTAAGCTCTCTCTAAAACCAAGGATAGATACATACTGTTTCCCAAAAGGTAGCAGCAGCTATGAGCTATCAACTAGTGCATCTATGCCCAATCATATGAGGCACAGACAGCTCACTGTATCTGGTGAGCATCATCTCAGCATTAATCAAGCAACTTGAAGCAATTACCACAGGCCAAACCAGGCATGTTCACTGGCAAATTTTATTGATACTTAGGGAACCATTGCAATAAAAAAGGATACTTACAGAGTTCCCCAAGTACTGGCAGAAGTTTTGAAGATCAGTCTTCAAATTAATGGCATGCTTGTGATATGCACAGCAAAGCACATAATCTGTATAAAAATCAATTGAAGCAACTGTATTTAATAACTCAAGAGGATGTATAAAGCACGGAATAATAATTATTTTTTCCAGCTTTATTTACCAAAATTCTAGGAGTGTTATACAGATATACTTTTTAGCTCTTAAAACTGTTTTCCAAAGGAAACCAGTTGGAGCATTTAAACAATCCATAGCTAAAACTGAGTACCAAGTTAACAGATACCTGTGGAAAACTTCACTTCCAGAAGTAAACCAAAATCAAAGAAGTAAATCAAAGCAAAGCAGGCTTGTTAATGAACTATAATATTTTAATTCTCCTTTACTAAAAACCAGCATCTACTTTGTACTTACTGAAAGGAGGTTGCAGTGAGGAGCATGACAGTCACTTTTCTCAGGTGACAAATGATAGGACACAAGGAAATGGTATCAAGTTGCACTAGTGAAGTTTAGATTGGATATTAGGAAGAATTTCTTCATGGAATGGGTAGTCAAGCATTGGAATGGGCTGCCCAGGGAAGTGGTGGAGTCCCCATCCCTAGAGGTATTTAAGAGATAAGTGGACATGGCACTATGGGACACAGTTTAATGATTGGACTCAGTAGGTTACATTGACGGTTGGGCGTGGTAATTTTGAAGGTCTTTTCCAACCTAGATGATTCTATGATTCTACTACTGACAAACAGCTTTGATCAAACTTTACAAACGTGCTAACGAATTAAAGGTATTTTCCTACAAGCAACTGTAAATAACTGTATTTCTACTCACAGTTTGGAGAACTTGGATCCTGGTATTTTGTTAATTTTCTTCTATTTATTGTTGCACAGCTTTCTTACATAACATTTGCAGAATAATCTTGCTTCAAACAAGGATTTTTATCTAGCATTTTTTAGCTGTTACTAAGTGTAACATGTCTAGAAGAATGATTTGTTGTATTTTTTTTTTCTTCAACAGCTCTAACTAACTTTAAAAAATTAGCACTGTGCTGCATCAAATATTTTGGTCCTAAAAGAGTGCTTTATGGCTGCAGCTGATGGTAATATGCTTCTTGACTAATTGAAATTGTATATAAACTTGTATATAAGTTTGCAAGGTGTCATCAAGTTTCCTCCCAAAATATTTGTAAAATATTTATCTGTTTTCTGTTTAAATTATGAATAACCTATTAGAACAATCATTACCTGGGTCTAATATAGCTCATAGATACACTTTTAAGACACTTTCAAAATAGTTCAAAAATTTTGTACTGTTATACCAAAAATTATAAATTTTTGTACATATTTGTATTTTAATATTTGTATTTAAATGTATTTGCATTTAAATTTAATTTTAAAATGATACCAACAATGATTTTAAAATGTCATTTTTCCCAATAAGTTAATTTTCTGAAGACATTACTTCCCCTGATTTTCTTTTCTAATTTGGAAAGGTTTTTGTTTGTTTGTTTGTTTGTTTATAGAATATGTTGATGATTATCTCCATCTCTTATGATAACTTTTTTATCTGTTTCCTTCTCCTATCCAGTTGACATCTCAGTGTTCACTCAACAACTCAAATGGAAGCCTGGTAGAGATTCGTACTACAAACACATTTTGCCCAGTCTGGCAGCGATGTCAAAATGTTGCAGGAAAATTATGTCCAGAGCTGTCTGGAAGTCACTAGCTACTGGAAGAGGAGTCTCCAAGGCTGCAGACAATGAGCTTAGCCATGCCCAGACTCCTTTACCGTTCCACTCTCCTAGAGGAGGCTCTGCTGCCTTCTCTCTTTTCTCTGTATTGCTTCACTCATCAGAAGATGAGAGAAGGACCAGTGTCCATGATTCATATAGCCCATTAGCGTTCCCTCCCTGAGAGACCCCATCCCAGTTGCGCAGCCATGCTGATCAGCTGGCAATGAGATCACCCCACCTCTTTCTTCCAGGACTGCAAGCTCTGCAGCAGCACAGCCACATTGTCTGAAAGGCACTGTCTGAAAGTGTCAGTGCTCCCCTTCTTCCTCTCCACATCACAGACATTGCCACCAATAGCTGTTCCCTAGCTGAGAGTGTATTTCTGCTCTGCTTTCAGATATCCTACCCCAGTAACAGAAAACTGGCAGATACCTTGTCCCTCAGGGAAAATTATATATATATAACATATATATATGTTGTCGGGGTATAATGCACAGTAATCTTATCCTAACAGGTCAATATAGTGTCATTTTTAAAACTTACCAAGACACAAACTTGCTATTTAACACAGACACAAAAAACGTTCACGAACCTTATGCTGAGAATGTCTCTCAGCCAGCTGGAGTGACTGCAGCAAACAGTGAGAATGCCATCCATCTTTAGAGCTCTTGTGTCTTACTAACTCTTACTAAAAAAGGATTTTTACTGTGCAAAGATCACCTATGCCTGCAGTTCAGTGCATTACTTTACTGGTCACTGTGCCAATTAGCAGGCAATTTTAGAGATTGCTTCCCTTTTACAGTCAGTGTGTTTATGAGCAGAGCAGAAAACAAAGATGAACAAAATGCTAAAAAATAATAATTAAAAAAAATGAAGATTCATAAAAGTTTTTCAATGAATATCATAAATTTACTTGATTCAGATTTCAAGTTACTAATAGCATTTTTTATATTGTATCCAAAAATTATTGGCAATGTCTGAGTTGCTTCCTTTTCCAAAAAAAATTTCATTTAATCCCATAAATTCACTTGATATAATGAAATATAATTTGCTAGCATTCAACTAAAGCATTTTCAGATTTGTGAGGAACACAAGTCATCAAACATGCATTACTTATCTTGGCCACTTCTCAGGTCCTACATTGTTGCTCTTGAGCGTGTTGGGGGGTTGTCCTTGATAGCAAAACCTCATAATTAATCATTTGCTGTGTTAAGACAGCAATCTTAACCATTAAGCACAATAAAGGTAGCAAAGCAGGAACAGGAAAAGGATTCATAATGTCTATGAGACAAGGAGAGTGCTATCATTTAAATTTTTTGTCCTACCAGAAACCAGAGTTTCAGAATATTTATAAAATCTTATGAATGATAATGATATGAGGCAGGCTGAGTTACCACAGAACTACCAATAAAAAACAACTTGAAACATCTAGTAAAATGACATTCAAACTACATAGTGAACTTCTTGTACCGTCAGCAAATTTATGTTTTAATTTATAAGCCAAAGCCTTTTCTCTCTTTTTATAACACAGAACCTTTGGATTTCATAAAATGGACATAGGAAATAAAATTAGGATTATCGGAGATATAAGTTTCAAATGTCTATCTTTTTATTAACCAGTATCATACATGTTGTGTCCTTTATCTTGCACAATTAGAAAACTCACAAAGCTAGCTTCCAAATAACTATACACGTATATACACCTAACTATACATGTTGCCTATTTATACAGTCAATTTTACTTTTCTTTCTCTTTCTTTCCCCTTATTTTTATTTCTGGTTATAGATAAAACACTGTAACCACCACAAGTGATATTGCAACTACTGACAAATCTACTGTCCTTTGTACATGCTTCAGCACAAACAAGTAAGTTTTTTGGTTTTGTTATCCTAATAAAAGTAATATAACTCCTGTAGGGGAGAATTTTCCTTCTTTTACCTCCAAACTATGCTTTGCCAATTCCTTCTCTCATTCACATTGCAAAGTCCTTATAACCTATCATCACTAACATAAAACTAAACTGCCAATGTAGTAAGGCATCTGGCTAAAACTAGATCACAACATGAAGAACATTTGGTTAAAAGTGGATCAGAAGTTTAATATATCAATTCAAAGAATCCATAGCATATGAAGAAGTGTCTACAAATCAGCACTGAAGACTGATTTAAATCTTTTTTAAGTGTCATTTGAAGGTGTTTAAATGTTAAAAGACTAAAAGCAAATGTCTGTACTGTGACCTAAGGTCCAAGTTTGAAATTTTCTTCTCAGTATGTCTTATGTGATGTGGAACTGGGGTCATCTTTTACCTCCAGAAAATACATAATGTTCTTGATCAACATACTGACAATTTTTTTTTTATTTATTGAAAATTACATTTGGCAACCTTCATCTGTCTCTTAAGCATTAATAGCAATTTGTGTTAATAGTACAATCTACAGGACTGTGCAAAGCTGAGGGCAGCTCTCTGTTGATGTAATGTATATACTCACAGCCATTTACTTACTTTCACACCCCAAAAAAAATGATAAGGCTTGCATATGATGCCTGTTCATGGGCTGTTTAAAAAGCAAGCAGGAAAATAGAAAACAAAACACATAAAGATTTATGAAAAAAAAAAAAAAAAAAAAAACACTGGCAGGCTATAGAGGTAGACAATAGAATAGAGACAGAACTGCAACCCTGAGCCAGGACATAATGGTCTGCTGGCACACAAATTCACCTTTGTTAACTTCCCAGAGGTTCACAGAAGCTTGTCAAGGACTGGAATGACTTTCACTCCACAAATCTTGGCTTCCATAATATCCTCCTCCTCTCATGCAACTTTCTGACTCAAAAGATGAGACAGCATTGCCTTCCCTCTGTTCCTGTAGCTTGAGACTTGCATTAATTCTGCCTCAGAAAAAAAAACTTCCTTCAAGGTCTTGGAAAATGAAGACCTATGGTTTTTCTTGGAGTCATTCAACTTATCCGAATCAGAGGTCATTGCTGGATAGCAATAAAATAGAAATGTTTTGCTTTTGTTAAACAACAAAAGAGATAGTCTGTACTTTATATGAAATAGAAATTGATGTTCATCTTCCAAATAAATGCAACATAATTCCAGATGTATAACATACCTTCTGAAAGACCAAGTAGAAAAAAAAAAACGTATAAAAATAAGTGATTGGAAAAAATCTATATAGCAATCAGCCCCATATTTAATTCTCATTCACCACTAAAATTAAGAAGCATTAACCTATATTTACTCTCAACATTCCCTTTTCCTTCAAGGAAAATAAGAATTTAATGAAAATTGTTCTCTCAGAAACTAAAATCTTTATTATAATAGGAAGAGGCTGACTTTACAGCTTCTCCTGATTAAAACAACCTGGAGAAAAAAAAAAAAAAAAAAAAAAAAAGTATTCTTTTATAGTCTAGATTATAGCAAGTTACCTTAACAAAATAATATAGAAACAAGCTATTAGACTCCAATTTTGAACTTCGAATTAGTAATAGAATCACAAAAAGTCAACACATTCAAGCTATGCTTATATTTATTTGCCATACACAACTAATATTATCTTGAGCCTATCTTCCAGTTTTAAAACCCATGTACTAGGCAATACTGTCCTATCTTGCTTCAGAAATGTAGTTCTGAGAACAGGTTAAATTGTTCTGTATATACTGCTAGTTTTCCTTAGCTCCAGATGATGTGTCAGGTTTTTCATACTCAACATGATGGCACAAAATATTGCATATGTCTAGCAACGTTGCTCATTTTTTTCAACTAACATTCTTTTGGGAATAGCAATATCCAACAGATTCTAAAGTGAAGGAGTTTTAAGGGTTTATGGCTTAAAGCTTTATAGTTCCTATTTAGAAAAAGTCCACATTCTTTCCAAAATGACATGCTCCGCTCAACTCTCACAGATTCATTTGCAGAAGACTTGCATATGTAAGTTGTTTACAACTCCAAAGATATTTTAAGAATAGCTGATGCATAGTTGCTTCCCATACAAGATATTTCATTAAAGAAGAACAAGATAAGCATTTACCTATAGAAAAAGAAGATGAAGAATTGCTTCGTTCCCTTCTGCTATCACTCACACAGATACACAAATAAGGTCTGATCTTTGGCTTCTGCTGAAGTCCCTTTGTGATAAGAATGCTTACATGAATCATTAGCAGGCACAAAGCCAGAATTGTTTAGTGCATCCCCCAGGCTGTTCTAAGACATGCCAGGAGTAGGTCTGGCTTTCAGCTCTGGAAGCAGAACACAAACTTCAAGCCACTTTTCTCACCCTCTCCCTCATCATGTCTGGTAAAGGACTTGTTCGTGAACTTCAGCTTCTTTCTCTTCCAGATGGTAACTTCTAAAGTATACAATAGAAAAGTGGGAACATAATTCTCACATCTTCACTGATGTTGTAAGATTAAAAAAAAAAAAAAAAAAAAAAAAAAAGTTGAACTAATCAAAAATGAGAGAAATTAAGCAAATATTTCACCACCACCTCATTTTCAGCTGTACAACATTTAAAGGAAATCAAGTGTGCCGTTATCCAGTTAGAGAAGGCACGAAAAGGCCTTGAAGCTGAAGATTACAAATGCAAACAAAACAACTACACGTCTTTACTTTAAACTACAGTCTTGATTTTTTCATTGTATCTGGCAGGCCTGAAAGGGCAGATTATTGAGAAATTATCATGATCTGTGCAACAGAGGATATTCATAGCAAATTTTGCCTTATCTGAGAGATTTTAATCTATATTAGCATAGGATGCCATCAGTAAGCAATGAAAATGTGCATACATAAAGAGTATTGGAGTACAATGCTGTCTCGTATTCCCTTTTCCCTGTCTCCTATTTCCCTTTTATGTGAGACAGCGTAAGCAAGCCTTGTTGCACAGATGTCCTAGGCTAGAAGGGCCAATTTCTTTGCAGTTCTGTTGGGATTCTTCTTGTCATTTTTTAGTATTTCTTTCAAGTTGTTTCCTGGATGTGCAAATGCTATTTTGAAGTGATAATCCACCTGGTAGTTCCAATTTGTAGAGATGCTAATGTTTCACTACTTTTAATTAGAGATTCACAAAGCTAATTTATTCTTAGTAACATACCTTTTCAATTTGCCATATATTACCATCAATATTTTTATTGTGCTATGAAGTCACCAAGGAAAGTGAAGATTCCTGAAAACTGTGAGAGAACATTAAAGTATCCAACTGTTTGAAGAAATGAAAAAACAATAGCCAGAGTAATTACAGCCTACCTCTAGAAAGAATCTGGAATTAAAAATAAATAAATATAAATATAAATAAATATAAAATTGCAACTTCCTCAGAAATAAAGGAGGAATAAAAAGTAGACAAAATTAATTACTCCAGAAGGTGTCTTGCTAAGTTAGTGTAATTTTCTTTGTCAGCGTAGAGGTGCATAGGGCAGAGCAGTACATTTCAACTTTAATAAGACTTTTGACACTGCCCAGTATATAATTTTCATAACAAGACCAAGGAAATATGATCTAGCTAGAATAACCTAGAAATGGGTATAGAATGATGGAAATTTTTTCTCAAAAGTAGTAATCAAATTGGAGAACATTTCCTGTAAGATTTGACAAAAATTTGTTGGCACCCAATACAATTATTTTAATTTTTAACTTAGATTTGAAGTAGAAATGATAGTGATAAAATAAGTGTGTGACAGTAGAATAGGAAGATTTGCAACCACATTACAGTTCAAAATAATGCTGAAATGGAGAAATGATCTGCAAAGATCAATACAAGACAAGTAGGAAGGAAAAATTAACTGCATGCCACAAGAAGAGGGGAAAAAAAAAAAGGGGGGGGGGGGGGAAAAGACCAGTAGAGCAAGATCCAAAAGGCTTTAGTGGTTCATAAAGGAAATGAGGCAGCAGTAATAATGAAGTTGTATTAAGTTTATGTGGCCAGGTGTTAGCAGGAGTGTGCTGCAATGTGGTTTGTGTGAGGAGAGGCCAGACACAGCGACCTCCAGCCAGCCCCAATAGTCCCACTGCAGGGCACAGCTGGGTCTAGCAGCCAAGATGGCGGCACCTCTGGGAAATGTTTTTCAGAAAGGGTAAAAAAAAATGCTGTGTGGTAACTGTGAGAGAGGAGTGATAAAATGCAAAGGAAGCAACCTTCCTGGGAACAAGAGGACGGAAGGAGTTTTTTACTTTATTTCACACTACCCTAATCTGTTATTAATTGGCAATAAATTAATCTTCCCCAACTCAAGTCTGTTTTGCCTGTAACGGTAACTGGTGAGTGATCTCCCCATCTTTATGTTGTCTTACGAGGATTAGCTGAGGGAACTGGGGTTGTTTAGCCTGGAGAAAAAGAGGCTCTGGGGAGACCTTATCACACTCCACAATTACCTTAAAGGAGGCTATAGCGATGTGGGGATCGGGCTCTTCTCCCAAGCACCAAGTGCTTGAGGAAATGGCCTCAAGTCATGCCAGAGGAGGTTTAGGTTAGACATTAGGAAAAATTTCTTCACTGGAAGGGTTGTGAAGTATTGGAACAGGCTGCCCAGGTAAGTGGTTGAGTCACCATCCCTGGAGGTCTTCAAAACACGTGTAGATGTAGAGCTTAGTGACATGGCTAGTTTAAAGGCTGGACCTAGGTTAAAGGTTGGACCAAATGATCTTAGAGGTCTTTTCCAACCTAAATGATTTCTATGATCATATTTACTCCCTCTGTCTTGCTGAGCAGGGGGGAGTAAGAGAGCAGCTGGCAGCGAGCCAAGGTCAACCCACAGAAGCTTTTCAAAGAAAAAGAAAATCATGTGTTTCCTAGACTGTATTAACAGATCATCCAACTCAGGGCACAACAGGTGAGTATTTGAGTGTATGCAGAAGAAGGAAGGCCTCCGCTAGGTCCGTTCCAGGGTAATCCTTGAAGAAAAAGGTGGACAACTTGGGACAATCCAGATGAGAGTAGCAAGAACACTTAGAGGTTTAGAGAACATGATTAATGAAGAAATTAGGTTTGATTACTCTAAAAAGGCAGAAAGAAAACAGGATCACTTTTTTCCAATGCGTTAAACTTGCTATAAATAGGACTATAACCAGCTGTTTTCCACAGCAATTCAGCTGTTCTTATTCAAATTCAACAACTGTGCAGAATAAATTGGTATAATTTCCAAAGAAAAAGATGTGGTGTTGAGTATGAAACAAAATCTCCAGCCAGCAAAGTTGGTAAAAATATAAAGTAGACTGCTAGACTGCTTTAGAAAAAAATCAGAGAAGTTTAGCAGGTTTGCTGTATATCTGTTCAGAATCCCTCATTGCAGAGTCCTGGACTATACTCTGATGTCTCCTGAACTAATTCTACCATCTTCAAACTTTCCAAAGATGGTTGTGAATGTCTAGTCAAACTTATGAAAATCATTGAATCTTAGTTTGATTTATGAAAGATTACCAACTCTGTTACTGCAAATGTAACATATAGAAGGATAGATATCAATTACCTCTAAAAACCGTTTTTCATGGTATTTCCTGTTTTCACTCACCACAAGCAGGGCTAAAATGTTCTGACTTCAAATACATCATCTATTCCCTTTGTCTGTGGTTTGTTGCACTTTAATTCATACCATACAAATGGAGGAGTATTTATATATTTATATATCTGATGGACAAGAAGCTGGGCATGAGCCAACAGTGTGCACTTTCAGCCCCTAAGGACAACTATGTCCTGGGCTGCATTAAAAAAGGGGTGGCCAGCAGGGAGAGGGAGGTGATTGTCCCCCTCTCCTCTTCTCTTGTGAGACCCCACCTGGAGTGCTGCATGCAGGCCTGGGGCCCCAGCACAGGAAGGATGTGGAACTCTTGGAATGGGTCCAGAGGAGGGACAGTAAGATGATCAGAGGGCTGGAGCACCTCTCCTATGAAGAAAAGTTGTGGGAAATTGGCTTGTTTAGTGTAGAGAAGAGAAAGCTCCAGGGAGACCTCATTGCTTGTACTTGAAGGGAGTGTATAAACAGGAGGGGGAATGCCTTATATGTGTTGGTAGTGATAGGACAAGGGGGAATGGTTTTAAAATAAGACAGGGGAGATTTAGGTTAGATATCAGGAGAAAGTTTTTCATTCAGAGGGTGGTGAGGCACTGGCACAGGTTGCCCAGAGAGGTTGTGGATGCCCCATCCCTGGAGGCATTCAAGGCCAGGCTGGATGCGGCTCTGGGCAGCCTGCTATAGTGGTTGACAACCCTGCCCAGAGAAGGGGGTTGGAACTAGGTGATCTTTAAGGTCCTTTTGAACCCAGGCCATTCTATGATGCTATGATTCTATGATTCTATGATATATAAAGACTTATTCATAAAAGGTAGATGAAATCCATGAGCAATTTTTAATGTGCAGGCATTAAAATTAAGAATCCTTCAGGATCTGGAATACTTTATGTTCTTAATATAATTAGGGCTTCTCTGTAACAATTACTGTTTGTTGACGGTAAATCAATATCTTGAAAATAAGTTGAAAATTAAGCCCTGTGCTAATTAACTCAAGAATGTTCAGTAAACCAAATTCTGTTACATAGGAAATGTAAAGTGTTTATTGTGTTATTACTGTGAGTAACCTAAACAGGTTTGAATTTCATGAGAACTAGGATCTGAGAAACTATATCTGATTTTACACATGTATTGCACTACTTAATATGCTAATGAGCTTACCAATGACCATAAAACTTCTCTATTTTATAACTGCATGCTGTATTTTCTTGTCTTATGGCTGCCTTTGAGCCAATTAAAAATAAAACAGTAGCTGATGATCATTTCACAATACAATTCCATATACTATTTGGGGAGTTATTACACTTTCTCTTTATGCATATTCTGCATTAACTCTGCAAATCCTTCCTGTTTTTAAAATTCCAGCTGGGGCTTGTTCACTTATCCTATGTGCTTAATCACAATAGAAGAACTGTAATTTTACATATAGCTAGAACATCAGATAAAATTGGCATTTCCATTCCCTCTGAACACTAAGCTGTTCAAGGTGTTCTCTTCCAAGATTTGTTATATGTAGTTGTTAAATAGGATTTCTTAAGTCATCACAACGGCATTCCTCACTTTTGGTGTAAAAGCTTATCCATGTCCCGCCATGTGACGTGAGTGGCATAAAATATAGATGGAGTACGTGTTTTTGATGAAAGGTTGAAACTTTTGTAAAGACCTTAAATTAATCTTACTGGCTGAAAAATTAACATTAATTCAAGAAGGGGCACTCAGCAAGTTGTATCTAGGGGTTGTTTTCCCTAATTCCTACAGCAATGCGGATGGAGCATCCATCCATCTGGAATCCTAGAATTCCATATATTTAAAATACTCAACAAAATGTTTCAGATAGTTTTGCTTTGGTACTTCCCTGTGAAGAGAAATGTTTTTACTGATTCGAGCTGGAATAGATGGTTCTTGAGCAGGATATGGAGTATAGAGATGAACTGCTATGACACAGTCCAACAGGAAGGAGCAGGGAAGCCAGAGAAACAGGGGTAGCACCACCCCCCTGACACCAGGCATCTCTGGGGACAGGGACTGGCTCAGACCAGGCCAGGACATAAGCCACTGGGGTGGGTGGGCCAGGCACGGCCGGGCTGTGGGGAGCTGGGGACCAGCCCTATTCTGGTATTGCTTGAGGCAGTGGCTGACAACCCTGGGGCTAACATGGGATGCTGGGCTAGCAACAAAGAAGACAAAGAGAAAGTACAACCACACCAGCCAGTCAAACCCTGCAGTCAGCAGCTTTGTCGGGGGCCAAGGAGGGGTGCAAGCTTGAACAGGCATTATGGTGTCACAATTCACAGCATGGTGCAAGTCAAAATTTTTAATCCTACAGGCAGCAACCGTGTTACAACAGCTGTTTATGTGCAGCAGTTATAGTAATAGACACATTTTAATTTTTTATGCAAATAAACTGTTTGAATCCCATTTTTGTATGTTTATAAATCACTATCCTCTAAACATTAATTTTAAAAAGAATCTGATTTTTAAAATGTAACTTTTGCTGTCCTGATGGCCCTACTTAGCATGTGCTCAAGTTAGACATTGTGGCTACGTTTATACAAGTGAAATGAGCAGTGCCAGGGAATGTTTCCAGACACAAGAACTTAATCTGTTGCATGGATCCCAGCAGGTTTTGGCCAGACAGCCCACAGCTCAGATGAGTGCTGGGCACAGCCAGAGAGCTGGCTTGGGCCAGGGTTCTTTCTCAGCAAACACCTGGACACAGCCACCTGTTCTGTAGGGTAAGACAGTTTAAGAGGTGGGACTTGACCAGACAGTTTCAAATATCCCTGTGGCAGAGAACTGCCCTTGGCTGGTGCTAGCTTACTAGTTTAGCCAATACTTCTTGAATGTCATGAATAGCTAACCTATACAGCAAGACCATTTTAATAGAAGTGCTGGCTTTTTGTCAGGAAACAAAGAAATTACAATTAGTCTACACTAGTCTTTGCAGGCGACTTTCCTAACAAAGAAGTGTCCATATATGATGTGATGGAGAAGGAATTTAGGCAGACAAATTATCACAGAGGAAAGGACTGTGCTTTTTAAAAATAAAAATAAAAATAAAAAGGACAAACAACTTTAATCTAAGATACAACCAAAGAAAGTGTTTCTTTCTCTGTCTCTCTCTCACATCAGGCACATTATTTTTCATATATGTTTTTCGAATGTTTATCCTTCCATATGGATAAATATGTACGTATATGTGATATACAAAATATTAACACTGGAGAGAGTATGTTTCAGGAAGAGATTCTCTTTTCTGTCAGAGCACATTTAATACCTCACAGCAGACTTGCAAATATATACTCTTTCCCCTTACTGTGGCAACATGCCTTCAATGTCTTATAGCAATAAGGGAAACTTCCTTTTCTACAGTGCCTGAACAGAGCTACCATTTGCTATCCTATTACAATAGTCCTGGGAAACAGATGAGAAAGTTTTGCATGATAAATTTGGTCAACATTGTGTTTTTCATATATGGATGAATATTCTGTGCTTATTCTAGAAGACGTACCACAAACATCCACAATGTTTTAATCAGATATTGCAGATGTTACAAGAATTGTTTTTCAGAGTTCTGTCTGTTTTATTACCAGGGTTCATTTGATCGTTATCTGTTTTAAAAGCTCAAAATAAATGTGCAATTCCATTGAGCTTCAGAGCAGCTTAATTTTGTTCAGAAATGTTCATATACGGTATCCCAAAACACTTTGCAAACAAAAATAAAATCATGTGGCAACCAAGTTTTTGCAACAAATTGTGTATAATTCATAAAAGTCAAATACAGTGTGAACATTAGCATTTTCCTTTTCAAGTTAATTTGCATGAACTCTTGTTTTTTGCAGGGATATTTCAGCAATCATTATTGTTGAGCATTTATTTCTTTATTTTCCTAAATTGTCGCAGCATTGCCCTTCAATCAGCTGAGAGGACGATTGTACTGAAGTACAGGAAAGTTATTCTTAAGGAAATGTTTTTTCCATTTTCTCTGCATGTGCCAAGTGCAATACATCTTTGCATTTCACTGATATAAAAACAAGACCTTTAAAAAATAAGGACCTGCAGGGGCTAACCCAGTGGTCTAATTGTTTAGTGATTTGCATTGTTCTTTTGAATGGAGGAAAAGAAAGAGAGAGAGATTAATTTTTTTAAGTAGATTGAAAAAGTCAGATTGATTTGGGAATGTCAAAAAAAATAAAAAATAGAAGAGTGACTGTTAGGTAAACATTTCCTCTATACAGGGAATACTTCTCTATACTTCTTGTTAGCAAAAAGAACTCATGAGAGCTGAGTAGCCAAAAATAGTATGGACAGGAAAGCTCTTTCCAGAAGCAAAATTCACAGCCATATTTAAGCAGAATTGGATGAAGACCACTATGCTAGCATGATCAAAAAAAGTCACGCAGAGGCCATTTTAAGTTGCATTAATTACTGTCACTGTCTGTCATTTTAGCAGGTTACATTCATATATTACTGTGGTGGTTTTACCGTGCTAGGCAGCTGAACACCACAACTGCTCTCTCACTCCCCCTCCTCAGATGAGGAGGGGAAGAAGTAAAGGAAAGAACAACTCATGGGTTGAGATAAGGATAATTTAATTAAAGAGAAAAAAAAATATTAAGGAAATATTATTATTAATTAAACAATTCAACTAAAGGGAAAAAAGGGAAGGGGGAAGAGGAAGGGGGAAAAGGAATAACAAAACAAAACTAGTAAAGGCTATGTGGAAGTGCAGAGGAAAGAAATTACTCTCTACTTCCCACAAATGAGCGATGCTTGACCACGTCCATGAAGCAGGGCCTCAACACATGTAGCCGGTGTTCGGGAGGAGGACAGACATTTTTGCAATGAGAGCCCACCCCTCCCCTCTTCTTCCTTTTTCCACCTTTTATTGCTGAGTGTGACATCATATGGTATGGAATATCCCTTTGGTTGGTTTAGGTCAGCTGCCCTGGTGATGTTTCTTTCTCACTTTTTTGCCCACCCCCTAGGAGGGTTAGAGAGAGTTCTGATGCTGTGCCAGCACTGCTCAGCAGCAGACACAACACCGCTGTGATACCACTGCTGTTCTAGTGTTTGCGCAGAGCGCAGCACTGTATGGGCTGCTGCGGGGAAAGTTAACATCCCAGCCAGACCCAGTACAATTACTTATATGAATAACATGGGGGTGTTATGTTTCAGTCAACCAATACATTTCTTTAAGTGATGCTGGGGATAGGAGAATGTAACACATATATCTCAGCTTTCATAAGACTTTTGACATCGTCTTCTTGAAGTGAGATAGGGGAATAGTCTTGGAAGAGAAATAGGGGAGTGTGGCCTAGGTTATACCATTATAGGCTATTGCAAAACTTATTTGAAAATGGTATTCAGACCTGAATAGAATTCAGATCTGAAACATGAAGTATCAAAGTGAGAGTATGTTTTCAGTGCAATTATGGTATGGTTCCAATACTGGTCAATATCTTCATCTTAATGACAGGTCAAGATGTAAATAAGAACATCAGCAGCTAAAAGAGCTTTTAATGGTTAGAACTCAAAATTCTGACACATTGGAGAAGGGGTCTGTAAAAAGTTAGACGCAATTTAATAAAAACAAGTGCAAGTTTCAACATTTCTGTAGCAATAAGCAACTGGGTGAGGAACATCTGGCTTAACAGCAGTCTGAACAGGCACAATCTAAACATAACCTAATGTTGTCATGCTGCTGCAATAAAAGGAAAACAAAATTATGAGATTCTTGAGCAGGAGTCAATGGTAAGAGATGTGAAGTAAATCTTCTGTTCTACTCAGAAGTCCTCAACTGAAATATGGTGCTTATTTTTCATCTCTGACCATAGACAAGTTGGACAGACTTAAGAAAATATATACTATGAGGAAACTTGAAAGAAATTAAGTTATTTAGCTTAAAGGAAAAAACGTTGAAGGTAAAATCCTATACTCCTAAACTCTTTAACTCCCCCCCCCCAAAAAAAAAAAAAAAAAAAAAAAAGTTGCAAAGAGTTGTTTTAGGGTGTTAGATGGATGTTTAGTGTGTTAATTGGATGCATCACACTTTAAAAGTTGTCTGTCTCTCTGTCTGCTGCCAATAAAGGAAGGGATGCATCACACTTTAAAAGTTGTCTGTCTCTCTGTCTTTTGCCAATAAAGGAAGTCTTATTTCAGTCAGGATCCTAAATTACACTGAGAAAAGCAGTGCTATTTTCTCATCCCACAGACCAAGATTCATCTAATGTATTTCTCTTCCTCAGCTGTAATTGATGTAATTACTCCTTTACTTCACGTGATGGTATTTACAACAGTTTAAGGCACAACAGAATGCATAAAATGAAATGAATGGTTTTGGCATTTTGCTAAGTTTTTCTTACTACTTAGTAAGTACTTACTTAGTAGTAAGTATTTCTTATAACTGGAAGTTAGTTTTAAACTAGTTTTTAAACTAGTTTTAAACTAGTTTTTAAACTAGTTTTTAACTGGAAGCAGTTTTAAAAAATCATGGTACTTTAACATGAAATCAATGTGTGAGTTCAGCTTTATTCATGCCATAGCTGAGATCTCACAAAGGCTCATCTCTGAAAGCAACTTCTGTATTAGGACAGAGTTCTTCTCACAAGGATCCCTCCTCAAAAGATCTCAGACAAATTTAATCAGCTTCCTCCATAAAAGCTTATCAGAGGTCACATCATATATACTTCTTGTCAAGACCAATGTGCTCAGACAAATTTCATCAACTTACTCCATAAAAGCCCATCAGACGCCATAACATATACTTCTTGTCAAGACATCTGGGTCTGCCCATCTTAAGGCATTTCCACTTTAGTGGGTTAACCTTCAGATGACTGCCACAGAAATAGAGAAGCTTTAAATATTTTTTCCAAATAAATTTGTCCATTTATCTAACAGCAATGATATTTGTCCAATAACCAATCAAAGCTCAGGGTATTTTCTGATTCACCTTATTGACTTGCTGTCTCATAAATTGTAAAATTCCAGTATAACCTTTACCCGCTGGTCCAAATGAGTTGTTTAGCTGACAGTTTAATTTCATCTGAATGAAATATCAGTTGCACTGAATATTTAACTAAGATATCCAGATGGGTTGTTTGTGCCTCCCGTGAGCCCAGTCAATGGCTGTCACAGCTACTAGGGTGTAACAGCTCAGAATAACATTATGTTCATCCAACAACAACAACAACAACAAAAAGACAACTTCATATCAGAGAGCCTTGTATGTCCTCTATGGGTAACAGCTTAGTCTTTCCTCTGTCCCTCATTTTTCTGACCTTAAAGATTTTATATTTGCAAGTTAGGAAGCAAGACCCTCAGCTGATTCTTACCAACTCTTTGTCTTTTCATGCCCTCAGATTCACAAGGTCAAGACTGATGATATGCAAATTTCTATAGTTGTAGAGCTAATTACATTAAGAAGCCTGTTAAGGCTGCAATCATTGCAAATCTACTCATAAATCTCAAGTCAAAGCCCAAAATATTTTCATTTATCTGCCAGAATTAACTGAGTACATTCCAAGTGTTTTATTTCAACTTGTTGCAATGTTTAACCAGGTTGGTCAGAAGAACTGCTATCCCAAGGGGCTACAGGTTTTTCTCTGATTTATGACAGTTCTCTGGCCATAGGATACATAGAATACTCAATCAAGGTGCATATGCATGGCAAGGTTTCAATTTCATTTTATGCCACAGGGGCATCATGTGTTCTACATGGAAAGTCTGGAAGTTGGTCGGCCCATTGTGTGTGAAAAAAGACAGGCAATACTTGGAACTGTAGAGTTACAAGACTCTTTCCCCTAGTACTGTTATGCATATATTACATGAATATGTAATATATTTCATATAAGAATCTGACCATTAAAGCCTTTTATCATTTAACTGCCTGTGGTACCAGATGTAAATCTAACTCATATACTACTCTTAGCCTCTTTTTGAAGATGCTTACCTCAGGTTAGCCTGTACCATCTCCTGGTTTCACAAGTATCCTCTAATCCCAGTTGAAAATTGCTGGAGTTTATGGGGAATGTCCAACACATAACAACTCAAGATCTCACTATGAGATGTTGGCAAATTACCTTTCACTTAACTCACATACGTTTGTCTTCCTCAAGAGTTAAAGCAAAATTATCAGATGAGAAAAAAAAAAAAAAAAAAAAAAATGCCCAGCCCTTAAGTAGACAGTACTGTCAATGAAAAATTTATTTGCTTGGGAACAAACTATAAGAAAACACACTTATCCTGCTAGGCATAGTACAGACTAAAGATTTAATCACTCTGTTAGAGTTGGCAGTACTTCCAGCTATACCCCAAGTGCAGCAGAGGAAACATAATTTTTTCCTCTAAGGAAACGATCTGCGTGGTCACTTTCATCCTTGGGATATGGAGTGAGGTAGGGAAGATGTGGAACCTTTAAATCCAAGAGATTTGGAGACTCCAGAGATTTTCTGTCACTGTCATTATGTAAGTGCAGACATAGAGAAACTAAATAGTTCAACCTGAAAGCAAAATGGTCCCTGCCAAACTCATAGAAAAAAGGCAAGATATGAGAGGGCAGATGGACTGGGTGTCTCCAGCTCTGCAGCCCACCAGCTTCCACCAGAAACAATTTCCCAGGTTCTGCCATAGCTTCATAGAGAAACAAGCTTCTCCCAGCCTTAGCATAAAATTATATACAAGAAAAAGATTTCTCTTGGTCTGAAGGATGGCAATAGCAAGTCTGTCAAGGCATCAAAAGGCATGTATGAGCACAGGCTTATATTTCAACCATTACCTTAAAAGTGGAGATCCTACCACCACTGTAACACATACCATATATGTAAAAACAATTGCTTTGATTGGAACAATCAGCTGTGAACCAAGAGTGAACTTTTTGGTGGAAGAGCTGATGTTCTTCCTTTTTTATTGTGAAAAACCAAGAAAGTGGCTTTAGAAAATACACAAATTTAGCAATTCCTTTCCTCCTGCAAACAAGTCAAACAGCTGTCAGAATTCACCTAGTGAGTGATCTTATGCCTGACAACCACTCTCATTTCTCCAGTAAATTTGTTTGTCTAGAGGAACCACAGCCACTACATTATAGGTGTGTTCTTAGGCAGAAGTTTCCAAGATAATTCTGATATCAAACTAAGCATTGAAACATCAAGTACTCTCTTCATTTTCATGGACAATGTTGAATTTTGATGCTTCTTTATAAAACATACCAGAAACCTATAGGCTACATCAGCCGAAACAAACAACTTCTCATACTGGTCTCTCCTGACTTCCTGTGCTATGAATCTGTAGGATGTTTTCCTCTGCAGTTGTATTCTTGCAAATATGAATGTTTCTCTTCCATCTTCCATGCCAGTGATCATATCTATTTACCTCCCTAATGCTTGGTCTTCTGGAAAAGCAAAGCCAATGAACACTGTGACCTGAAACAAATTATCAGAAGTAAAAAGTCTGAATCATGGAACAGCAGCCAACAGTGAGGAAATAACATAATGGAAGCAACAACTGCATTAAAAAAGACTGTTGCACATTGGTAGTCCAAGAAAAACATTTGGCCAATACTTGTGACTGTGATGAATAGCTAATGAGACATTCACAAATGGGCAGCCAATTCTGAAGTCTTCAAGGGATGTGGGCATTTGAATAATGGTGGAAAGTGCAGGGATGAAGGTGGGAAAAATACTTTTCCTATAGTTAATCTACTTATTTTTGGCTATTTATATAAAGCCAGAATGATATTTTTTTCCTTTAGCAGTGTTTTATACTCTATTTGTAGCATCTTTGGACTGATTTGACCTACGATTTTGCCATTGACTTCACTGAGATATGAATTTGGCCTTTAATTAAATATATTTCTCTAAAAGCTAGTAATATAAAGTATTTATTAATAATAATTATTTTTTAACGTACAAATACAATAGTTTGGGAGAGGGGTTATCATTCCTACAAACAGTCTCCTTCTAGTCTCAAATTCTTTTTTGCCAACCATGTTGATATTACATCTGTGCCAACTCATCCCAAGGATGTGATATTCCCTGATATTATTCCCAGTTGTCTGCTTTCTGGCAGACAAAAACTTACAGTCTCAGTAGAGCCAAGTGCCTCTAGTCAAATGCATAGCTCTGAAAACACTCCTTCTCTGAAGAGTGCTTGGGGAATCTTGATGCTTGAACCAATCAGCCATTCCCTCCCAAGAAATAAAATAAGAAGTTTTAGGCACTAGTAAGCTCCCTAAACTCCATGGACTCCATGGACACTGCATACACTACCAAGTCTGCCTGCTGTTGCTATCCATATACACACTGCCTTCAGAGGTTGTTTTGGAGAAGGAATACTTGAACTCTCTTCCTTCAGTCGGCTCTAGTCAATGACCCTGAATATCTGTGGGCATGCTTACAATGTCTCTTACTGCAATTACTACCTGGCCTGTTGTAGGTGACAAATCAAACAAGACAAAGACAAATCATCAACTTTGTATGAAAAAAAAAAAAAAAAAAAAAAAAAGTCACAAAGTACTCCAGTGAGAGTTAGAATATGAAGAGATGTCAGTATTTTGGGGTGGCTTCAGTGACTTGGCTGGAGATTATTTGTATTTTAATCAGTAGATATCAAAAGAGGCTCAGAAGGGCTATCTGACAGGCATGGCTAAAGGAAGTTCAGGAGGACTGTCCAAACTGTCAACCAGAGGCAAAGCACAAGAAAAGTCTTCACAGTTGCTGCAGAATATGAGCACAAATAAACACCATAGCCATTACATTCATTCTGTAACTGTGGCATCTACTGATGAATGCAAATGAGAATGCACTTTGAGATCTCATCCTTAAGACGGGTACAGCAAAATGGCAGTTAAATATATTTCTCTGTTGCATGGCAGAGACAATAGGGAATGTCATTAAGTCAGAAGGGTGACAAGTTACAGCCTCAGGAAACTGGTCCTGTAGACAGTAGCCTGGATAATTTCAGTGGTCTGATCTATCACCCACTGAAAAGATCTGGATTCCAGAAGGGCCACATCAGTACTGACTCATACTAGATGCACAGCTTGCATGTACAGTAGGAGTGAGGTTGAGCCGAGGACACAGCAGGCACTTGTTTGTGCCTGCAGACTGTGTCTTCTCCCACCAATTAGTCTTGAAAAACTACAGCTGTGTTCATAGGTGGCAACTATGTTCCCCCAATGCTAAGTTTCCCTTTCTACTATGTCTTTAGCAGGATCTGGAGAATAGATGGTATTGCATTTTCCATTCTTAGTGTCTGGATTACAGACTTTTCTTTTTTCTTTTTTTTTTTTTTTCCTCCATTTTCTGGTATAATCTACTCTGTGGTCCTACCCAGTCTTCCTTCTCACTCCTATGGAGTGACCCTCCTTGCCCTATCTGGGGTTACTCTCACACCTTTATTGTTTCTTTATTGTTCCTGAGCTGTCCTTTATACATCTTAGTAACCTTTCTGTAATATTCCCTTTTATTCTAGCACCAGCATTTCTGAAAGTCTTCTCAGGGCTGTATGTGTCCATGTATATGCTTCCCTCACTTTTGTTCATGCTTTTTAACAGTGATGTACTGTCTGCCTAAGAATGTGGTTTACTTTGCCTCACAATATCAGCAAAGTCCTCCAGGAAATTAAATTTGTGACTGACTTATTTATGGATTCCAGGGAGGTTTAGGTGAAAGGTAGGCATCGACTCATTAGAGTAAAATTTGGGAGTTTTCAGGTTGAAAAAAGCGTTATTACTGAGGTTTAAAAACCTTGGGATGAGGGAATTATCAAATTAGTGTATTGGGTTTACATGGAAAGGTTTTGGTAGTAGGGGGCTGCAGAGGTAGCCTCTGTGAGAAGAATCCAGAAGCTGCCCCATGTCAGATAAGAGCCAGTTTCAGCCAGCTCCAGTGGGACCCACTGCTAGCCAGAGCCAACCCAAAAAGTGATGTTGTTTGCCCCTCTGTGAGAGCAGATTTAAGCAAGGGGAAAAAAAAAAAAAAAAAAAAAAAAAAAAAAAAACGCTGGGCAACAGCAGCTGGGAGAGAGGAGTAGAGAGGAGTGAGAACCAGACCTGCAGCCGCCCAGGTCAGTGCAGGAGGAGGACAGGAGGTGCTCCAGGCACGCAGCAGTTCCCTTGCAGCCTGTGGAGAGCCCCCAGGTGGAGCAGGCTGTCCCCCTGCAGCCCCTGGGTCCCACATGGAGCAGATCTCCATGCTGCAGCCCTGTGGCACTCAGGGGGAGGACATAGAAGAGGGTGGATGAGAGGAAAGTGGTTTTAGTTTGTTTTCTTTTTCTTCATTTATTTCTCACTGCTGTAGCCTGTTAGTAATAAGTAATACATTATACTAATCTCCCTATGCTGTGCCTGTTTTGCCTGTCATAATTGTTGAGTGATCTCCTGTCCTTATATCAACCCTTGAGCTCTTTCCATCATATTTTCTCCCCATTTCCCTTTGAGGAGGGAGAGTGAGAGAGCAATGTAATGAAGTTCAGCTGTCCACCTGAGTAAAACCACCACATATACGAGCAGTCAGACTACACCTTTGAACAAGTCTATCCATAAATTCTTATTCTGGCCTGTACTCTTTCTGTCTCCTACTCTTAAACCTTTGTCACAACAGGAGTCTGGTTATCTGCAATATGATCCAGAAAGATTAGTAATGACGTTGTTTTAACATCATCCTGAAATTAAAATTTTCTTTTTAAGACCTCTTTTGAATTGATAGGAAAAACATTGTTTCTCTGTAATAGAATTAATTAGTTTAATATATTAGAAAAGAACAGAGATGAGAAAATATTTCATTTTCAAATACTTCCTACTTAAATTTTACCATAAACTTGGACTGACATATTTTAATATCCTGACTTAATAAAGCTATCTTGTACTGATGTTGGCCTTTTTTTGTCATTGACTTGACAATAAGTCATAAAAAATATATCCATGGCCTTGAATTTATATTAAGATTGCAATAAATCTTAGACACCTCCATACTGGAGATGGAAAAAGCAATTAGGTCATCCCATCCAAGTGCCTGCCAATAAAGGAATATTTTCTGCAGTGCAGTCCTCACTGATTTATAGCCAGATTGGACAAATGACTTAAGTGATGGTTTCCCTTCTGAGAACTACTTCAAGAGTATTTCAGGAGAACAGTAATACAAAATGTATTATGGACTAACCAGTATACTTTCCCAGAAACTATTTCATATCAGAAATATCTAGTCAATCATATTAACAATATATTGAGCAAATATATTGTTCAATATATTGAAAGTAAAACAAGTGGACATTTACAAGGATGAATAAAACTGGAGTACTACTTTGACTGAACCTGATGTAACTCTTTTCCACTCAGTATGTTGTGGAACAGAGCTGTAAATCAGTTCTATCTCCCGATCATCTGGAATCAATTTAATAATCTCCAATAGTTTTGAACTGAAAGAGGGGAGATGGAAATTACAACACCTACAAAAAACATTCCTGTTCTGAAGATGACGTTGTGTCTGCATTAACAGCAATCAGTTCTGTGATGGGATTTTAAACACTGGACTCCCACAACCTTTCCTATGCCCCCCAATGGATGGTTTCACTGTTGGTTTAAGAACACCTGAAATCATGCTGCCAATGGAAGGAGCAGTGAACCCTCCTCCCTCACCCACCTTCAAACACATTCCTGAATGTCACTTTTTGGCAGCCATGGCAGCTTAGTCTAGTTTAAGGTGACCACTAAATCACAGCCTCAAAGTGAAGAGAGAAACTACAGAGAGTGTACTCTTTATCTGTTCTTCATACACTTATCATTACCCAGCTTGAACGTTAGCATGACCACGCAGAGGCAACAAGAGCAACTCTGAATATATCTCTATGTTATACCTGAAGCCTCTGCTTGAAGCTGCTTGCAAAGATGAATTCTGGAAGAGCGTCTACTCTGTCCTTGCAAAACGCCATAGTGTTTATAGGCACATTTTTGATGTCTATGGTGCTTAAAAAAGGTATTAACATTTTTCTCTGGCACATACATAGTAAAATGTAGTTATAAAACATTCCAGTCAACAGACAATGATGTGTAGGTTTGAATGTGTAACCATGTAAAATTGTGTGCTTTGATTCATATGTATGAGTTGGATTTTGATTTTTCTGTCCAATAAATATAGCAAAGTCAAGAAAAAGTTTTCAAATAATGTTATGTTATGTTAGTGATTGGTTGTGCAGGTTGTAAAATATTTTCAAATGTGTCTCTTTATTCCAGTTTTATGGTCCAATCAGTTTCAGTATATGAAGATACCTAGCTTAAAAAGCCTAGAAAAAAATACCTTACCAGTATTAAGCTTGCATTTACCTTCTTTTACATGGTTTTGCCCAGTTCAAGCTGATTTATAGGAGTTAGGTCTTATTGAAGAGTGCACAAAATCAGACAGAATCCTAAGCTTAAAATTTTATGTAAAGCCGTTGTAACTGGCAAAATATAGTACCATTTCAAAAATGTGTAGTAACAAAATTACATATATTAACATATATATGCACATATACAAGTGTATGAGCCTTGTATGATCTTTGGATATTTCACAAATACTTTTAAAATAATATCACTAACATTTCAAGTACATTTACTACTCATTTTTTGCATGCATTTTCTGTAGTTAGAAAGACTATTTCTAAATCTTCCATTTCAGCTAAAGGACAAATTCTTTACATGGTCTAGTGCATTAAGCTGATTTTAAAGCTATATAAAACTGAATAAAGTCACCAGTGCCATTCTGGAAAAAATAAATAAATAAATAAAATAAAAAATAAAAAAGAGGCAGCCAATGTGGCATTTAGAGGCATAGAGGCAGTAAGGAAATTATAAATAGGCTATTACTTGAGTATTGCAACTAACTCTGATGTCAACATACTGAAAAGGATGCTGACTAACTGGAAAGGGCTCAAAAAAAGGACTACAGTTGTTACTCAAGCTCTGGGAAGTGTAGTTCTCAGTAAGAAAAGAAACAAGACCAGCTATGGCTTGATTATCATACTTTCTGAAGATAAATGGTTTGGTAACGGAAAGCCATTTAACCTAGTAGACAAACTGGAAACTGTTTCCTGTGTTAAACATAGAACATATATATTTTAGTCTAGGTTAGTTTGGTTGTTGTACATAAAAAAAAAAAAAAAAAAGGCACTAAAATCACTACATGGGTACTAATTCTGTCTATGTGAGTGGGTATGGTTTATTCTCCAGGTTTTTAATATTTTAAAAGTCCAACAGATCCTTTTTACCTTTACATAATTCTTTTCCAGTAACATTTGCGAGGATGCAGGAAGGCACTGTGAATAGAAATGTGTTTGATATTAACAACTTGAACACGCAGGGCTTGTTCCAAAGTCTCTTGATTTCAATAGAGATGTTTTTATAAGCTTTATTGATTGAACAAGGCTTTATGAACATGGATCAAAATCCAAGAATTTTAGTACTTTAACATCATCAAATTTTAATATCATCTTAACAGACCAAAATATAAATTCTCTAAAACGCTTTTTCATCCAGTGGCCACTTCTTGTTTTGGAGGCAGTAGAAACTCAGGCCCATATGTATCTTAGCTACTAGGATTTACCAAGTCTTTAAGAAGTCTTTGCACACCAGTATTTTGCTTTTATCCAGTTCATGTTGGCACTTAAGTTTCTTCTGCAAAGTTTCTCTCACCTTAAATGATTCTACTCACCCATCTTGCAATAGTGCAATTTCCATTCACTTGTTACCTGAATCCAGTTTCATCCTTCATACTGAATCTGCATCTACAAGAAATCCCATTATTCTGGGTATTTTTTCTGCATTGAAGCACAGTCTAAAACCCTGAGCGCTGCAGAGGCCCAGAGGAGAGCACAGCTAGCAGAGGCAGCCAACACACAGAAGTTTGCACAGCAGTTTCTGGGCTTTGCTTCAAGATCTTCTAGGAACTTCTCCTGGGAGTTGTTTGGGGGCCTCAGTGTGGCTGCTGCTGCTGGGGAAGTGTTTTTGCAGCCGACGTTGCCTGCTAGCAAGATCTAGCAGCCTCTCACCAGCTCTGTCAGCATTTCCTACTCAAAGGGAGCTTTGGGCTTTTTGTTTCCAGCTGGCTCCTTGATGGTGAGGGCTGAGCACATTGTCAGCAGGTGCAAGGAGGCATACAACTGCTGTTTAGTGCAAAAGTGGGACAGAAACTCTGCTGGAGGTGGTGTTTGAGTGGTAGGCAGTGGTGGTGATGCATGGCAGGGCACGGTCCCCACCCCTCCAGGGCCATCTGTCCCCATCACATCAGAGACACCAGCCCAGCAAGAGCTCCCAAGGGCAGGTGCAGCTCTATGGCTGGGGCCTGTGGGGTGCCTGCAGCCTCTTGCCAAGGCTGGGCCAGGGCAAATGAGCCTAGGGAGGGCCCATGACAAGTAAGGGAGCTGCAGGATGGAGTCAACAGGCTGTGCTGCACTAAGGCTGGTGAACAGGTGGACTGGAACTTTTCCAAAACCCCATAGGTACCAGAGCTCAGACCCCCCAGCTGCACTGCGAGGGGAAGAGGCAGGGAAGGCTGGAATGAAAAAGGAGCTCCTAACTGAACTCAAACTTAAAAAGGAATTGCACAAGAGGTGGAAACAGGGACAGGTGACCCAGAAGGGTTATAAATACCTTGTCCAAGTGGGTCAGGATGGGGTTAGGAAAGCCAAAGCCCCCCTAGAGTTGAATCTAGCTAAGACAGATGGAAAACTGGCTGAACTGCCAGGCTCAAAGGATTGTGATTAGCAGTACAAAGCCCAGCTGGAGGCCAGTCCCTAGCAAGCTATCCCAGGGGTCAGGGCAGGGACCAGTACTGTTTAGCAGTACATTATTCATTAATGACCTGGGTAATGGGACAGAGTGCTCCCTCTGCAAGGCTGCAGATAATACAAAACTGGGATGAGTAGTTGATAGACCAGGTGGGTGTGCTGCCATTCAGAGAGACCTGGGCAGCCTCGAAAAAGGAGTGGATGGGAACCTCATGATATTCAACCAAGGGAAATGACAAGTCCTGCCATAGGGGAGTAATAACCCCACACACCACTACAGACTGGGGGCCAAGTGGTAGGAAAACAGCTTGGCAGCAACAGCAGGTGGTAGTGTTTTTCCACTTACTGATGGACAATGATTTGAACATGAGCCACTAATGTGTCCTTGTCAGAAAAAAAAAAAAAAAATAGCCAACAGCATCCTGGGCTACATGAAAAACTGTTGCCAGCAGTTCCAGAATGTGATTCTCCTACTCAGAACTGGTGAGACACAGCTGGAGTGCTAGGTTCACTTCTGGGCTCCCCATTAAAATAGAGAGGGCATACAAGAACAAGTCCAGCCAACAACCAGAAAGATCATGAAGGTTTCAGAGTATCTGTAATATTGGGAGAGGATGAGAGATCTGGGACTGTTCAGAGCTGGGACTGTTCAGAATGGATAAGGGAAGACTCAGGGGGATCTTATCAATGTGTGTAAATACCTCACAGGAGGCAATAAAAGAGGATGGATCCAGTGGTGTCAAACAACAGAATGAGAGGCAAAGTACACAAAATATAATAAAGGAAATTCAATTAAAGTAGATTTTTGTTAATAATGAAAGTGGTTAAAAACTTGGAACAGGTTGCCCAGAAAAGTTGTGGAGCCTCAGGCCTTGAGATATGCAAAAAACAACGGGACAATACCCTGAGCAAAGAGCAGTAGATGGCCCTGCCTGAGCAGGGGCCGTGGACTAGATGGTCTCCCAAGGTGCTTTCCAGTCTCAACCATTTGCTGATTTATGATATCTTTTACTTCAGATGCTGACAAACTCTAAAGCTACCTATCTGCTTCAGCTATTAGAAAGTAACAAGTTTACAGTAAAAAGCTTGTTATCTCTTCTTCAACCACAGATCTGGCCACAACAATGAACCAAAAGCTTGGAACATTTTTTATTTAACTTTCCTTGACTGCAAACACATTTCTTTTGTCCCAACATGAGCCAGAGAACTCGGTCTGTATATTTGTATGTTCCTACTACATCTGTATTAGATCTTTATACCTCTTCTGCCTCAAAAAATATCCTTCCTCTCTTAATATGAGTCTTCCTTGTACTTGCATAAGCCTAAATTACAGCAGGAAACAAAACTTTTAAATACCTCAAGCAACCTGTGATAAAAGCTGCCTAATTGAAAAACTCTACCCTTGGAGTCCCCTATGAAATAAGACTGTTTAGTTTCAGCTTGTAAATCGTTGTTTGGTTTAGGTCACTGTTATTATATCACAGCTGTAATATTTAAAACATTAGCACTTAACTTTAATAACTCTAGGACAGCATACATTTAGGAAATGAAAGAAAACATGGGAGCACTCAACATTAAAAGCAAAAGTGTGCAAGCTGACTTGCAGCTGAAAAAAGAGAAAGAATATGTGCAAAAACTTACCTCTTCTAGGGATTTTTTGAAGAGGTACTTTATTTAAGCCCAGCCTAACAAACACACTTTATTTTACCTACTGAAACAAATACTAGTGACTCTTCATTGTCTAGCCAAATGTTAAATAGAAAAACAAACAGGCAACTGGCTTGGAAAGGGGCAGGGAACTTGCTTCAATTTTTTATTATTTTCATCTCTTTGATCCTCATTTTGCCAAAACGCTTAAGATAAGAAATATAGAACATAATAAGATTTAATAGCTCCCCTGAAAGCAATAACAAAGTTCTGAAATTCTCTAAGGATTTGGAGGTATGTGTGGAGAAGATCTGAATATATACTCATTTATAGGGTGTGTGTAAAAGAAACCGACAAGGCTCTCCACATTTCTCCAGCTTTTTATCTCTACATTCAACAAAGCAATGGATAAGTTCATATTTAATATATACATAAATATATCTTGTACAGTTAATCTATTTTCTTCTATTAAACATTATCTCCCATCCAGTGGCCGATACCAAGTGTATGGATTTCTGGTTCCACAGAGCAAAAAAATGGAACAAAGAAAATTAAAAGTAAATACTCAAAAAATAAAATAAAAATAAAAAAATAAAATAATAATATTAATAATAATAATAATAATAAAGTAGTAAATTTGCCAAATGAGTTCTGCCTAATGTAGTCTGATAGTGGAACCCAGATAGTGGAACCCATGCACTTCCAGGATTTTCTTCACATCATTGTCTCTTTGGCACAACTTTATATATTTCTGCTTAAAGCACTTTGGAAAACATATTACAGCTAATTCTAGTGCATTAAAATGAAAACCAAAGATGTTATCATCATTTGTTTTTAAAAAAGAGAAGATGGGCCAAATCTGCTGTAAATTAGATGAGCCCCGTTCAGGACCACTAGTTTCACATTCAGCTCTGAGACCAGCGCTCTGTGGATGCCATTTTTATAGTCAGCTATAAACAGAAGGGAAAAAAAATGCAGAATAAGCCTTTGAACATAGTCATAATGAATTTCTAAACATAATTATCTGGAATTCACAGGCTCCATGAACTGAACTGTGAGTATCATTGATTCAAGTACAAACCAATCTTGTATTTTCAGAAAGATTGTGAGGTACTTAACCTAACTGCTACAGTGTTATTCTTTTCTTCCAGAACAAAAGCAAGTTTCCACAAATCAGGGCCTTCTAGACACTTTTTAAAACTATAACTAATAAAGTCCTTGCTAAATATGATGGTACTTTTTCCTAATTGTTCAAAAGTCGGGGATAACACGCTCTATTTATTTTTTAGTAGTACTCTGCTGAGCTGCTGTTTATCTTACTGCTCCAGGCCCACAAGCTTTCAAAACAGGCCCAGATGCTCAGTGTCAGCTATGACCTTCCACTGGTCATGAACGTATTCCTGAGCCCAAAAGCACAGAGGTCCTGGAAAGTCATCTTTTTCAGGCTTAGCAAATATCAGCTGTATGCATTAAACTTTCATGTTTTGCTCATCTGTTGGAGGTAAGTGAAAAAATCTGTGAAAATTAGTTGAATTCCTTTTATTTTTCTGTCTCCAAAATACTCCAAGTCCCTCACCTCCATGAGAAACACCAAATCCCTATGTGGGAAACCAGTGGAAAAGCACTGCCAGGCATTACCCAGGGATTCACCCTGCTGGAAAAGCATTCAGGCAGCCACCATTCCACCTGACCATTGCTATTTCATCAGACACTACACACTATGTTATTGCTGCTGTTATTATTTATAATCACATCTGCAACATTCAGAATATAGAAACGGGGAGATATAAATGTCAATGTGCAGAGGTAATTTTGCCAGACTTTGATTTTTTATAGATTCTCTGAGTAAAAGCTCAGAATTTATTCTTTTTTATGATAATTTTCAGCTCAGTATGTTGAATCCTGCAGTGCCTTTTAAACAGAAGTGTTGTGATGCAAGATGACAAATGGACATTCAGAACACACATAATTTCTCTGAAAAATAAGAAAAAAAAAATTGAAGAAAACATCAGGCTTGCTAAGGTGAAAAGATACTTTTATTTCATCATGAAGGGGGGGGGGACACTACCCTTGTAGCCTATGTGCTATCTGCTAGCGTTTAACATTTGCTTGTGTCTGACTATAAATATATTACAGCAGCTGTTGTCCTTGGATTTCTATTAACTTCTTCAAATGCATGATCACTCCTTTGCTACCCAGCATTTCAAAGCAGATAATTTTTAATTCTGCACTACAGATTTCAGTTTATGTGATACAAAAACTCATCATGGACATGGGAATTAGTGCAGAGAAAAAAAAGCAGATGGGGAACTTGAGTAACACTTAGCCCCATCTCTCAACCCATCCCAGGACAGCACGCAGCCCCAGAGGCTAAGCCAACTACTGGGGGTACCACACACTGCACATGTATGTACAGTTCTACAAAATGATCTGAAGTATCCAAAGACAAACCACATTCACTATCATTCATACAAATCTCGTTTTAAAATTGCACATAATATTTGAAGAAAATTGTTTTACAGAGCAAGTGATTAAATATGTCCCTAGAACCTAAAGCAAATATTCTGTCAAAAAGACAATATTTTGACATGGCTATTGCCCTATCAAAAGCTTATAAAACAATAGCTTATTGTTTTATTTTACATCTTTAAACTTTGTAGCAGAAGCAGTATACAAGCTACTAGAACATCATTTCTTCATTGGGAATATGCCATGACAGCATGTATGATTTTTTAAGCTGTAGAAGTCTTGCTATTACTAGGAAATAATATACCTCTACAGACTGCACAATATGAATTTATGTAGCAGTTTTAAAGGGGAATGTGAGAAAAGATTGCAGCTCACTTTTGGAGGAGACCAAAGACTGAATCTGTTAGTTCTATGTAGACAGTAAACCAGACAGGTGAGAGGCAGACAAGGTGGCAGAAGAGGATACCACTGGTGTATTGAAGTTCAGTAGAACAAAAACACATGGTGGTGAACTCTGAAAATTACAGCAGCTGATTACAGAATGGTGGCCCGGAGCTATTCCTGGTTGTTAAGCAGACTTAGAGAGGACAACCGAACTGGTAGAGAAGTATTCTCAGAAATGTTTAAATAGGCGTGCAAATCTGCTGAAAATCAACATCCTCCCAGTTTTGCCCAGCAAAGCCTGAGCGCAGCACAATTCTATTGTTGAACATATCCATCTATATGATCTTAGACTGAGGAAAAGGTGGAAGGACCCTGACCTGTGTTGCATACATACTATCCCTAGTTACAGCTTCAAGAGCTCCAGTACAAAAACCTTAAGTTCAGAGGTACTACAGCAGGACTTCATTTCACAGTTTTCACAAAGACAGTGGAGCATTAAGGATGCAAAGAGATTTTAGAAAAGCTTTTTTAGCAATGGTTGTTTTTCAAAGGCTTACTGACCATTACAAGTATCATTCCTCATAAATGAGACTCAATGTCTCTCCATAGATTCATTCCAGGCTCAGTAAAAAAAACAAGGAATATTGATTTAGGTTTGACCTGCCAGTCTCCATCACTTCCTTCTCTGAGCTATTACTTCATGTGGATGAAAAGGGTAAATATGTTTTACATAGTGCCAGTGGCCTTACAGTTGCAGTATTCGGAGTGCAGGCCTAGGCAAAGTGAGCAGTGACACTAGAGGTGAGATTTAATTTGTCCTGCATCTGCAATTAGTAAAATACATGTTGACAATAATTCCACCCACTCTGGGATCCACAACTCTGTCCTAATGCCTGAGCGGCTGTATAGTAAGGCCAACAGTATTCTGGGGTGCATTCAGAAGAGTGTTGCCAGCAGGTCAAGGGAGGTGATCCTCCCCCTCTGCTCAGCCCTGGTGAGGCCACACCTCGAGTACTGTGTCCAGTCCTGGGCTCCCCAGGACAAGAGGGACATAAAACTACTGGAGCGAGTCCAGAGGAGGGCTATTAAGATGATGAGAGGACTGGAGCACCTGTCGTATGAGGACAGGCTGAGGGCTGGGCCTGTTTAACCTGGAAAAGAGAAGACTGAGGGGAGACCTCATTAATGTACATAAATATCTGGGGGGAGGGTGTTTTGAGGGTGCAGTTGGCCTCTTTTCAGTTGTGCCCAGCAAGAGGACGAGACGCAAGAGGCACAGAGTGAAGCAGAGGAGGTTCTGGCTGAACATGAGGGGGTACTTCTTTACTGTAAGGGTAACAGAGCACTGGCACAGGTTGCCCAGAGAGGTTGTGGAGTCTCCCTCCTTCTCTGGAGATATTCAAAACCCGCCTGGTTGCCATCCTGTGCAATGTGTTCTAGGTGATGCTGCTTGGCAGGGGGATGGGACCAGATGATCTCAGAGGTCTCTTCCAACCTCAGCCATCCTATGATTCTGTGATTCTGTGATCAACTGCATGTGTACAGAGCAGCATTCAATATGTGATAATGCTTCTTGTAGTTGTTGATGTCTGAGGGATCCTGAGATGAATAAATAAAGAGCTTCCCTCAAAAGCTACACATACGGAAAGATAATCTGTAGGAGTAAGAATAGAGCACACCTTTTACATCAGGGCAACCAAATAATGTATGTCTGTCATTCTTCTTCTTTAGCTCACAAGTTACTTATTGAGTAATGAATACTTTAGCTTTAGATGCACCAAAAATAGGAGAATAAGAGTTGCCAAATTATCAAACTACAAAAAAATGTCTAATCAGTTCATCTTTTTTCCCTAGAGCCCTTTTAGTCACAGTGCTTTTAAGATCTTCTCTAACACATTACTTTGGATGAATTTTTGAAGAAAATGGAATTTTAAAGTATCAGAAGAGCCAGATCAGGTTGTGATGTTTGTTTGGAAAAGAAAATGATCACCAGCTGTGTCTGTTATTTCAAATGCTTTGAGGGAAATTATCTCCAACCCATAGTACAGGTTTGCATTGGCTGTCCTGCAGGAATTCTGCACTCTGGATTCCCTCCGATGGTGGTGGGAGATCACGACAAGGATGAATGACCACACAACACAGCTCCTCAGAACAGTTTATGGGAGCCACCCCAAGATGTGTTTTGAGGACTGTTTAACTTAGAAATTGATAGAAAATGCAAAAATTAGGTCCTGGATTCAAAAATCTTCATGTTTACATGTTCTCACATTTGGCAAAGGCATATAACTAGGCTTTTATTTAGACTGCATAAGGGGTCCTGAGTCTAAAACCTTTTTGCTGTTCCAGCACTTGGCCTCTGAACTCTCCCACAATACGGGAAATTAGGGCTGTCATAGGAAATCAGCAAATAACAAGTTTTGAGAGAACAAAAAGAGGTATTTTTTACACAATATCCACTTAACCTTTAGAACTCATTTCAACAGAATGTCGAAAACCTAAAAGCAATTGTACAGATTCATATGACAATTATTTCAGGGACTATTAAACTGCCTTATGTTAAGAAGCTGTAGACTTTTGGAGGCCAGATTATTCTGAGAAATGTCACCATCCACTTCATGTATTTATTCTCTCTAGTGCCTATAATTGGCCTCTGGCAAAGACTGGATACTGGACAAAAGGGAATGTTATTATGACACAAAACTCGTGCTTTGTAATAGAAATTGCCATAGCTATTATTTATTTTTCTGCTGAGTTTGAAGTACACACAAACAGACACTTAGACACTGTAAAATTCAGTACATTTGTATTCAACTTTCATCTCCAAAATACAAATTTACTAATGATCAATAAGGAGACAAGAAAGACATGGATTTACATTTCATAGTAGCTTCTCCAAAGTTACTTGGATTTCTTCTGCATTTCTTCTTTTTCCCCACCGCCCCAAAATTTTTTAGAATCCCTGATACTTGAGCATCCTGAGGTCATGTCTGTCTTGTGAAGCTAAGGCATATACAAACCAACCTTCATGATGTCTGAAACTCATCCATATTCTGGCTCCAGCATCAGAAACATCTACCAGGCACATCTACCAGGAAGAGTGACCCACATGGCACCTGTTGACAGACTGGACTGCAGTAACTGCCTTGAACCTGGTGCATCCCAACTGCCTGAGCAAGAACTTGGGCTGCCAACATGTTTATCAGGCGTGCCTGAACTCTCCTTCTCAAAGTTGCAAGTGCTTCAGCTGTGTCTTTTAGTACCTGTTCAAATGCTCACACTGGAAATGGAAGATAAGACTGGTCTTGAGAGTGTATTAGCAGTTGGTAGTTCAGTTGTGCATCATATACTAAATCCACACTGGGTATAAACAGTGAGCTTTAACTTCCCAATTCCTTCTACCTGAAGTCTCCCCTTCCACTTAGTGTAGTCATATGTGTGATTTTTTTAAGGACAGTGGAATTAATGGTTTGTCTGCACCACCTTTTGTAAGTGCCTGTGGTCTGCGCTCCAGGCTGACTAGACACTGCCAGCTCCCATTCACTGAGACTGAAGCAGAGCTAGTGCCTCCTTGCCCAGAAAAGCTCACACAGGAGTAGCCTGAGAGGGGCTGGGTTGCAGTCAGCATAGGAGGTTGCTCTGCCATCACAAACACAAGCATAACGAACAACATCAGGCCATCTCTACCAAGGTGCCAGACACCAAGGGTCTGGGTTACAATTTCTGTTTCCTTTCTGCTGGTTCTTGTTCCTGGATACAAAAGCATACCAATCCCCTTTTTTGTGTTTAGAGGCTTCCCATATTAAATGAGGTATTGTACAGTGAGCTGGGGATGACCAGAACATTTTTATACAGTCTCTGAACTTTATATAGCTTTCTTAGTAAAAAGAACTGCAGCATTTCACTGCTGCCATGTATTTTTTTTCAAGGAATCTCAGATTGTCCATACATATGAGTAACACCTGAGTCTCAGGGAGCAGCTGCTTCTCTTCACAAACTTCCCACTATCTTTTCAGTTATTTGGGCTACACAAAACAGCACATACTAGAAGAAAAATAAGTAGCTCTCAGAGAAACAGGTTTATAATATTGAGCACATCCAGCTGTTTATTTTCAATACATGGATAACATTAGTAGAAGGTCTACATGCAAGTAATAGAAATTACCTTTGTCTTACTGGGAATTATATCTGAAATGCAGTTTCTGTTGTAACTGTTTAGCATTGCCCAAAACATCATTGGACAATGTTAATCCAAAATTATGCATCCTTATTAGGAAATGTTTGGGTAACAATCAAAGGTGATTTATGAGCTAAAATGTAAAATATACAGGAATATTTTTGAGTATTACAATATCATACCGTTCTGAAAAGAGCAAAGAAGCTGAAATACAGCACTAACAATCTTCTGCTGTAGTAAGACATACATACATTGTTCTTTTGGTTTTAGCACAGGGGAAAGTTATCTCCTTCCAGAAATAGCTGTAGACAAAGACTACGTAGCTCTATATATACACACATTAACATTAATGTGGATAAATAAGTTACAGCCCAAATTTGATGTGGGATTGTTCTGTACACATGACAAACTAAAAACATGTTCACAACAGCAAGAGATGCAATTTAGCAAATTTGTTCCAATATGTCCCAGGTACTGATGTGTACACTTCCTTTTTTGAGCAATTTATTAGCATATTTCTTAAGCTTAACAGAGTGACTCAACAATAAAATTTCTACAAACTTGTGGTGTTCATTTTGCCCTCTCCAAAATCGAAGTTTTTTCACATCTTCCGCATGCACAATGTGGAAACTTTATGTGTATAATTTATTCAGTGCAGTTAGAGCTGTGGTAATTGAAATTCTAAAAACAACATCAGAAACATGTGAAATAATGGACAGAATAACAGAAAAATCAGAAAATCTTTGATTACCATGAATCCTGACATAGCAAAATTATTCACATGTTTTCTAGAGCCTGCTCTGATTTCATTTACCATTATTCTGATCATAGTGCTACCTTGTGCCATTTAGTCCACAAGGAAGACAAGACAGTGAGTAACTTGTACTGTTGAAGACAAACAGGGCTTTTCCTCATAACACCCCTTTGGGGAGTTTAATGTTAATGTGTCAAAGCTCCAGAAGGGGTCATCAGATGAGGGGAATCCTGTCAAGATTTCTGTTAATTTTAATTCAGTTTCTACCATTTGATTTTGAAAGCAAAACATATTGAATCAACAATGTGAATGAATAGTGAATTAAAGGAAAATTCTATTTATAAAATAAGCCAAATTTGCCTGCCAGGTGCTCGTACAGCAACCATTCTTTAAAATAATTAAATAAACAGATTAAATACAATACAAGTGTATTATACACAGATAAATAGTACCAGGTGAAAGCATAATATTAAATAAACATAAAGCATAGAGAGTTTTAAAAACACAATTCCTGTTCAAACAGCATTGATAATCAGAAAGGTGGCCATAGGTTAGCATTCGGTCAACCAGGCTGTCCAGATGAATGAGGCCCATAAGAATGCAGCTCCACAGCATGTACATCCCATCTATTCTTCATTCTTCCTCACTTGTTTTGATTCAAGCTCAAAGTTGGATGCATACATGCGCCTGCCCTCTAGTTCCAACACTGGCTTAGCTCTCTAAACAGCCACCAAATTCATCCAAACTATTCCACATAAAAATGCCTTGCCAGTAAAGTTGTTGTGTTTTCTCTTGCAGGTCATGTTCCCTCATCAGCTCCAAGTTGCTCTGTGTTTATCAGGACAGCAAAATGAAAATTTAATGAGTGAAAAGTCAAAAGAGCACAAACACTCCCAGACTCAAAGTAAAATAGGTGACAAACATTTTCCAGCCTTACAGAGTCATCTATGGCTCTAATTAAGCCAACAGCAGCACAAAGTTCTGTTTAAACCTTGACAATGCCATCTCCAAGCATTTATTCTGGTCACTTCAGACAGTGATGGCATGGTGGGGAGAGAGGTGGCTATATTTCCAGATGACTGGAGTGAAATTTGGCACAGCTCATTGCTGTAACTGACTTTAAGAGTGCACACATCCCTTCCTGACTGGTACAGACTGGTTCTGCTCACAGATTAGAGAAGGCTGGAAAAGTCAATTGCATTAGGGCATGAACTTGCAAAATTTAAGAGCCTGAAGAATCCAGCTCTGCATTTCTTGCTGCATACAACTGACCGGAAGGCTTGTATGATCAAGGCCTGTGCTTAGACAGGACAAAAACATAATGGCACAGACAAGTTCAGAGTTGTAAAAGATATGGAGGCACCCTGGACCTGGGAGCATGCTCAGATGATATGAATACAATGTGGTGGTGGGGGAAGCTCTAAAAAGAACAGATGTAGTATGTGAATACCAGGTTTATTTTGAGAAAATAAAAAGTGCAGGTTAAACACTGTGGTTTTATAAGGTCATCAGTTTTGAGTACCTCTTTTTTTTTCCCCTGTGTATCAAGTATGTATCAAGTTGCTAGCGGCTTGCCACAGTGGAACATTCCCTGTCCATGGGAGACACACTGACCACTTTGGCTTTCTTCACAGCATTCTCAATGCAAATTTGGTAAAGCTTTGGTCAGCTTAGTCACACTGTAAACAACACTAAGCAAATAAATCATGAAATACAATAAAGTGAATTGGAATGAAGTTGATTTGCTGAGTAAACAACCACCAGAGCATTTACAGCAGTCATTTATCTGATGCAATGGAAAAATCAAAATAGACTACAAATCTTCTATTACTGTAATCCCTGATCTCAACAAAACCCCTTAATGAAGTAATTCTTCTTGTGCTTTCTGGCTGCTGCTGTTTTCAAGAATTACAGCTAACATACTGACTGAGGGGTTCATAAAATAAATCACGTTCTGTATAATCCTATAGCACAGACTACATTTATAATGAGTGTGATCATATTCTGAGCTCCAGATCTTCCAAGCCTCCAGGCAGTGCAAGTGCTCACAGTCTTCCACAGCTCCCTTTCAGCCAGCCTGCCTCTCAGTGGAAAATAAGAGTTTGGGGAAGGTGCACTGATGTGAGTTTGCATGTGCCAACACTCCTGGCTAGAAGAGTTTAGAGAGTCGTTTATAGCTTGTCTCAGTTTTAGGTTCAACTATCCAATATTGACAATACTGGAGGACATTGGAAGGTGGGTTTTGTCGGCTTGCCGTGTGGTGAATAGACTTTCTACGGACACACCGGGACTGTCTGTCTATGATATGCAGGTGATCAGCCTCAGCAGCCAGAGAATTCACTTTCTTTCTTGATTCTTGTGACTTCTTCTTTATGACTGCAAAAATGTCTTCTAACACAAAAGCATTCAGCAAATCAGTGCTTGGAAGAGGAGAGTCCGCCTTGACATAAGACACAGCAGAGTGACACATGGAAGCTCTTAATAATGGTGGGAGGAGGGATCTCTGATCAAGTAGAAGTGATCTCCAGATGATGGATACAAAGGAGCAGATATTAGATATGAGAGTAAAAGAGCAGGATGATGTCAGCCTGCTCTTCCAGACTATGGAGCACCCTCACTCACCTGGATTTTTGGAAGACATCTATCACCCATGAAAACTGAGGAGAAGCCTGTTTGCCCAAGAACTATCTAGGAATGGATAGGTACTCCTCAATTTGGTAACTGGAATAAGTAAAACATAGTATTATGAATATTTTCCTCTAGACTCTGTGGTGTTTAATGATTTTCTCAGGAACATGTGACAGTTAAAAAAATTATGCAAATTTACCTGGATTTTTAGATATAAATTATATGGAATTAGACTTCTACAGTGGTCAGTTAATCAGCTAACTATTTACAAAGACTTTTCTATTATACTTTCAGGAAAACATTTTCAAAGATATCTATATTGTATCTAAGGACAATTCTAGCAAAAGAGTTAACAAAAACTCCATTACTAGAGTTTTCATCTGTATTTACTCTTATATGGGTTTCCCTTGTTATCTTTTTGGTCATTTCTCACAATTAAACCAGTCTTTTATCATATTGCCAGATTGCCTCCAGCTTGATTATCTTAATCTTGAAATGCACTTTTTTTTTTATGATTACTCAACTATAGTCTCCAAGATGTGAACTGATTTTTATTGTCTGAAAGGGAGAATGTAATATGAAACAGAGAAAAAGAATCTTGTTAAACTATATTTTAGGGAAATCCTCATTGAAAATACAAAAAATATATATATATATATATATATATATATATGTTTTTCTCCCATTTTGTTGCCAGCTAAAATTGACTATATCTAAATATATTTTGTTCTAGTCACAGTCTAGCGCAATTTAGGGCATTTCATTCAAGCAAGTGGATAGATTCCAGAGAAGATCTGCAAAAGGCTATGAAATGAAATGATATATATATATATATATATTAATGCCTTATATATATATATATATATTTAACGCCTTCTTTGCTTCTGTCTTCAACGCTGATGATGGGCTTCAGGACCCAGGGTGCCCTGAGCTGGAGGACCATGGCGGTGGGAATGACAAACTCCCAACTGACCATGAACGTGTGTGGGATTTGCTGCTCCACCTGGTTCCATACAAGTCCATGGGTCCGGATGGGATTCATCCCAGGGTGCTTAAAGAGCTGGCTGACGTCATCACAGGACCTCTCTCAATTATTTTTCAACAATCTTGGGAATCTGGAGAGCTCCTAGTAGACTGGAAGCTGGCAAATGTTGTAGCAATTTTCAAGAAGGGTAAGAGAGAAGACCCAAGCAATTACAGGCCTGTCAGTCTCACATCAGTGCCTGGTAAAATTATGGAGAAGATGATTCTTGAATTTATTGAAGCGCACCTGGGGGACAATGCAGTCATTGGTCCCAGCCAGCATGGGTTCATGAGGGGTAGGTCCTGCCTAACAAATTTGATTTCCTTTTATGATAAGATCACCCAGCTAGTCGACCAAGGGAAACCAGCTGATATGATCTTTTTGGACTTCAGCAAGGCTTTTGACACGGTTTCCCATAGGATCCTTCTCGACAAAATGTCCAGCATACAGCTTAACAAAAACATCATACGATGGGTGAGCAATTGGCTGATGGGGAGGGCTCAAAGGGTTGTGGTAAATGGGGCCGCATCAGGCTGGCAGATGGTCACTAGTGGGGTCCCTCAAGGCTCTATCTTAGGACCAGTCCTCTTCAATGTTTTTATAAATGATTTGGATGTAGGACTAGAAGGTGTTTTGAGCAAATTTGCCAACGACACCAAACTTGGAGGAGTTGTGGACTCGGATGAGGGTGGAAAGGCCCTGCAGAGACATCTGGACAGGTTGGAGAGCTTGGCTATCACCAACCACAAGAAGTTTAACAAAAGCAAGTGCCGGGTCCTGCACCTGGGATGGGGCAACCCTGGCTATACGTACAGACTGGGCGACGAGACGCTGGAGAGCAGCCCCGCAGAGAGGGATCTGGGGGTTGTGGTTGACAGCAAGTTGAATATGAGCCAGCAGTGTGCCCTGGCAGCCAGGAGGACCAACCATATCCTGGGGTGCATCAAGTACGGCATTGCTAGTCAGTTGAGGGAAGTGATTGTCCCACTCTACTCTGCACTGGTGCGACCTCGCCTCAAGTACTGTGTGCAGTTCTGGGCACCACAGTACAAAAAGGTGTAGTGGGTTTATGTGACAAGGTTTTGGTAGCAGGGGGCCATAGGG
>NC_048895.1:86494641-86506283 GCF_011077185.1 Oxyura jamaicensis
AAAAAAAAAACGCTGCGCCACACAGCAGCTGGGAGAGTGAGAGGAGTGAGGAACAGCCTTGCAGGCGCCAAGGTCAGTGAAGAAGGAGGGGGAGAGGTGCTCCAGGCGCCGGAGCAGAAGTCCCCTGCGGCCTGTGGTGAGGACCATGGTGAAGCAGGATGTCCCCCTGCAGCCCATGGAGTACCACGGTGGAGCAGGGTTCCACGCTGCAGCCCGTGGAGGAGACCACGGTGGAGCAGGTGGCCCTGCACCGACGGAGACTGCGGCCTGTGGAAGACCCCTGCCGGAGCAGATTCCGGGCCGGACCTGCAGCCCGTGGAGAGGAGACCACGCAGGAGCAGGTGACCTGGCAGGAGCTGCTGCCCGTGGGGGACCCAGGTTGGAGCAGTTTGCTCCCGAGGGATGGACCCCGTGGTACGGACCCATATCTGGAGCAGTTCTTGAAGAGCTGCTGCCTGTGGGAAGCCCACGCTGGATCAGTTCAGCAAGGACTGCATCCCGTGGGTGGGACCCCACAGCACAGGGGACGAGAGTGACCAAGAAGGAGCGGCAGAGAAGAATTTCTATAGACTGACCATAGCCCCCATTCCCCTGTTCCCCTGCGCCGCTCGGGGGGAGGAGGTGGAAGAGGGGGGATGGGGGGGGAAGGTGCTTTTGGTTTCTTTCCTTTGTTTCTCACTTCTCTAGCTCGTTCGTAATAGGCAATAAATCTTACTATCTCCCTATGCTGAGTCTGTTTTGCCCATCACAATAATTACTGCGCAATCTCCTCGTCCTTATCTCAACCCTTGAGCCCCTTTCATCGTATTTTCTCCCTGTTCCTCTTTGAGGAGGGGGAGTGAGAGAGCGGTTGTGGTGGAGCTCGGTCACCCACCCGAGCGAAACCATCACAAAAGGGCATTAAGATGTTGGAGAGTGTCCAGAGGAGGGCGACAAAGATAGTGAAGGGCTTAGAGGGGAAGACTTGCGATGAGAAGCTGAGGTCACTGGGCCTGTTCAGCCTGGAGAAGATGAGGCTGAGGGGAGACCTCATCACAGTCTACAACTTCCTCACAAGGGGGAGTGGAGAGGCGGGTGACCTATTCTCCATAAACACCAGTGATAGGGCCCACGGGAACGGGGTTAAGCTGAGGCAGGGGAAGTTTAGGCTCAATGTCAGGAGGAGGTTCTTCACCGAGAGGCTGGTTGCGTACTGGAACAGGCTCCCCAATGAAATAGTCACTGCACCAAGCCTGTCTGAATTTAATACTGTGCACTTAGTCACATGGTCTAAACTTTAGGGTAGACCTGTGCTGTACGAGGAGTTGGACTTGATGACCCTTATGGGTCCCTTCCAACTTAGAATATTCTATGATTCTGTGATATTTTCAGAAGACACACCACTAAAGAACCTGGAGATATTTAGTCTGTAGGGGAGACATGGTAACAGTCTTCATATACATAAGTCTGCTGCAGAGAATAAAGACACAAACTGCTCTCTACTGTGAATGGGAAAAGAAGTCATTGTTAGGAAACTGCAGAAAAGGAGATGTAAATTATGAAATCAATATAGGAGTTAAAAAGTGCTGAACTGGAGTACCTCTATAGTCAGGGAAGGTTTGTCTCTGAAGATGTAAGAACAGGTGAAATTTACCTGAATCAAGAATGGTGCTGATCTCCATGAGCCTGTGGTTAGCCAAGAAGAGAGATTAGATAACCTCTTCAAGTCTCTTTCAAAATAATCTGATAAATATAAAAGCAAAGAACTGCTAAATTGAGATCTTGCCTGTGATACAGCATCTTTTATGTTCCAGCTTATGAACTCTTGTATTTCAAACCACCTGTTCTCTACAGAGCAAGTCTAGGAGAGATGGCTTAAAAAAAAGAGCTGAAGAGAATTTTCTACAGTTAAAACATATTAGAGAGATTTATTGCCTTGGTTGTTCAGGAATAGAAATAACCAATTTTTTTCAATCAATGATAATAGTGATTTCTCCAAGTTTTTAACTGCTCTTTGTGAATAAGTAATACATCTATTTCTATAAGACCTACTGGGAAATTAGTTTTGATAGTAATGTCATCACAGTCACTTACCTATGTCAGTTGCAAAGTTTAAATAGAGCAAATGATAGAGGTTGGGTTGGTGTGGGGGGTTTGGTTTGTTCTCTTTTTTAATTGTGATAGAGTGTGAAAATTAATCAGTTTTCATTTCACTAGTGTACTGTAGGTAGGATTGGTATGTGCAAAGTTACAAAAATGAGTAACTAGAGTGCTGTATAAAAGCTGTGGAACGTTCATGTTCTCCTTTGACCAAGTTCAAACGGCTTTTACCTTCTTCTGTATTATTAATTATGAAAGAAAAGTCATGTGAGTCTTATTCTAATTATTATTTTTTCCAGTGGATAGAAATCTTAATTATGAGAAAATTTAGTGGTTTTTTGTTTGTTTGTTTGTTTGTTTTAATATAATATTTCCATTTAGGAGACAAAACCAAAGTCTCTAGACTCTACATTTATACATGCTGAAAATTAAGTTCCTGGGTTTGGGGCTACTCTGGATTTACATCTGTCTAACCAAGTGAAATGTAGTCCTTCAATTAAAGACAAATTTTTAAGTCTCCTGTTGTTGCCCAACTTAGCTTCTAGTCAGTTTGTCAAATAAAAAATCAGTTGGAAATTTGCATGTCTCATTGTTTTCCTGTTTAACACACTCACAATTTTTAGGATCCTGAAGAAATAGAATAATAATCTTGAAAATTAGAAAATGCAGAGATTTGGGGGGGGGGTTGTGTGTGCGTATGTGTAGACTTTACCATACCAAAACATATCCTACTGAGACACAACTAATAGCTACATGATGTAACTACAGTGTAATCAACATGAGGGCTATATCCATCACAGGGTAATGTTTCTAATCACAAATCTAAATAATAGTGCATATGTTTATGTTACCAACAGAGGAAGAACTAGAATAAAATTCCTTTTGATGCACCACAGGTTGATAAGCTTCCCCAAAAGGGATTCATGAGCCAGGCTTTAGTAGAGGTGGAGTGGAGCCCAGGAAGAAGTGAACTCCTCCCAACCCTCATGTGTAGGAGAGAGCTCTGTATTGCAGGCTTTATTCCAAAATAGCCAGGAAACTTGGTAGCAAGTGCTGGCAGCCCTCCTGCCCCTCATGCAAGTATCCAACTAGCCTTTTACCAGGTTGTCAGAGCTCTATCTTTTGCCACCCAAGTGGTAGCCTCTTCTTTCTAGCACAGCCGTTAGTGACCCTTTTAACAAAGCCTGGCTGGAGGCATGCTCCTCATGCTCAAGCTCCCACCAACACTTCAAGACCTCCCTGCCCTCAGCTTCCTTCTCTGCTATTCAAGATTTAGACATGGCCCCTCAAATCACTCTGGAGCTGGGAAGTTTCTCTTTTCTTCAAAGGAGAACTTCTGTGAACATCTCCAATACTGACGTCAGATAACCTCTGAAAGAGCTTAATTCAATTTGTCTGATGAGTGAATTGGGTGGTGAGCTATTGCACTGTCCCACCCTTTACAACTGAGACAGATCACTCTGACAGCTGCCAAGTCTGTGAGGGGACTGAATTTCAGGGTCCCAAGCAAGTCTTTAGGATCTTTGGTAGAAGAGAGATCTGGTCTATCTTTCCTTGGCATCAGCTCAGTGATTCATAAAGAAACCATTCATAGCCTTTCTTTATAGTAGCAAGCTGGGGGAAATTCTGAAACACTGAAGGTGCTGCTTTCACTGTCCCTGGAAACTGTCTACTTTATGAGTTGACCAAAGCTGCTGAAATGGCGCCAATCTGTGGGGTTACAACCAGTAATTCTTTAATGCCTTCACTTAAGAAATAGGAAATTGTTTACAAGAGACCAAGTAATCTACTCCATTACACAGTCCAGCCTCTATCAGTTATAATCTATAAATAAATCATGTAGGGAAGTGCTTTTAGCTATCACACATAATGAAGCCATTGAGATTTGCTGTCACCTTTGTCAGCCAGCATGCTGCACAGCAGGGGCTGGAGGAGAGTCCTGCATTGTCCTGACAGAGACAGCCCTGAGTATTTATGAACCTAAACAATGCACTGAAACAGAGCTAGACTACAGCACAGAAAGTATGTCCGCAGAGCAAAATAAAACACCATGGCTAATGTGGAGGCAAGCAGCAATTGTAAGACTTTTCTTGTGCTGAGGAAAGGAATGGAAAACAGACTTACTCTGGTAGCACACATTGTATGAACCCAAGAGAGCCCAAAAGAAGAACGGCAAGATTATAATCATCACTTTTGCATGTGGTTTGTTACACAGTCCTAGAACTATTATGTTTTACTGCTTAATATGTGGGTTTTTTGATTAAACTTCTACATATTTTCATTTGATTAAAACTTTGGAGTGGAAATGGTGTCCAAGCTAACCCAGGCGTACTTATTCTCCTCAAGCTATCACGTGCACATTCTGAACTCACACACGTACACAGAGCAATTTCATGTAAACAGTTTTAAAGGACAGGAATTAAGCTTAGTGCATTTTAATTGTCCTGAAATTACCATTAAATGCACAAAGAACAGTTTACCTCCCTAAGTTTTTCAACAACAAATTTAACAACCTTTTAATGCTTAAATAATGGTTCTATAAAATTACTTTTAAATAATTTTATACCAGGCATTTTACAGATCTTCTGTGAACTTTAAATTTGGATTTTGTGTTCATCAGAGACAGGACACCAGATTCCTTCCATAACTGCAGCTTTGGTCTTTCATTCAGAACTGCTGATTCTCCTGCAAATGACATCTCAAAATCTATATTTTCTAGCTTATGATAGTGAAAGAATTTGCATTAAATCTTTCTTTATACCTGGCCATAATCTAGAAGGTAAATCTGCCAGTTTATCAAAGATAGTAAAGTAGGGAAATGCTAATGAATATTGGAACTCTTTTATGTTTTGCAAAATACGCTGTATTCCCTTCTAGCCCAAGTATCTGCAGTATTGCCATTCCTCACAGTGGTAATGGGATTGGGTCAACATTGAACATTGCTGAACATCTTCATGCAGAACATTTAAATTCCAGTACTGATCAAGTTTGCTCTTCAGCAGTTAATAACTTGCTAAGGTACTGCCAGGTTACTGGAAGGGAATCAGTTTGACTAAGAATATAAGCTAAGTGACCTGACACTAGCAGTCAGCAACAAAAGTCATTTTGTCCTATAGCAACATGACTTTGGCCATGTGCATGAAGCCGGTGCTATTGGATTTTACCTGTCAATGAAGGCAGAAGAATCTTTCCATTAAGAAATCAAGGTTCACTGACATGACGTGACACAATGGGTCAGGTTTACCCTCCACAAGATTTTGTAAATTTGTCACAAAGTACCATGGACATGGACAACCTCCAGTACGTATCATTAAAAATAACATGGTGCAATCAGGACATCTTACATCTGGATGACCCTGTACTATGGATGGTTTAGCCTCTCAACAGTGTTGCTTTTCCAAGGTTGTCTGTGGTAATGTAATAGAAGTACATGAAAGTAGAAGTGATATACCTGTAACAAAAGATAACTTGAAAGTGACAGCATGAGGTAACATAGATAGGAGAGTATCTGAAAAAAAGTGTCTCTAAATACCATGAGGTAGAAAAACAGACCACTTACACAGTAAATTTGCATTATTTAAGTAGAGACAGAAAAAAAGTGAAGAACAGCTTAAGGCACAAGAAAGAAAAATCTGTAATATAAAGCTGCAGTTTCATAGAATGGTTTCATAGAATGGTTTGGATTGGAAGGAAACTTAAAAATCATCTGGTTCCAGCCCGCTTCCACTAGAGCAGGTTGCTCAAAGTACTCATGCTCAACATGACCTTGAACACTTCCAGTGTTGGGGCATCCACAGCTTCTCTGGGCAACTGGTTCCAGTGCCTCACCATCCTCTGAGTCAAGAATTTCTTCCTAACTTCTAATATAAATCTACCTCCTTTTAGATTAAAACTATTACCACTTATCCTATCTCTACACTCACTAATACAGACTCCTTCTCCAACAATCTTGTAGACCCCCTTTATGTATTGGAAGATCTTTATAAGGTTTCTCTGGGCCATTCTCTTTTCCAGGCTGAACAATTCCAGTTCTCTTAGCCTCTTTTCATAGAAGATGTGTTCCAGCCCTCTGCTCATCCTCTGGACTCCCTCCAACAGGTCTATGTCTCTCTTTCGCTGGGGGCTCCACAGCTGAACACAGCACTCCAGGTGGGATCTCACAAGAGCAGAGCAGAGGGGGAGAATCACCTTCCCTGACCTGCTGGCCATACTTTTTTTGATGCAGCCCAAGATACACACTGCTGGCTCATGTCAAGTTTTTTCATTCACCAAGTCCTTCTTCACAGGGCTCCTCTCGATCCATTCATCGTCTAGTCTGTACTGATGTTTTAGATAAATCCTTGAATTATGTTATAGCCAAATCCTGGTATTTTAATGTACTTACTACAAACTTATTTGTATACACATTTTTAACATATTTTGCTTCTGAGAAGTGAAAATCAATGTCTCTGAAATGTTTGGTTCCTTAATTACCTTATCTATATTATAACTCTGCATTTTTGTATATTTTTTCCTAAAATGCAGTTGGTATTAATAACATAGTAATAATTTCAGGTTTCAGTGAGCTAGTCAGTTACTTGCTTAGGAAAAGTATGTGTTCGTTCTCTGAATCCTAATGAGCTCCTGCACAATATATTTCATCTATTTAGACATAAACCAGTAAAAACAGTATTTTTCAGGCAAATACCCTAGCAGGAATTTGCTATACATTACATTCCTTCACTTTTGGGGTAGCAGACATTGGGGTAGCTAGACAGACAGATACCTCCTGCACCCCATTCCTTCCCTCTCCAAGAAGAATCCAAAGGTATTGCCACTAGTGCCATCTGAAGGTGCCCAGCACCATTAGAAACATACTCGCCACTTTGCCTTGCTGAAAGCTTTCTTTTTTCTGTTCCCCAGCTTATTCCTAAAATAGACCTGATTCATAATTTCACCATTTCTGTGCTGGATTTTAGAAAGAATCTTCTTCAAAGATAAAGGAGTAAGAGTTGGTGCTGAAACTGAGCACCAGTGCTATAATGTAGGTCAGACATGTTTCCTTAGAACAAAACCTTGACTTATGTACTGTGCTGTCTTATATGTTTTATCTGTTTCACAATGAAAAACAGAATCCCTGTTAAAAGTTCCTTCTTTTGGCAATACTGTTTTATTGTCGCTAATGTTATCAAACTTTACTTTTTGAAAGTTTTCCCAACTTCCATTTTACTGAAATGTGACAAATCTTGAAAGCTGTTTGAACCAAGCCTACATAAGAAAACAAGCCCAGCATTACTGATTTTCTTTTTTTTTTTTTTTTTTTTTTTTTTTTACTTTCTTCAGTCCAGCTATGTGTCATGACATCAGCTGCAAAGCTAAAACAGAATTACAATTCTGAGGCTAAAGCCAAGCTAGATAGGATTTGTAATCAGTTTAGATGACTGGTATGTAACAATGTGGAGCCATCAATGTAGAAATGTATAACGTGAATGCAGGTCATAGCATAAAGAACCCCCGTGCTGAACTTTATTCAAATGCTTCATTCAGTGTTGTCCCACCAGTAACAAACAGATTGCCTTAGCCTTCATGTTTTAAATCTATAGCTCAAGCTGGTCAAACTCTGCTCAAGCAGAAGAGCGGTCAGAGAATCGCCTGTAGCAATTTAGTGTTGACATCCCCTGAGCTCCAGCACAAGTGAGGACTGCTACTTTCCATTTCCATGAGTAACAAGGGAGCTGGCACTGGAGACAGGAGAGTGATCCAGCAGTCTTTCTAACAGCAATGTCCCCTGTGTAAGGAAAAATATTCACCCACAATGCAGTTAGATACTTTTTGCTGCTCACTCATAAAACTTGCCTTGGGTAGATGTGAGAATTAGGCCTCAATTGCAGGCTCATTTTCCTATCTTGTGCATGATGAGGAATGGAACAGCATTACTTCCAGACAATTTTGTTGAGTCTTGAAAAAATCTAGGTTGGTTTCTTAATGCATCTGAAACCATTTATGTGCCCTCCAAAGCTTTTACGCAACTGGACTGGAAAACTCTTAGCCTTCCCTACCATACAATTATTCCATAATTCTGTCCTTAGCTGTCTTCTCTGGAGCTTTGTCAACAAAGAAAGCTGAAAATGTAAAACTGACAAAGAAATGTTTAGACACCTTTGACAGGGTTGTTTTGGTAATACAAAGGTTAAAGGATATGTGTCTTTCCACACAAAGAGAAGAATGAAACCCCTCTCAAGAGTGCATCCCAAGCAATATTTCTATTTCTATTAACCACAGGCTTGGCTGATATGTGGGAGCCCAAATGTTATCTACAGTAAAACATCATTTTATAAAAGTCAAAAAGTGGTTCTGATAGGTAAGAGAAAATTTTTCTAGCAGCTGGAGAAAATAAGAATGGTATAGAAATAAGACAGATTTTTAAAAAACACTTACCTAAGAGTATTCCATGAAATTCATAGAAATTATTTTTTCTAAACATGTAATTGTGTTTCTTTGTTACATCTACAAGGATTTCAAATGTGTAATATCCAAAGTTGTTCTCAGGCTCTCAGTTCCTGCACCACAGTGGAATTTGGCTCCAGATTCAAATACCTAAATTCAGATGTCTACATATATGCATCCAAGTGTGAGCCAGCTGTGTAAGCTTTCCACAGACAGCAGTGTTCTGGTCAGCTCAGACAGTGAAGCCTGCAGAGCTCTTCATTATGCCCCAAAATAAATATCAAGGTCTTAATTTGCCTATATTTAGGCACTTTCTGCCTTTTGTATAATGTCAGGGAGGGCATCCTGATTTGCATTAATCTGCCACTCCATGGCTGTGTTGTCCCATGGACATGCTATATGGGTGTCTCATATACCACATATATGAGATAGACCTCATATAGTGGTAGACACCCGGTATTTATGCAATCAAAATAGGGTTTTAGTGCCTCGTCTCCAAGCTCCATTGACTCCATAACAGATGCTGCTACTACACATAGAAGCACATAAATTTATGGATGTAGGTGTCTGTATCTCAAACAAATCCTACTCTGAGAGATCAGTCTGTCTCTTCTATAACACTGACCAGCCTTTTGATAAATCTTTTACTTTTTTTTTTTTTTGTCTATATGTTAATAACAGAAGTCAGTAAACTCCTAAATGCTATACTTGTAGAGTGTATCATAACAGTATCATAACAACAGTTTTTAGATATTCAGTGTCCAAGAGAAACCACTGGATTTTGTTAGAAAATTTGGTTAGTTATTTTGTAATGATAGTATTCTAATTCTACCGAAAATATGCTATTTCAGAATATTGGGTCGGAACACTTAGGAAATGTCAGACTATAATTAAAAATGTTCTACACATGAGAACAGATGATGAATACATCATGTCTCAGCGGGCAAGCTATGTTTCTGACAGATAAAATTCTGTAATTATTCTACCAGTAACCATATTATTAAGAATGCTCTTAGCTAGAGTCCATATAAAAAACAAAAGGTTTCAATCATAAGGAAATTGATACAGATGAGATTAAAGTGGCTTTTCCACTTCCATTAAGACTCTGATGCACATTCACATTCCTGCCAGAAATAAACATGAAATACATGGAATTTTTAAATCCATGCAAGACTAATTAAAAAATCTAATCCAGAGTGAAAAGGGAGGTGGGGGAAAGAAAGAAAAAAAAAAATGAAGTTTTAGCTAAATTATAAGTTCTTGGAAGTTAACTCACTTGACTGACTTGGTGGGGATCAGCATGCAATACCCACTGGGACTGATATAATGGAACAGTAATCACTGGATCTCCTGGCTGTCCAAAACACTGCAGAAAAGGCCTTGAAAGCGCAGCTTTATTACATCAAAGCTCTTAGTCCAAGCACTTAGCCAACATTGTCTCTGCCAATTCCATTACCAAGTTAGTCACTCATATCACTCCTCAAAAAAAAAAAAAAAAAAAAAAAAATCTGGATAACACTGTCTCAAATTATTCAGCACAGGTTTTGACAAGTGATAAAGTGGTCTTCTGTACACTTTACCATGTGTGCATGCATAGTCCATTCTTTTCTATCTAAGTTAAACAGTATAACTACTCCTTAAGTTAAAAGAATCACTGTGGCAAACAAAACAGGCTTTAAGCTTTTGACATTACTCATTCCCACTTTTTCTCATATGTCTCACATGTAGCAACTACCAAAATGCAGATTTTATTCTGAGATCATAGACCTATGAATGCCTTACTTTTTCTACTGCTCTACACAATACTCAAATCCATAAAAAACTGTGTATCATTTTAAGGTGGTACCTGGAGACCTTTCAAGAAATGGTTCCCTGCTTGGTGGAAAAAGAAAACTTACAGAAACACTGAGAAATTCAAGGGAATTACATTGTTACTGCTAGTGAAAGGAGAACAAGAATCCAGTTTAAGACAGGGAAATAGCAGATGAAGGAACAGTGACAAATTTGTTTTGGTGAAATTTACTCTGATGCCATTTCAGAGCCATCACTTTGAAGAGTTCATAGAGGAGAGGTGAGGCACCAGAAGGCTTGCAAAGGACAAATCAATGGTCTGCCTTCAGGGAGTCAGAGGATGAGAGGTCAGTCAGCCTAATCTCAGTTCAGTATTAGCAGAGTAAAACATGTTATTTGAAAATATTTAGAAAATAGCTAGGAGATGAATCACAGCCAATAGTGTTCTACAAATCTACTTAATTTCCTCCTACAAAAGGAATTTGGGCCTTATAGATAGAGAGAATGCAGTCAGTGGTATGTATCGTAACATTCACACACTTCATGGCACTGTTCTAAATCATATTTTCATAATTAACCTAGAAATAAATACAGAAAAAAAAAAAAAAAACTGTAAATAAGTACTACAACTACTACAAAAAATCTATACCCAGACAATTCAGATCAACATGTGAATTCAGCTATGCTTAGACCCATTCTGTGGCAGAGGCCATCCTGTGTCCACACTGTTTGTCTTCCTTCCCCTTCATAACATGGTGGCCATATCTAAGGTACTTATTGCCTAGCCTAAGTGATTCCTATTCCACATCAACCTCGACCATGTTCAAACATCTAAAGCATTAGTTGGCTTGGACCAAAATCACAACTGTCATAGTTTTAACAGGCTATAAACAGCACAAGTGATAGAATCATGATACTAGGATCATTCCTTGGCATGCTTAGTTTTCTCATGTAAATCTGCTTAACAACTAATTATCAATGATTAATTGCTGAGCTGGAAATCTCAGGGGGCATTCCTGAGAAATCTCTGCTGGAAATACAGATGTACAGATGTTCCCTGTATGATCTCAATGACAAAGTGAGCAATGCCTGTGTAACTAACTCTAAGTGGTCCTGGAGTGGGAAAGACTTGGGAAGGCACAGGAAAGCTGAAGTCAAGGATGGGATGGGTAGAATGGAAATTCTGATTGATCTTCACAAAATGAAGAACTGACTTTAAAAAAAATATGAGGTAACTCAGTAAGAAAACTGTTATGCACTTGCATGGGCATATTCCACTGCACAGAAGCTCAGTTAGGCAGCAGATCTACAGGAAAAAAAAAAAAAAAAAAAAAAAAAAAAAAAAA
>NC_048895.1:86506383-86519569 GCF_011077185.1 Oxyura jamaicensis
AAAAAAAAAAAAAAAAAAAAAAAAAAAAAAAAAGGTTAAAATGACCCATTAATTATGCAAGTTTACATTCAGCATCATCCACACAGTAACTGCTACGACAGGTTCAGTCTCATGGAAATATCTGAGCCCACAGCATTGCAACCAGGGCACTGTGTCCTGATGCTCCAGTGTGGAGGCCATGGGGCAAAGTGACCCAGTGTTGTGTGGGGTTGCATGGCCAACTTGGCTGAAGCTCTCTGATCAGATCTCCCTCAGCTGGGTAGAAACACCCTGCACCACCTCTGTTCTTGACACAGTTAGCTTTTCAAGATCTTTATTTCCTTACTGCCTACCCTTGATACCTTTGAAACGTCTCTGTTCTTGAGCCAGTATCTCATGCGGCTTTCCCAGACCATCCTCCCTGTGCAGCAGCTTTGTGGTTTCACTGGACCCAGCTGGCTCTAAGACATGACAGTGTATAAAAGAAGGAGATGGAACCTGAAGCATAGGTAACTACAAACTTTATCTGGTTTCCATTCCTGCAGTAATAGTTTCTGGCAGAAGCACCATTAACTCTTGTCTTGCCACAGAATTACAGATTTTATTCCACACTATTTAACAGATCTGTTACTAAAAACTATAAGTAACAGTTCAAACAAGAATGCACTTTTATTGATTTATTTGAGTAGAGAAGTGGGTTTTCTGGCCTCCGGTCCTAATATATTTAGCCCTTCTCAATGTCTTACAATGCTGGCCCCCAGTCATCCACAGCTCCCTACCAAGCCACCAATTCCAATGAAAAACAGAGTGAAGAAGTGATAGCCTTCATGATGTAGATCTTGTCCTTAGATGGGATTGAACTATAAGTGATATCAGCCTAACTCTGGGAGCTATGAAGTACTCTGAGCTCCCCAGTTTATCCGTAGCCCCAGTGACCCTCCTTTTTTGCACATGGGGATTATCCCTAGATTCAATAAGCAAACAGATTCAATCCAGGCAGTCTGATTCCCAGATCACTGGAGAACTCTCTAAAAGAGAGGTAAGAGTACCAAGGCTCACTTAGCTACTCCCCAGTTCATAAGGCATTCAATACTTCTATGTGCTATACAGTTCTCCAGAAAATAATGATAAATCAGAAGTTGTAAAAAAATTATTTTACCAATTAATTCCCACTCTACCGATCCCAAATTTGACTAAAGAAAAAAAAAAAAAAAAAAAAAAAAAAAAAAAAAAGTTTAATGCAATAGAATATTTCAGAACTTTCCATGGCATACATTGGTAAACATTCAAGTTTAGGAAATCCAGCTTCTCAGCCATCTTTCATCAGGGTCTATCCTATATCCTATGTATCAGTTAAATAATATTGAGACTTCACATCAATCCACACTGTAGTTTTGAACGCAGTTAAAAAGATGTGTATTTGTAGCATTTAGCCTAGAAAAAACATAAGATCTGCAAATAATCTTACATTCCTAGTTTACTAAAATCATCACTTTCACTATGTCATTAGCATCATAAACTAAATTTAAAATGGAGAATCCTCTGAATAAATGGAGTAACTATTGCAAAACCAGACATTTAAATTTGAAAGACACACATTCCACCAGATATGGCTAATACTGAATATTCAAATATGTTAGTTATAAAACTCCACTCACATTCAGTTACTAATCAAGTCTTGACATAAAGCTCTTCTTCCAAAGTGAACAAAAAAAAAAAAAAAATAACAGGTGGAGGAAAGAGTGGAAAACATCTTCAGTGACTGGCAAAAATTGTGATTCTTTAAAACTATTCTGGATTATAATTTCTTCTGTTGTATGGAATTCAATGATTTCTGTCTCTTTGTAAGACAGAACTGCATTTTACATCAAATAGGAAACATATGTTCTTCCTTGTTTTATAAAGTAATATTTTTCATATGACTAACATTTTGTATTCATATATTTCATACAATATTCAGTAAACACACAAATTTAGACATTTTCCTGTGGTCAATCAGAAAAAGTAATGGAATGTTTTATAGATACTAGGGAGATGTCTACCAAGAATGTTTTGTTCTTGAAAAATAAAGGAAAAAAAAATACAGATAGAGACAACATAGGAGTAAGCATTTCTCCAACTCTTTGACAGACGTCTCATTCAATGCATCAGACTCTTTTGCAGAGTTTGAGAAATATGCTGGAGAGGAATTCACTGATTCAGCAATTAATTATTTCTTTCTATATAAGGAGTACACAGACTGAAGACTCAGACCCATGCGCATTTTTTTTTTTTTTTTTGAAAGCTTAGGAACATTTCTAGCTGGATTCATCATTTTCCTTTCTTTGCCTAGAATGAGGGATAAAACTGCCATGGCCCTTTTATTTCAGTGACAGGACAATCTATTCTACATAAGCCAGAGAGGGTCCTGCAGGCACTATGAATGGAAAATATCACAGTGGCATTATGTGCCAGTGATACTAATCAATGCACAGCAGACTGCAAATAAAAATAAATAAATAATTTTTTAAAAAAAGTTAAAAAAAGGGCTCAGATTAGCCTCAGTGACAGTTCAATGACAGGAGTGGCCACACCCTGAGCCACAGGAGGCTGTATTTGGCAAGTTCACAAGTTGCCCTTTTTTGCCTGTAAGATCAAAATTCCTCAGAAGCAGTCGATGAGGTCAAAAACAACATTTTCAACGTTTTTGACTTCATTACTGCCCTCTGTTTCCCTTACAACCCCATGCAATCCACCAAGTTTTTAACAAGCCCTCAGGATATGACGGTGTGGAAATAATGTTTGACATTAATTGACTTTGTTTAATGATATTTACACTGCTCCCAGCAGATAATAAAACTTTTCAAAACCATTTACTTGAGAATCTTACAGCAATATAACTTCAGCAATCGGTTCAGACGGGGTCTGCTGACTCACATTCAAATTGTTGTTGAACAAGAACAAACTCTGAGAAATCATGCCTAGACAAAAGGTGCATCAACATACTCAGAATTTAAGGAAAACTGGTGCTGATTCAACTTCTTCCAATCCTAAGGCTGTCTGATTAGTCAGACCATGAGGCCAAAGAAACAAGTAAGGTCCAGATTGCAGCTTTCAAGCATACGTTTTGCAAGGACAGGACATTGCCAATAAAAAGACCTCCATATTTGAGTCTGGTTTAAAAGTCACTAGCCTCCCACTGAGTTCCCATAAATACAAAATCATCGGCTGTGTAACTTGCAGCTATTTTCTTATAAACACCATTTATTGAAGGCATATTTTCTGGCATCATAAAGGTAGCTTCCTCTGTTACACACTGTTAAAACATGTAACCTAAAGAGCACATGTAAGTGTTTATTCTTTACAAATATCTATATGCTAAAAAAATAAAATGTGACTGGATTCCCTGGCCTTGCATACTAGGTAGAATTGACTAGATTTTTTAATCAATACAGCAATTTATTTTTAACCATTTCAGGTGAGCAGCAACGTGTTGGAACAGATCTTAGCAGTTATCATTTCAGAAAATGTATCTACCTGGAACATCCACAGAGAAGCCTTGGAAACCCGAGGGCAGATCTGATAGAGCCATTTTTAGCATAGTTTCAAGATATGGCTTAGCTCCTTAGATTCCTGTTACAGCTGAGATACTGCAGAAATCTCTGAACATTTGGTCATATTCTTCATTCTTGTTTTGAAAGGATCACAGAATCACAGAATTGTAGGGTTTGGAAGGGACCTCCAGAGATTTTCGGGTCCAAGCCCCCTGCCAAAGCAGGTTCCCTAGAGCAGGTTGCCCAGGTAGGTGTCCAGATGGGCCTTGAATATCTCCAGAGAAGACAGACTCCACATATCTCCAGACTCTACAACCTCCCTGGGCAGCCTGTTCCAGTGCTCCATCACCCTCACTGTGAAGAAGTTCTTTCACATGTTGGTGTGGAACTTCCTGTGCTCCATATTGAGGCCATTGCCCCTTATCCTGTTCCCACAAACCACTGAGAAGAGGTTGGCCAAATCCCTCTGTCTCCCACACTTAAGATATTTGTAAACATTGATATGATCCCCTCTCAGTCTTCTTTTCTCCAGGCTGAACAGACCCAGGTCTCTCAGCCTTTCCTCATAAGGAAGACACTCCAGGCCCCGTACCATATTTGTGGCCCTCCGCTGGACTCTTTCCAGGAGATCCCTGTCTTTTTTGTACTGGGGAGCCCAGAACGGGACAAAGTATTCCAGGTGAGGAGATATCGTCTCTACCAGTATCTTAGGTAGATCCTGGCTTTGTTGTACCATACATGCAACATGGAGCTGGATTAGCCTACATGGCCAGAAAAGCAAAAAAAAAAAAAAAAAAAAAAAAAAAAAAAAAAAAAAAAAAAAAAAACTGTGAATTCAGTATAAAATACTCATCTAGTGGTCAAAGTATAGAAGGCTACCTGGTTTAGAGTGGGTTGAGATGAAATACTCTCTGGAAGGGCGTCTATCTAGCAGCAATGAAGAAAGCCTGAACAACTAATTTCCAGTGGATATTTTTAGATGGCTGGAAACAGTGAGATGTATCCCACCTCCAGAGTTGATCATTTCTGGCACAGAAGAACTCTCAGTGAGTCTATCCTTGTTCACTGAGTCTATGCGGGAGAGACCCTGGAGAGATGTATGATGGGACACTATCTGAAATTCGGAATTCAGCTGAGAGGAGTGAAACTGGAAGAACAATTAAGTAATATATTCTCTTCTGCCAATTATCTGTTCCAAAGCTGAAATACAACTCAAGAGCATCCCCAAGTGACTACAGTTTAAAGTGTATTTTAAAAATAACTGCTGTGCATATTGTAAGATTTCCTTTCTGTATTTTCAGACATACTCACCCATTCTGACTCTTTTTTTTTCATGTTTTGTATTTACACCGGTAGCAACCATCCTCTAAACTAGCTTCATTCCTCCAGCAATATTTAAAATACAGATTTAAAACAAAAAGAGAGAACACCAGGAGAGTTTTTCAGCATGTAAAAAATAATAATAATAATAAAATCTCTTGGTACTGCAGGACATTACAACACTGCCTATAGCACTAAAGCAGGTATCATTTTATCTTAGGATTGGCTGGGAAATTGGGAAAAAAAAAAAAAAAAGTCAGGGAGAAACTCCTAAATCCAAAGGAAACTCCCAGGGTATTACTCTCTCACCCCTAACTAATTCTTCTTTGCTGTAGCATTATTTTGGCTGCTTTCAACAAGTAAAGAAAACTTCCGCAAATTGACAGAATATATAATGGAAAATCTGCAGAAAGCTGTCTTATGCATGTGGGCAGTTCAGTTTCCTCTCCATTAATGCTACCTGAGGGAATCAGCTAGCTGCTTACTATATTTTGACCTCACTGGATTCTCATGAGGTCATGCTATAAAAACCTAAAACTTTAACTTTGCTATTCTTAATGGAAATGGCTTGTGCTACACACTTGTTGATGAATAATTATATGAAAAAAGAAAAAAAAAAAAAAAAAAAGTGATCACAGATGGTTGAAATAACTACCTTAATACGTGCCTTAACAGCAAGAAAATCAAATTTCAATTTTACAAAACTGTGCATCTCCCTATCTGATGTAGTTTTCAATCCTTATACAATAAGATGTACTAAATAATGTGACTTTGAAATGTAAGCACCTGTATAGAAAAAGCTGTTAGCAAATACAAACCAACAAAAGCAGAATAAATTTAAGTTTAAAGGGTTCATACCCTGCTATCATTGTACAAAGCAACCAAACTCATCCTTTCTTTATAGTCTGTGTGAAACAAACCACCAGATAACATTCCTGCTTAAAAAAAAAAAAAAAAAAAAAAAAAAAAAAAAAAAAACTTTATGTCAGTTGAATAAGCAATGTTATATGCAGGTGTAAGAGAGGAAAGCAACCACACCAGGCAGAACTAGAGAGGCGGACTGCTTAGGGGTGAAAACTGGGTTGCTAATTTCTCCGGGCAAATAAAGGTAGAAATATTCTGATGGTGAAGTTTGACATACTATTTAGTCTTGAACAGTGGAAGGCATGTTTCATAACCATATGATATCATAGCTATAATGCCAATGCAAAATTCCCATTATCTTTTTATTATAACTCTCCCTGCAAAGTAAGTATTGAAGATAACTTCAAACTTCTTCTGAAGTGTTGAAGAAGTGTTAATTCAGATGCTGCAGTTAGCTTGTAGTGAAATAGGGTTAAGCTGAACTGGAATAACTTAGATCTGGGACATGCTTCAAGCACACCCACAGAATTACTGTGGCTCAGCTGACATGTAATAACTTGTCAAACTCTACCAATTTGGTTGTTTGTCTGAACCCTAAGGCTGCTTTTCTCTGACCTACCTAGACAGGCTTGCATGCAGCTGCCACACCTGTCCTGACAAAGATGGCACAGTTGGAAGGGCCTTACTCATCCCACATGCCAAAAATGAGGTGGGGAAGCAACAGCATTTTCAGTTCTCTTCCATGTTCCAAGCAGACTGCACTGAGAAACTCCCCTGCATAAAAAACACAACTGACTTACTCTATGAAAATACTTGGTATCCCATTCGTCTCTGATTTAATTAATGCAAATGGACTTTGCCATCCAAATAGGAAAAATGTTGTCTTTAATACTCTGGAAAGTAAGAATGATTAAGCAATGAGAACTCAACAAAGTGCAAGCAGTCATTATCCAAACTTCCCTGCACTGTCCGAGCAACCCTGACTTGCACCAGTTTGCCCTGAGGCTGCCAATATTGAGGAATTTTGGCAATCCTCTGTTACTTTTATATGGGCCAAGAAAACCTATTCATTTCTTTTTGTGACATTCTTAGAGCTTGTGTCACATTCTCCCATTCTGAAAAATCTCAGGAGGAATATTGTTTCCTGCACTATTTTTCATAAAAGACAACCTTGCTAATCATTGCCCTGGCGGTGGAAAACTCATCTTCAAACTCTTTGTTGCACCAGACTACTATCAATTGATATTATATCGTTATTGAATGTAATTAATATGAGGAATCAGTAATAGGGATACTACACCTCTCATTTCAGGCCATATTTTGGATCTGAAAGTTAGCTTAAATTCATGTCTTGAAGAAGAATCTCATTTAGTCTGCCAAATATTGCTTAGGGCAAGAACAATGTTTGTAAAATATCTCTACTTTTTCTTGCATCTCTTACATATCTTTGATGTTCAGACACAATAGCTTTCCCTCTCAGCCTGACTTCAACAAAAGGTTACTGCTAGTCAGACCCTTTCATGTTCCTTTCCAACTATCTAAAGGCAGATCGTACTGGCAGATAAACTTGTTTCATTCTTAAACATCTATCCAGATACTTTTACTTCCTTTTGTCAGTAAATTGATGCTAAGTTTTTTTGTAATTAATATCTTAGCAGAGTATTACAGCTTTTGCATAAAATGTTCCACTCCACTCGCCCACCTCTCTTTTCTGTCTTTACTGCCTGCAGTATCACAGTGTCTGCTTGCAGGTACATGGGATTTCTCTAACCTCAGACAGGAGCCGTTTGCAGCATTAGTCTGTCAAGCACCTCTGGAAGTAATCTTTTCTGTACTACTTAGCCCCAAAGCCAAATCTAAAAGAAAGTTACTTAGAAGAATGCATTTGACCGATCCATTTTTTTGTCAATGGAAGAGTTTAAAGTATTTGTATTGAGAAAGTCTGCTCCCAGATGATTTCACAAGCAAAGTCTAACCTCGTTGGCTAGCTAAAAAAGGGCTTTGCAGCATGTTCAACAAATTTGAAGCCAAAAGCACTATTAATTTCTCGGTACTAGAGGGACCTTGACAGTTTTGTGAGAGGAATTTCTGTTGACCCTTTAAGCTAGGGTTCATGCAAGCATGAAACAGTGCGGGGAAAGAGCAGAGTTGGGTTGCCTCCCCTGTTGTTTTAACTGCTTGTTTATTGTGTGTTCCCAAAGGCCTGGGAGAAATTACTGTCACCAACAGCCAGTCTAATGGCCCTGGACAAGCTGCAAAACAAAGAAGCCCACCTGAGAGGTCATATCTCATAAAAACTGGAGCAGTTTCAGGGAAAATGCTACCAATGGTTTGAAGGTAGGTGTTAGGTTAAAGCAAATTAAACAACAGTTTTCCAGTGAACCTCTTTAAATACAAGTATGTTCCAATGTATGAATAACTACAGAGGACCAAAGGTGTTGTATCATATCTTCCAGCGTACATCATATGTTAAGTCTCAATAGGGAGATTTATTCAATTTTGTTTGATCTCTGCTGTCTGGAACACACTACACCTGTGAGACAGACCCCATGTGGAAAGCACGACTTGTAAATGAAAGCCAAATGTGACTGGAAATATTGCTCATAAGTCAGAACATGTATTTCACTAGTGCGTTCTCCCAGACTTTTGTTCCTCGTTTTTTAGGCTTTCTTTGAGCAAGTTACGTGTGTACAGCTTCTTAGGTCTCGTTACTGACAATTTTCTTGGCACTGAACTCCAGTTAACACTGAGATATTCAATTTACTATCTACGTATTTACACATTTCTGTTATGCCAGTCACTTCTCTTGGCAATCAAAAAGCTTAATTTCTACAGCTGAGTCACAGTGACCTGTTGGGGGAAGATGAGGCTTCAATATTTGTAATCAAATATGTTCTACTCATTACCAGCACAAGTCCAATAGCCACCCAAAACTGTCCTTTGGTCTCTCCAGAGACCATCATTGTGAAGCATAGCTTGATGTCTACCACCCAGCAGAACAGGAAATTATTTAATACAAATAGGTTCATTTCTCATTTTTCACTCATGTTTTCTGTAAGAAAGGTGAGGCTTTGAAGTTTTATGAGAGACTTGACTTTTCTTTCTTTCTTGTTTTGTTCAGTCTGCAAACCCAGGTTTGATAAGCACCTTGTTACTTTTGAAAATTCAAAGGTCAGAATCTTTTTCCTCATAATCCATTATAAAAATCCACTAGAATTATGCAAGCCCATGAATTCAGCTGCAAATATTGGGCTTATATTAATTGAAAGAAAAATGAAAAAAAAAAAAAAAAAAAAAAAAAAAAAAAAAAAAAGCCTTTTCCAGAAACATTTTATGACATTTCTTCTGTCCATGGAGGAGTCTGAATTGAGCATCAAGAAGAGGTTTGAACCTGGATGTCCAAGCAGATTTTGTAATTCAAATATTAGCCAGTTGTTTCTGTGTGCTATTGAGAAAAGCTGATTTGCCATATATAAAACACAGAAAATCTGAACTGTCCATGTTGCTACTGCCATATATGTATGTGGAACAGAATTTTGATCTTTTGAAAATTGATCTTCTAATTCAGTACGGGAAGTATGTGAAGAAGCCTCCCAAAATTTTGGTTTTGCAGTTGGGAAAGTACTGTTCTGACCTGGGGGTCTAAATAATTATTCCCATTGCATGTACTGCCAGAGGTAAATCTTACTAATTTTTCTGGGAAGACAAGCAATAGTGAAGCAGGCACAAACAACGCTGATACAGACACAAGCAGCAGTCTATGCTTAAACAGCTTACCACTCTGACCACAGCGTTTAGAAATCGATGGCCACATTTTCTTGTGATATAAATGCCATAAATTCCGCAGAAGTCAATCCAGGAATGAAAGTCAATGTAAGCAATTTACAACATCACAGCATTTGCCACAAGTGCAGTGGGAAGAACACCCTTTACAGCAGGCATTATCTGCAATGACTTATTTTTGGCATTTGCCTGCAACACCTGCAGGTGCTGCAAAAAGAATGATTGCTGAGAGCAGGAGAATCATAGATAATTTTTAAATGCCATACCTCATGGAATACAACCCATTTGTCTTTATTTGTAGTTCTGAGGGAGAAAGATGTTTACTTTGGCAGTATAAAATATTGAGAAAGAAATTTTTGCTGTGCACACATACTTAAATAAGGTGTTTGTTCCTCTGTTACTAGAAAAGCAATAAGAACATGAACTGAATGGGGGGCTGGAGGGGTTTCTAAAACCTTCTTGTATGCTTCAGACATTACTTAAAACTTTTTAAAGATCTGGTGAACCAAAGGTCAGTCAGGGGTTAGATGTGGTAGTGGAAAAATATCCGGCTGGCATAGTACATGGAATGTGTTGCAATCACTTTGAAAAACTCTGGAAATCTAAAGCTGAGGAATTTTATAGAAATTAAGGAGTTATTGGCAACATTTTTAACAGGAGACAGCTCAGTGGAAATATTCTCATCCTGAAAAAACTCCTGATGACTTTTCTGGTTCATTCGTTTTTATTGTATGGCAATAGACTGACACCTAGTGGATAAGGTCCTCTCAGGAATACTAGGCCTAACCAGAACTAGGCAGAAATTGTCTGATCTAATCTTTTTCCCTCATTTTTAATGGAAAAGTACATTTTTTACTAGGAAAAAATTTTCTTGGAAATTTTTCTCTTTCCTTTTTCATAGAAAACCACAATTCTTTCATCACTTGCCTTCTTGAAGCAATTCCCCCCAACATTTGACATTGCTGGCTGAAACATAATCTGCACTTTTCCTTTTTTTCTTTGGAGGAAATTTTAATTTTCTTTTTTCAGTTTCACGCTGAAATTTTCCAAGCAGCCACATCCCTGATTTCTGTCCCTGTGAAACATAAATTGTTGTTCTGTGTAAATCCTCCTTGCTGCTCTGACAGGTCAGGGAAACAGAGTATGGAGGAATCACCATTCTACAAATTGCTTACACCCACAGCCAGTCATGGTTAATATCTTCTAACCTTGGACGAAGGGCACAACTGCCAGCCCAGGCACTAGAACAGGGTCAAGCTTTATCCCCAGGAAGAAGCCCTTGCAAGGCTATGAAGCTCATTTATCAGCAGCTGGCCCTTCCTGCAGTAACCCTCTTTGTGATCTCTGCATTGTGATCCAAGCGAAGCACATGGAGATTAAAGTCTCTGTTGCTCTCCCCCTCTCAAGGTGATGGGTTTTTCTCCAAGTGATGACATTAGGCACCATCCTTTCATAATCAAACCCTTTGTTCTGCTCTTCTGACACCTCCAATGTGACTAATCCAAAAACTAATCCAGGAACCCTCCCAGTGGGGCGTGGGGATGGGGAGCACTGTCCTCCCTCGCAGAGACATCAGAGGGCCTCTGCAAACTATAAGCTTGTTAACACTTGGTCATTGCCTGCTGGACGCTGGCCCAGCTTCCCTGACATCTGCAAACAGGAGTAGTTTGGGGTTTGTTGCTTCCTTGAGAACATGTTGCTGTGTGTTAAACCATGAGGGATTGAGAGAGGAGTCACCAGGGCAGCAAGGTAAGGGGCTAGAAGGTCTGCAAGAAGCCATGGGAGAGCATTCATCAAGGGAATGCTCTTGTCTCTATCCTCAGCAACAAAACGGGAACTATCGGTAGCTGACTGCCGGCTATCTTTTAGCTCAGTCTGCTGGGCTGGTGAGGTATCTTGGGGCTTGACAGAAGAACAGAGTAAAAATACTCATTCCTAAATGATTGCCAAGGTAGCAAATATCTCAGATACCAGGAAAATGCAAATTGCAATGATAACCAACTCTTGTGGTGGCTCCTAACTTGGTTATAATCAATACAATTACTTTTGCTTCATCAGAATCTCTGCTTCAAGGAAATAATATATTTCATGCCAGAGTTGTGAAATATGTGGTCTATGGACTCAGCTGTTCACAAAGTCTGAGCTTTATTCAGATAGGACACTGAAATATTGCTAGGATTTTTCACTCAGTTTCTTTCATTCTTCAGATTTATTCAACCAATAATTTAACTCAGCAAACTGACCTGATTGTAAGCCTGCGTTTTTTAAGAGCAGCTGGGACAATAAATCACAAGTAAGAGTTCCTGCTCCCTGATTTGGAGAAGAGAACAAACAAGACCTGTCTTAGGAAAAAAAAAAAAAAAAAAAAAAAAAAAAAAAAAGGGCACACAAACATTATACTGTAATGATGTGGTACTTCAACTGCTGTAGCGGAATGAGCCTGGAGGAAATATACACGTTGCCAATCAAATATGATTTGATTTGAGTACATATGCACAGAAATTGTTGTGGTTTGCAAGCGTTCTTGTCTCCTGATTTCTGTACTACAGCAAATATTTTTCCAGGCTTGTTTAGATGTATTTTTGATAATGTTATTCATTCCTGTACCTAGAAGAAAAAATGAATGAGGAGCAAATTTCCAGCACTGTTGCAGCTGAGAATTTCACCTTGACAGTGAAAAGCTGTTAGATCCAAGCTTGGACAGATATTGACAAGACATCTAGCAGCTGCTCAGCCACAGTATTTGTAAACTTTTCTTTTTTTCAACTCAAGAAAGAAACTGACAGGATCTGTCCTAATGTATTTTAAACAATAAACAAATATGATGATAGTGGAACATTGCCATTTTCCCATTGCTAATTTGTTGTAATAAATGATTATATTCCTTAGAAACGGTTATTAGCGTTAGTAACAGTAGCCAATGTAACAGTTTGGGCATGTTTTAAATACTGAAAAACCAAAAGTCCTAGTGAGAAACCTCAAAATGCCCTGGCATTCTCAGGGACGGAGGCGGCAGCGGTGGCTGAGTGGGTCAGTGCAGCCTGGCACACTGCCTGGCCCCAGGGTCACCAGACATCCCACCAGCACTCAAATTGTCCTCCTGGCATTTCCCCCCAGCCTCTGGAGCAGAAGCTCATGTTTGATTGCGTTCAAAGGCAGATTGTCTTTTCTTGGACCCAGTCCCTGCAGCAGCAGAATATCCTAATTATTTTTGCAGACTCAGAGGAGTGCTATTTTGCCATCTCGGCAGGCCTGATTTCAGGCTGTCTGAGGGGCAGTGCATAGGTTAAATAAGGCTACTGTGGATGCTGTTTGCCTTTCTCAACCAGGAGAAACACAAAACATTTGTGGTCTCGTCCTCCCCAAAAGCTCAGTGGCCCTTTCACTGGTGGCAAATTCCTCAACACCAGCCTCATCAGGATCAAACAGATACAGAAACAGAAACAGAAACAGAAATAATAATAATAATAATAATAATGACCAAAACCTGCCAAATGCTGTGGCTGGTGCAGTTCCATTCTAAATCCTGATGGGAATAGATGGGAAATCAGGGGAACATAACGTCAGTTTTTGCACTGTTGCTCCATCCTCCATAACTGTAAAATGCTACAGATAGGGTCCCTGTTTGGAGATATTTATAAGAAGCAAAAAGCAGAAGAAACAAATTTACAGGACTTGCATTGCTTTTTTTTTTTTTTTTCCTGAAG
>NC_048895.1:86519669-86587352 GCF_011077185.1 Oxyura jamaicensis
AAAAAAAAAAAAAAAAAAAAAAAAAAAAAAAAACTCTGTCCAAGCTGTGAAATCAGGCGCCTACTTCTTCCAACCCAAACCCAGCTGGACATCTCCTTCTCTCCTTCGCCTGCACCGCCTGCACGCATGCAGCTCTCACCATGGAAAACAATCCTTCCTCATTAAAAATGCAGGCTAAGCAGATGTGCTTCATCTTCTGCAGAGCCCTTCCCCGGGCCAATATTCCAGAGGATGAAGCTCGGAGGGACACAGGCCAGCACTAGCCCCTGGCACACGGTTGTGGGACAGCCAGCTCCAGCCCCATGAGTGCTAAAGGCAACAGCAGGCCTAGACCCAGCCTCAGGGGCCTTCACCAAGCACAGCTATCATCTTGAATTGCACCCCAAGTGGCAAAGAAAGCCAAGAAGCCCAAAGAAAGCCCATAGCTCACATCTGCCAGCCCTGCTTGAAGGCAGACCTGGAACTCGGAGGACTGAGGACGGCCTGGACTGTGGGTGCCATTGACTAAAACCAGACTTGCAATGATTTCTTATTGATGGCACGGACTGCAGATGGCATTGGCTCCCAAGCAAGGCAATGTACACACACATCAGACATGAACTGTATACACTGTAAGACCAAGTCCAGAAAGGGTTTTGGGTGCTCTGAGTCTCATGAGATCTAGGTACTAGACATCACTACACAATGCATGATGTGAGCTAGGTACCTCAGCACAGGAGCATCAAAACCAAAGAAACAAGCAGCACTGAGTGGGAAAACACCAAATCCCACCAGTGCTTCCAGGACAGGGCCTTCTGTTCCTTCTCCATTTCCTCTAGTACTATGCCTTGATTTTTGCCATTCTTATCCTTCCACACAGGAGTCACAACTCAGATCTCTGAAGATAGGAGATCTAAATATTGTTTTCTTAAGAAGAAGCAAGGAGTCACTCATTTGCTCCTTTTACTTCTGCTCTTCATCTCTACTCCTCTGCAGATATGGTGGAAATTAAAACCTTTTGCCTTCCCTGCTCCTCTCCCACTACACTGTCCTCTCAATGAAGGTGGGATACTCATAAAAGGGGGCTGAGATATTGTCATTTCAGCATTATTTGCAGGTGTGTGGAATATCCACAACTCTGAAGGCCTCCAGGCTGCAGTAGTGAGGGCAATGGGACATTGAGAGAACAATACACTAGTGCGAACTGTTACATTTGCTGTCTCAGCTTACCCAAAGCTGTCAGTTGCATTATGTAGCATTTTGGGTCACAGCAGAGCTGTCTGCAGCCGGGCAGTACTCGCTGGTGGCATCCAGCAATGGGAAGAGCCAGGCTTTCTGCTCTTTTCCTGACAGGTGTGTGCTGTTTGGTTTTGTAATCGGGGTGTCTGGTTAGCATCCCAGCTCCCAGATGAAGATTAGCAAGCACTATAGCAAAGGTTGCTTTTTTTCAGTTTACCAGGTTGCTGAAGGATTGTGCCCATTTCTTTTAGATGTAAACTTCGCATCTGCCTCTTGAACCTGTGTCAGCTGGCGATTAGGTGACTGAGCTGTGCTGACACAGGGCCGTAGCTAAGGTCTGTTTGGAGACTGCAGCTAATCAGCTCAGCCCCCCACTTCTGACAAGGCATTTCCCTCCAATAACACACCAAATGTGGGCTCTCCGTGGATTTGCATTGCCAACTGGCTGGCTGTCAGGCCCAGTTTTTAAAACCAGCCTCAGAAAGTCAGGCCTTCCCTAAGAGATGTCCTCTTTCCCCCGAGGCAGCCCAACAGACAGTGCTGCTGCTGAGCCCCACTGTCCTAAGAGCAGAGGCAGAGCTGGAATTTCTTTATTAGGGCTCAATGTCTTGGAAATTATTTTCACCCAGAGCCACATGCAGTCATTTTTCTCTGAGAGGGAATCATGTTCCCCTCCTGTGAGGAGGTGGGTGGGCAACAGAGGGACATAAGCCCTGTGGACTGCAGAGGGTTGAACTCATTTCCTTTCTTCTGGTCTTGCTGTGTTTTGCGGCTTTATAAGGAAATACAAAATGATCGTCTTTCTATACTTCAAAGTCTGCCAAAGGTGCCAGAGCATTGGAAGGGCTATGTTTTATGAGGATCTACATAAATGAAAAGTCATGCATGAAAGAAAAGGAGGAGTAGATTCTCAAGACTTTTGAAAAGGTTTCTTCTCTGGCTGCTATTGCAGTTAGAAAGAAAAAAAAAAAAAAAAAAAAAAAATCTTTCAATGATGCTTAATGCCCAGGTAAGAATTTGCAGCTCTCACTTGTGCCAGCTGAATTTGCTCTCACTTGTGCCAGCTGAATTTGTGGAATTAAACATTCCAGAGATATTTTTACCCAGGAATGAGATATTTTTACTCAGGAACATTAAAACCTATCCCCAGTTTGAACTGTTATCCTTTCATTGGTTTCAAGAGGGGCACAGGATGAGAATCTTGAGGAATAAAAACTCTATTTGTTAGGGAATATGAATGATAAGGATTGGTTATTTAATTTTGATGTTGGTTTAACTATGAGACTAAAGAAGCACAATGGCTAATGTGAAAGTTTTAAGAACAGGTTAGAAAAATATGTCATGTATGACAAGTTGTCGTGGAAGCAATAGAAATAATAATCAGCTACTAGCAACCCTCTTTTCTATTATTTCTGGGATGCTCTGTGATTCTTTGATCAAGAATATAGCATGCTTTTTAATTATGACTGTGGCAAATCTAGACATAATTGATAAAACAGGACTGTAATATTAAGGCTGTTTGTGTAGCAACTTGCTAGAATAAGGCAGGGAATATATGTGTGTAAAGGAAATATGTAATATGCTGGGTGGTCTCTGCTCATCCTCCAAAAATGCCTTATGTTCTTAATTTGTTGACTATCTCTATTAATTATCTTATTTACTTGAAATAGTTCTAAAAGTTTAAAGCATTAAGTCAATGGAAAAAGCTACTAGAGTTCTGCTGGAATCTTTCCATTTATATCTCATCTGTAAAAATTACATCAGACTGAGGAAAAGGAAAATGAGTCAAACAGAAAGGCATGCACAACAGGTGAAGAGCAAACAGGGTAGCTCACTTCATATCCTTGTTGACAGTTGCAGGACACACTTCTCCCTGAAGGTCTGTCCTCACTCATCCTGGACTACAGTGGGGAGTGACACTGCCGAAGGACCCTTGTGGAAAAAGACCTTCCTTTTTATTTCCACGGGGTTCCTATCAACCTGCCTTCATTGCTTATACCTCCACCAGCATGGCAACAAAAGAGACAATGGTATTTCAGGCAGGATCACTGAATCACTCCAAGCTACCTGAATTATGCTGGAGCTAACTTATTACCCCACTGTTTTCTCTAAAGCTAACTGGTAGCGTCTGCATGTTACAAGTGTGTCTCTGTCTTTGAAACACTTTCAGTAGTCAACATGCTCGCATGGCCCCAAAGGTAGCTGTCCCACAGAAAGTGCATTGAAATACATTCATCCAGTGATAGCACTGAGCTGAAGAAACAGGATAAAGTGGCACCCTGAGAAGATTCACTTCAGGTTGTAAATCAGAAGAAGAAAAGTGGTCACAACAGACAGCATTATTTAACTGTTTAGAAAAAACTGAGCATCCAAGATGCATTTTAAAAGCTAGTGAAACACACAGTTCAGTTAGTGATGACCTCTTCTTGGACGTGTCTCTTCTGGCTGTTTTCTGCAGCCCAGCAACACATTAGTGTTCCAGTCTGCAAGCATAAATGATAATTTTAGGCTATATGTCAGGAGAAGGTTTCTAACAAGCAGAGCAATGTGGATGCAGAGGAATTTCCCAACAGAAATTAAAAGGAGGGCAAATAAAGTGGACTCCCAGACTGTTCGAGGATGCTAGTCAGCAACCAGAAGGGATCATCTAACGCATCTGCCTGGGTTAATTCAGGCCTCGGGTCATGATCAGGAAATTCTCCTCTGTGGCTGTGTTGCCAGCATCTTTTTGGTCTCCGCAGGATGTCAGGGAGTCTTCACAGTTCCACAAAGCTCCATGTGGCCCTTTCCAAGCAGACATGCACCAGGCTGTCACCTCCTCCTACCTCCAACCAAGAGCAGCAGGAGCTGGAGTGGTTCAGCACTGCTAGAAACCCACCTTCAAGTCTCCATTGTGACTTCAGCTAGAGCAGTTGGAAGCCACCAGGTGAGAAGCTTTAATTGTTCTGATTATTTCTTCCTTGAAAATGGACTAATATTTGTCATCCTCATGGGTTGTCCAAGCTGATTAACATTAAAGAAAAAAAAAGATATGTATAGCTGACAAGCATGTGCTGGGAAAGAGAACAATCCAGGAGGCTCTTCAAGCTGGCAATTAAGCAACTGAGCGGAGGATGCTGGTGACAGCACAGTAACCATTTGGTCCTTTTCTAAAGAAAAATAAAAAGGGGGGGGGGGGGGGCAACAACAACCAGACAATGGAAAAATAACTTTATTGTCTATAGTTTCCAAAACCTTTAAATCTGAATAGGATAAACTGAGTACTTCATATTTCCAGAGTAGCAAGATGAGTTTGGTGGTGGTGGTGGTGGTTTTTTTTTTGGGGGGGGGGGAGGAAGTGGAGTGAAAGAGGTAAACAAAGATATGTTTTCCAATTATGTTTTAAAGTGAGTAGAAAATCTACCTAATGGAACTGAATGGAAAGAGAGAAGAGAAGGAGAGAATATGAATCACTGGTGGTGCGCCAAAATATTAGTCATTTCTTGAGTCTACCCTGAAAGTTTAGTTTTATTTTTAAGAACACATTCCTTTAAGGAAAAAAAATATATATATAACTTCCTAGCAGAGGTAATTTCTAAGTGGTTCTAGAGATTAGGAAGCAGAAGCCCCAGCACTGAAGGCAATATAAATTATGCAGAGGAAAAAGAGAAGGAAATCTGCATTGGAATCCTCAGGGCAACCCCAAGAGGGAGCTGCTACAAGGTGGGAAGAGATACGAAAAAGCCTGGCAGAGAACAGCTGTTGAGTAGGCAAAGATCTGGGTGGGAAAATGTCTATAAGGAAAGAATCACAGAATATCCTGAGTTGGAAGGGACCCACAAGGATCATCGAGTCCAACTCCTGGCTCTGCTCAGGACCACCCAAAAATCAGACCATAAGTCTGAGAGCCTTGTGTAAATGCCTCTTGAACTCTGCCAGGCTCAGTGTTGTGACCGCTGTCCTAGGGGAGCCTGTCCCAGTGCCCGACCACCCTCTGGGTGCAGAACCGCTCCCTAACACCCAGCCTGACCCTCCCCTGTCCCAGCTCCATGCCGTTCCCTCGGGTCCTGTCACTGTCCCCAGAGAGCAGAGCTCAGCGCCTGCCCCTCCGCTCCCCTCGTGAGGGAGCTGCAGGCTGCCATGAGGCCTCCCCTCAGCCTGCTCTGCTCTGGGCTGAGCAAACCAAGGGACCTCAACTGCTGCACATAGTTCTTGCTCTCCAAACCCTTCACAATCTTCCTAGCCTGCCTTTGGACACTCTCTAACAATTTTGTATCCATCTTATAATAACAAGTTGCATGACCCATTCTAATTTTTCAAGCAGACAAACCTTATTTTATAGTTATATTCTCAAAGTCTTTAGTCAAATATAAAAAAAAAATCTTATCCATAGCTGAACACACACACACAAAACACTGCAAATCTGTGATGGAAATTACTGGAAAAAAATAGATGGAAAGCTTTGTTTTTATAAAAAGTTCATCAGGAAATAGTATGAACTATGTCCCATGAACATTCATTTCTAAAACAATTTCAAGTGTCTTTAATAAATTTATAGCAGAAATAACTGAAATTGCTTGCAATTTTATTTGCAATAATAAAAAAAATCTTCCTTTTAAAGCATATTCACCTTCTTCTGAATAAAACTGTTTCAAAAAATAGTTGATTAGTGCTTAAGCCACATCACAGGCTACTACTACTGTAATTTCAGGAGAAAATCTCTAATTTAAGAGTAATATCTGAATGTAAGATGAAGAAGGGTTAAAAACCAAAGAAATCAACTGCTATAAGAGGAAAATCAATGAACTGCTACCATACCATCCGATTGGTTTCAGGAAGTGTTTGGCTTTTACAAAGAAATCAACATAACTAATGTCACGAAGCATCATAAAGTGTTAAAGAACTCACTCAATCACGCTTAGCTGATGTGAAACAGCTACTCCAAGCTACATACTCCTTATAGACTGCTCATAGAATTGAGGCTCAATAGCACCAATAGCCATGAATTTTCCATCAGAGGTCTTGTAGGTTTCATAAAACCATGCACCACTGTGTATGTAGTAGGTTTCACCTCAGGGTCTGCTCCAAAGTCCTAATTTTTGTTGTTTCCACAGAATAGAGATTGAGTATATTGTTCCTTCTACCTTACTTGCATCCATGCTTTCTAGAGATTAGTCCAGGTTAGATGGCAGCAGCAACTTTATTATAGTGACATGCAGAGAAGGTTGTCTTCTGTCCTTCAGTTTAGGCTGCTTAACTTGAACTGTATGAGATTTTCATGGGGATAGGTGGCAGGCCAAAATACTGTCACCCACTCTGTGGCCCACAATGCAGTCTTTGTGAACTTTCAGTTTTGAAATTTTTTCAAGGTATCTCTACCAACACTTAATCAATTAAGGGCAATGAGGGAGACGAAAGAGTCACCCCTTTTGGTTCCTTAGCAGACTTCCAGGCCAGTGTTTTCTCCTGGCAGCCTCAGGTTGCATTGGAACATGACCAATTCAGGGAAGAACACATTGCTGACCCTGCAAGCTGAAGACACTAATTTATATTTTATTTTACTAAAAGACCTAGTTTTTTATTGTCCTGGAATTTTAAATGTCAGCACTTTGCCCAGGAGACAAGGAAAAGCTATGATTCATGAGCTAGATGTCAGGTCTTACCGCCCCGGTACGGAATTGAGCCCATGAACAGAGCTCATCAGTCCAAGCATGCACTATGCCAGGGACACATCTAGAAGCCTCCAAAGTTTCTGAATGCTCCTAAACTCCTTTGATATGCCTGGGATTTAAGGCTGCCGAGCATCTCTGGGTGAATCTCTGAGTACCATGACAATTTGATCTATTGTCATCTGGAGAGCACATCATTCTTCACATTGAATGGCGAAGGCAGGAGGCCTGATACTTGGCTCCCTGGGACCACTAAATGTGTTAAACAAATTTTATTGCCAGGCATTCTTTAAAAATTAAAAAAAAAAAAAAAATTAGGCTCAGTTATTCAATATCTTCTGAGGTAAGGACATTTTTTCAAGGTGAGGGGTGAGACTTCAGATGAGTTCAGAAAGGAAGGAAGAAATGCCATAATGCCTACAAACTCAGTTTTTTAGTTCTATGTAATGACTCAATGGATATAGAAACTCTTGAAATTAGGTAGTGGTCATTCATTTCAAGACTTGCAGCCAAGTTTTTTCTAATGCGTTTGAATTTCTTTTGCTGTCTGCCTTCTCAATATTTAGCCTTTTCCTGGTCTGTTTTTCAGTCTATAGACAGCTGAAGGGAGGGACTGTTTTACAAGACAGTATACACAGCGCCAAGCACAGTTTCAGCACATATTAAGTATATTTACATTGCAGGAATTGGTGAGAAAATCTTCTTTGCCCAAAGAAGTACAGTTTGGAGCTCTAATTCTTTAGCTTAATCCATAGGGTTTTTCCTGAAATGTGATCCATATGATTCCTAACATGGATGGAAATATTTTGTTGTTCAGGGACTGGCAACTAACTTGGGATACAAACTAGTTTAACACTACCTCATTCATGCTCTTGGGAAAGCAGATTATGACATTATGTGGCATTGATACCACAAAGGAATCAAAACTAATGTCTTACCGCCCCAGTAGTTCATCAGTAGTCTAACTGGAGTGGCCTATTGAAAAAAATGTTTTCATGTGCTAGTATTAAAGATATTCTTCATTGTTTTATGAGTTTGGGGCCATGAAAATGGAATGTCATGAACTGATAAACACATAGTAGGTCAAAAACAGCTGTTTCTCCTTGGGAGGTTTTGGGCTTGTTTTTTTTTTTCTTTTTTTTTTCTTTTTTTTCTTTTTTTGTTTGTTTTTCAGAAGCTGTTTCTTCTGAAGCAACTATTTTAATATTGCCTCTCATCAGATTCCAGTTCCAATTTGAATTTTAATGCCACCTTCTCCAGTCTTCTTATGACTTTGATACACTCTTGCACTTGATTTCTTTGAGGTTTTTAAGCAATAGACACTATCATAACTGGACTATCCTAGACAATACAGTGACAAAAACTTCAAATATTATATTTTTCCATATAAATAAAAGGGTTTGGAGAAATGCAAGTGCCCCACCTACCTCCCATCAAGTCTTTGAAACACCAAAGATTAAATAATTATTGAATTTAATTTTTATTTTATTTTAATTTAAAAATTTAATTTTAATTTTAATGAGATCAGGAAGATCATTTGGGGAAAGCTATCACAATTCAGCGAATCTGGAATATGTGAGTCAAATTTGAATGTCAAATTACTGAAATGCTCAAGCTTCTGGTAGGTGAGTTAAACTTAGCATTTTTTTCAGCAATTCCAGCAATGTTTTATGGTATTTCCCCTAACTTTATAGTGAATTACAATTTTTACAGAATGAAATCATTGCCATAAATGGATGATGACACCGCAAAGGTATGTAATACACTCATCATGAAACATTCTCAGAATAGAAATCTTTCAAGAATATTCTGGTTTGAAAGTTCACATTCAGCAACAAAACTGAAAGGAAGAGAAAGAGGAAAACAGGAAATTCTGATAAATTTCTGCAGGAATCTTCTGGAATTACACCAAGATTATCAATACTCCTTTTATCCAAATACACAATAATGAACCTTGGGCCAAATTAGCAACCTGAGCCATCTTGAACCCTCAAAACTGGGCACTCAGGAGCCCTTTGTGCTTCTGCCTCAGTTTAGCAGGTAAAACATGTCATCTGAGTATTTACATCAGAAGACCTGCATCTACTTCTTGTTTATTTTCCCGTTGTTTCAAAATTTGACCTTTGCAAACAAAGGTCCAGCCTTTATCAGACCTTCGATTAGGTTCTTAGTTTTGTGATAAAACATGAAATGATTGTAGGTAACACCAAATGTTTATCAAAAAAAAAAAAATAGTATCTGCCAGTTCCAGACATCTGTACACGTCATATACTAGATACAGAGTACATACAGTGCTCTGAAGTACAGCCAGATGAACATACATCTTTCTTCATCTACACAAGAATGTGTGCTACCCTTCACTCAGACACAAATATTTCCCAGTGCAGTTGGCTGACAACGATTTTCCCAGCACTAAAATGCTTTGCATCTTAAGCCTTTGCAATGAGGTCAATCTCTCGGAGGCGCAAAATTGTTGGCTTTATTACAGTACTCAGCAGCATCTGTGCCTGAGATGAAGTTGCTCTCTAGAGCTAACTCTGAATCAAACTGATTTAGCATCTCTCCCCAAGGCTGCAAAGAATAAAGTATTAAGTCGTGGGAGAAATTGTACAGCATTGATATTTCCAAAATTCAGGAAACAAACTCAGAAACTTTAATGAAGTTCAAGTTTGATTCAAATTTTCCAAAGTTGCTAGGTCTGGAATCATCTCTATATATTCTCACCACCCTCATCATTCTTCTGGACCTCCTCTGTTCCTGAATTATCTTCTGCATGGCAAGGCAGTGCCAGAATACAATGGTCAGCCATTCTATTTATAAACACAGTATTTGCTGAACATGGAATGAAGACAGATTTTTTATTATTATTATTATTATTATTATTATTATTATTATTATTATTATTATTATTTAATTTCTTTCATTTCTGATTTTCTTGTGTGATTTTTCCACTCACCAGTTCTGCACACTGAGGTGAGTCGGTGTGCAAGACGAAGATGAGCTAATCAGAACAGTGTCGCATCTATTTAATTTTTTCTTTTAAAAGGCACAACAGTTACATCTGCAGAACTCTTACATTCAATTACATTAAAAACCTATGATTTTCCACAGAGAAAACTGAATGCAGTGATTAAACTTCTCTTATGGCTAACATTTCGTTTTAAGCCATTTTAATGATATTTCCATAATAGCTAGTTACATGTGGGAGTAATAAAAACAAAGGAAGGCTGGGTTTTTGTATGTTTTTTTTTGTTTGGTTGGTTGGTTGGTTGGTTGTTGTTTTTTTTTGTTTGTTTGTTTTTCATATTTGTAACCAAGTAGCAATCTGTCACCCTCAAACTTGCAAGTCATCATCGTTCTTCCTCTGAACCTTAAAACACATACATTATTACACTAAGGGTCCTACTCAAAGCAATCTTAATGATCTTTATATGCCTTTAATGTACAAATCATACAAAGTATTGTTATCCCATTTTTAATACACAGTTATAGTAAGTTAATACCTGTTAATATTTGGTAGCATTAAAGAGATACAAAGAGGAGATGAGAACACCTGGTCCCGTGTTCTCATCTACACCTGGGCACTAGCAGACACATGCTATGAATTGAGATTCATGTTCCTTCTGCTTCATTGTCTCACTGTTATCTTATGCTCCTTCATCTCTCTGCACCTTTTTGTGCCCTCCTTGTTTCATGTGAGCCTTCTGGAGTAGGAACTTTTTGCTCCATGTTTGTATAATGCCTGGCACAGATGGGCTGTGGCCACTGAGAAGGACGCTGCAGTTGTCCCACTTAGCAGTAGTGGTATAGTGTACAACAAGTCCTGACCTACCTGAGCATGCTGAATTGACAGCTGGTCCTCCACTAAACCATTTAAAATTGGATATTGTGTGTGTCTGCATGAAGTTTCACATACCCCAAGGAAAACACAACATGAAGCAGTTTAATGACCTAACCAGAACATTTTCAGTTGACAAGTTTTCATTTACATTACACTCAGCTGAAGCTGCACACCATATCTCATTAGTTTAGCACCCGAGAGGCTGTCTAGAGGGTTGATATGAAGCAGAATCTATTTTCAGAAAATCTGTTTAGAATATCAGTGCATCAGTTACAATCAATTACAGGAGATTTTTCAAAATGGGAATTTGCGGCTCATGGCAGCTGGGGACTAAACTACTTTTTGAGCCTTTGAAAATCTTTGTTTGCAAAATCTTTTAGCAAACATATCTGTATTACTTTACCTGATAAACTTTTATAAAAGCAATAAATTCTTTCTATAATTATATTTAAATTAAATCCCATTAAAAAGATCTTTGGGTACAGGACTGCAAGTTCTTTCATTAATAAAGGGATCTAATTTATCTACTTTTGTATCAGGAGTCTACCCAGGGCTTACTGAAATGCTTGTAGATCATCTGGAAGCTTGAAAGGAAACTTGATACATTCCCGTGGTTCTGGGACTCTGCAATAGGAACTCTGTTTGGGAACCATCAGTGAAAACAAATTGTGACTGAAAGTGCATTTTCTCTAAACGAGTGGCATTTCCCAAAAAAAACTAAAAAAAGGGGGATTTTCAATCACAAATTATATATGAACCTCTTCCATTTGAGCATCTGCCTCCCTCATAAAACATGATAGTACATAAGCTTTATATACTCTGCTGGAAGTAATAAAAGAAAAAATAATGTAACAGCACAGTCATTTGATCTTTCTACCTCCTTTATTTTCTGCACTTAATTTCATGTATGGAAAGACTTTCACAAAAACTGACCACTCTAATAAAAACAGATAAAGTCCAATACAGCTTGCTGAGGAGTAGGACTAGAGTTACACTCTTGTTTTTTGGCACAAGGAAAAAGAGAATTTAAAAAAAAAAAAAAAAAAAAAAAAAAATGTAATCTGGTTCTCAGACCTGCCAGGCTCTCTAGGCATTACCCAAGTTACACCCATACTGTATCTGCAGATTTTTTTTTCATTTTGACTATTGGTAATAGTAAGCTCTTACAATCACAATTAGCTCACCAGACAGCAGTGAGTGTATTTAGAAAGGAATAGATTATTTACAGCTCGCTGGGACTCTGGGATTTTCAGAAAGCAAGAATGGAAATTCATCTCCATTTCTGATTCTAAAGTATTCCACATAAGTGCTTGAAGATGGCCTAACGAGTCAAAGTATGTGCAGTTGGCAGCTGAGCATTGCATCCTCACTTTGGGAAGGTGCCTCAGCCAAAAGCCATCGGTGGCCCCCAAGGAAAATTCCACACCTGGCTCTAAGCACCGCAAGGCACGCACCAGTTTTTGCTAATTTTTAAATCACTGTTTTCACCAAGGAATAAATAAATAAATAGATAAATAGATAAATAAATAAATAGGAAACTAATAACACAGGACTTGTTTTTTAAAATGGATGCAATCCATTGTTTCCCAGATGGTAAAGCTAAAATGGCTCAAGGACAGCAGTTCTAGTACTTGCTCTGGCCCAGCACTGTGGCTTCTTTCATGGGCATCTGAACCCCAGAAGAATGGAAATACAGACAGCATCTGATGAGTCTGCATACCTCATCAACACTCATTTGGAGATGCTGAGTTGAACCCTTGCCAGGATATATGACCTACATCATTGGGGATTTCACATCACCCGCACAGATTTGGGAGGGTTTCAAATGTAAAGTGTTTATACATGCAGCTGCAAGCTGTAGAACACAAAATAACAAACTGCTGTGCTTTCATTCAAGACATACAGATGTGGATATGCAAAACTGGTAACTCTCCCTGCACTAACAACTTTTTTCCCATAATCCTGCAGGTATGGGTGGGTTGTATTTCTGCTCAGCAAACATGTGGAGTACCAGGTACAGTCTGTCATTCTCACAGTCACTTAAAGTGGTGACTAGCAGCATGCAGTGTTTCTGAACATCCCAAGTAGACCTCCTTCTATAACTGTTAATGGGATATTTGAAGAGATGGAGCAGAGCCAAAAAAATTTAAAGAGCTGAAAGTTTAAAGATGTGGAGAAATCCATATATCCTTGCTCTTTCTCTCTCTGAGATGCCTGTGTGGAGGTAACAAGTCTTCTTACCAAGGACTGCAGAAATCCCCTATTTATTATCCATGTCATCAACCTCCATCTTGCAGTTATGTCAGCTTCCCAAAGAACAGTGGGTGTTTCTGTTCCAAATAATCAGGCCAACAGTTGTCAGCTGTCATTGGTAACAGTCACAGCCTGCAGCAAGTGTCCCCTACCTAGAATATAGAGTAAGCGGACACCACACCACCTGTTTGGGAGGCGTTATGGTTGGATGCTCTGCAGTAGTCTGTTGCACTTGGCCCCATCAAAGTTTAATCTTCAGCACAACCTCTTGGGGTGTTATGTACCCTCCTAGTCCTCCACTCCCAAGGCCCTTGCAGAGCCAGGCACAGCAGTCAAAACATGACAAAGCTATAAGTACAGCAAGTATAGGAGGTATTGGGACAATGCCAGTTTAATCTATAGATGAATTGTAAAGGTACTGGGCATAGAGCTGTACTTCTGCCTATCAGCCTGCCTTCAGCACACAATTTACTCAGTGATAAATAGTTCATTTGTTCAACGTCTGTTTGGACAAGCAAAAATGAGCTCTGCTTTCATAGAAACACATAACTAGAAATCAAAAGTGTTCTGGTTATCTCGGTTATCACAATCTTGCTTTCTCTGTGCATTATTATGTGCCCACTGCACATTCAGTATCATTTTTCTGGTTTTGTAACCTCTGATTATATCCTTGGGGAAGAAAATGGTGGAGAAGCAGGAAAGCTCAGCAGAAATATGATATGAAAGACAAAGCTTGGCACAGAGTTGTAGCTACTAATGAAAACACTCCCTGGGTAGCTTGCTCATACTCTGTAAAGCTGAATCTGCATGAGGTAGTCCAACAGCACAGCTGTAAGCAGTACAGTCACAAAGACATCATTTAAACCTTTTAATTATAATGATAATGAACTTTGGAACATATAAAACCTATTACATTATTTGGCCTCACCATAGGAGCAACCTGGGAAAATGGTATCTCATATATGCTTATGTGGATTAGATCTGTAGTTAGGGTGCCTGCTCACATCTACCAGGCGTAGGCACCCACTGAAGGACTAAGAAGTTCAGATCGTTGCATCTGATGCCCTTTCTCATAGGAAGTCTGATCCTATACTTTCCAATGAGGCATTTTCCAAAAAAAACTGTATCATTCTGCAAATTCTGTGAGTACTTTTGTAAAGCAGAATTCTGTTGTCACAGTGGTCCTGCTATGTTTTCTAGGATCAGCATTGACTTAGGGAGGGAATCAGAGGCTAGATTCTCATTTACACCACATAACCTCACTGTAACTCCCATGATTTCCAAGCAGTTTTTCAGAATTGCTGCCTCCCACAGCAGCCTGTCCCACGGTCTGTCCTGTTAGGGAGGTTCTCCCTGACATTTACACTGAAACTTACTTGCTGCAGTTGACTCGTCTGCTTCTAATCCTACCTCTCATGACAACAGCACAAAAATCATTCCTCTCAACTCTTCAAGAGTTCTTGACATAGTTAGACATAGCTGATAGAGAAACCTCTTATCCCACAGCCCTGCCTCCAAGGGCTCCAAGCAAGCCTAATTCATTTAACCTCCACATGTTCCAGACAGTCCTTGTTGTCTGCCCTGGGAGCTCACCAGCCAGACCACTGATTTCTTCTTGCAGACCTAAACAAAACAAGGCCATGGTGTTCCCAGTAGCTAAGAAGTGGAAGGGCGTCATGCTTCTCCCAAGATGTACTCTTGTTTATACATCAGAGTCTGTTGTTTGCCTTTTTCCACTGCAGCTTGATGTTGTTGACTCTTGCTGGGCTTGTTTATGCTCATATGTCCTGTTCCTTGACATCCTTCACGGAGTGATCCACATTGCACGTAGACTGCACGTGATGCAGAGCAAGAGATTCACATTCAGGCCTATTAAATGCATCTTGAATACATGGGATATGTTTTCCAACCTGTAAACAGGTCATGCCATGTCAGCTTGAAGAGGCGGTTTTGCTATCAGTAGCACAGAGCCAATACTGACCTACACATTGATCTAGCCCCTCTTCTTGTCACCCTGCACTGGCTGGGGAGCACAAGGTGGCATTTGGCTTTCCTTGTAGTTCACACATCTTGTTTTCCATTGCCTCTGGGGAGAAGGGCCACCACAAACCTCCTGCAAGCCAGACCTGTCCTACCAGCTGTCAGGCGAAGGCTGCTAATCTAGAGGTCTCTCTTTTGTTTTGTGTTTGAGAGAGTACATGTACTCTCATGCAAGTCATTTAACTTCCTCATGCTTCCAATTCTCCCATGCTGATATTCCTTTCTCCTATACATGATCATCTTGCTCATGCAATGTAGGAGCAATTTGCAACCCCACTCTTCGTTTCCTCTATCTAGATTGTTATTGCAACCAGTTCTGCCCCATCTTTACACTGAGTGTCTCCCACACAGTCTGGGAGACAGACAAAAGATGAAGCAGAGATGGCACAGCATTATCACAGTCCTAGTTATTGCAAGGGTAGAGGAATAAAGTCATCATAAGTGGGAAAAAAAATTAAAAAAATAAAAAAAATAAAAAAGAATGAAAATAGCAGGGAATAGATGGATAGGTAACATAAGGCTTTGTTTTCTTTATATTGCACTGTTAATGGTCTCATACTTCTTCAGTGAGAAGTACTATTTTGAGACCATGCACTGTGCTTCCTCATGAAGAATTCACACAATTTTTTTGGTTTGCTTCTCCTCTATTTTATAATAAAAGCCTTCTAGACTGTGGTTGGTATTGGAAACATGGTGGATGGGGCAGGGGAAGGAATTGTGAACACAGTAGCATCCCATTTTAAATGGAGCAAGCAGAATATGGAACAGTGGCAAGCTTATTCCTTACAAGTGTCTTAGTATTATTTAATGTTAAAGATTTTTAAAAAGTCATATTTTATTATTCTGAGTGGAGGTTAAATGCAATTAAATCCAACAGCCCTAAGCTGCCTGTGAACATCTGACCTAGGATAATGATTGTGCACGGGAACAAGACATTAATTTTAACATTCAGCAAACTCATTCATCTTTAAATTATCACTGTAGTGATGATGCATAGATCATTCCTAAAATCAAACTGCAGATTATAAAGGAAAAATCATATGGCACCTTACTGATGCATGTTCTTGCACTGAACTTAGAATACTATGTACAGAGAGATTGCTGGATAATTACTTGCCCACTGAGCTAGAATTGGCTGCTATCTTTTTCCTCCATATGAAACCACAGAGCTTTCTCAGTACATTATTTCCACATGTGCATATATTACTATTCCTGCCCCTTGATCCAGCAATTTAAAACACATTTATCATATGTTAAAAAAAAAATAAAATAAATAAAAAAAATAAAGAATAAAGAAATGTCTATCTGCTTACTTAAAATGTCATTCAGCACAGTCCACCAATGTGAGCCAGAAGCGTGGCCAGAGAAGGGTAGGGGGCTGTTGTGAATCAGATCAAGGGACTCTTCTTTTTATATCATTTCATTCTTCTTTATTAAGAATATGATTTCTCTTTCCTCACTCTAGCCATATTAAAATACTCTCTTGCTTAAGCAGCAGTGCCTAAAGTCTGGTTTCAAGACATGAACACCCTGCTAGTGTCAGAGAGATATGTGCTACCACAGCAAAGGGAGCAGGATACCGAGGTCTGAATGTCAGCATTACCAAGTTGCATTCCTCTGCAAAGGGTAACATATTTTAAAGGTGCCCATGGGTTGAAAAAATAAAAATAAAAAAATGAAAAAAAAAAAAAAAGAAGTCAACACTGCTGTTCCACTCACTTATACATCTGCCTGACACTTTCAGGACTGCTTGGTATGTTCACCACAATGTTTACACTTAAACTCAGGTTTCCCAATGTTCAGTCCAACATACTCCGGTTGTTTCTACATTTTATCTTGCAGCCTTCACCAAAGCCGCCTTTCTAGGAACTCATTTGTAGTCTACGTGCCTCTTCTTTCCAATTTGCTTTATTTAGAGGTAGTATCAATACTGAAACCAAAAATGTTAAATCTAATGCTTTGACTCACAGCCAAAATTTATGTAAGATGTTACATTTATACAATCTCTTTTTTAATTTATATTTAATACAAAAATATTTTGAAATGAAACAACTATTGATAGAACCAAAATTCAAATTTTCATACAAGTTGCTTGGAATGGAGACCACACCAGCACATACCTCCAATCAGGCTACAAAATCAGCTTCCAGGTATCTGCCACCCTGAAAATTTTAAATCATCCAGAAATGTAACAGTATACAAATTTCTTCTAATAATGAAATGCTTTGTAATAAACTCAGCGGGTTCCTCTTTTCTTACATGCTCTCACAGATAGTGAATCAGTTTTATTGTGCTCTCAATGGCGATAATGAAAGTGCTGGCCCAGAAGATACACTTCTAGGTGTATTAATCCTTTCATATATCAGCTGGGAGATTATGGCAGACAATAGTGCATAAAGCTACATAAAATACATAACATAAAACTACAAAGCAATGCTTGTAGTTAGCTTGAAAGGAATCAGCTGTATGGATTTCATCAAAGACTTAAATTGGAGGCAAATGAAGAAAATAAAAAAGGATTCCAAATGCAACAAACAGTACATAAAATACAAGGCAAAAACTAAAATGTAAATTGCCAGTAGGAATATAAACACAAAGCAAGTTTTCTATCTAAATAAGCCTGTTCTGCTCTGCAACTGTTTACTCAAGTGCTTGCTATGGCCTTATGGAAGTAGAGCCAGCAATAGGTTTCTGAACCCACATAAATAATTGTGTCAGGGACATGGAGAAACCATGCCCATGCCGCAGGCAGGATTTACATCAGCTCCCCCATGAAACCCCCCATCGTCTCACAGATGCCTTTGTTATTCTCTTGATTCACTATATGTGTTTCTAGGTCATTTGTACCTAGCCGCTTTATCAGGCTTCGAATTCTCTGTCATTCAGCTACAACTGTTAGATTTCATATTTTCAGTTCCTCTTATATTATTTTTGAGCCTACAAGCTACTTTCAAAAACTTAAGTCTTCAAGATCCTTTGAATATTTTTTTATCAACATCCATGCTAAATGCTCCCTGCTGCCACTTAAATCTTACTACTTTTACTATTACAGTGGGAATGAAACACAACTTCTTTCCAGCAGCTTTCTCCAGATTTGAAAACTTTTCATATTAACCTCCACTGTCTCTTCTGGAGGTTAAACCCCTGCTTTCTTTAACCCTTTCATATACAAGGTCCCTGACCAGTCTGTCTGCCTTTATCATGAACATCCCGTTGTTAGCAGAGTGCTGTGCCCAGGCAGGGACAGCCACTCTGGCTTTACAGACAACACTCCTATTGACACCACTCAGCATTTTTGCTTCTTGTGCAATAGCTTGACAAATGCTGTCAAACACAATAGCTTGGCCTGTTTTCAGTGGACGATCCCTTTACATCCTGGCTTTTCTTCTGTTGAATGTCTACCTCATTAGTCATTCCCCAGTCTGGATCTGTGCAGCTGTATTCCATCTTTCCTGAGGACAGATCTTTATTCTTATCTTTGATTTTAGGTAGGATTTCTGCATTTTGTTAAGGTCAGTTTGAATGCTACTTTCTGGAGTGCTAGTAGTCTCTCCCAGGCTATTGATGCACGTGAATATAAAAAGGCTGCTTTCTAGCTTTTCAAGTAGGGCTCCGTGAAACTTGACTTAATATAACTTCCCCTCCATAGTTTCAAAAAGCCTCCCAGGCCTTCATAATCCTTTGTCCACTGTCACATTTTTTTAAGGCTTTCAAAGTCCAGAAGAGCATGATAAACAAGTGCCAGCTCCATCTGGATGTCTTTGCATCAGAAGGGTATAGGGTTTGCTTTATAGTGGATAACAGCAGAAACACACCCAGCCCAATTAGTAAAACCTGTGGAGGATGCTTAACTGACCCTTTCTTCCCCTTACAGGTACATTTCATCTCTCTCACTAACTTGAGCCTAATGGCTAAAACACTTTCACTAGAATGCTGATCTCTTTAGGGTCCCTCTGTAGCAGAACTATTAAATAAGTAAATAAATAAATAAATAAAGCTTTTGAGAACATGATCCAAACAGGAGATGATGCAGGTGCTCTGACTAACCCCTCTAAGAAGACCATCTCCATCCATCAGTTACATACATGGTACAGGAAGATTCGTCTCCTCAATTAGCCTCCTAAACTCGCAGTCCCGTCCCCCCTCACAACCATCTCGTGTTTACTGGAATGGCAGTTAGTGGCAAGGAGTAAAATCAAAATTAAAGGAATCAAAGGGAAAACAAGAAAAGGATCATTTCCAGAGCAAGCAAAGCCTGCAAACAGCATCCATCATTTTATAGCATTAGAAAATGTACATTACTGACATTCAACAGTCGCTGTCTGCCGCAGTTCTCCTTCCCATTAAAGATTACCACCCCTCAGTCCTGTAATGGAGGGGAAAGGAGGCAGAAAGGGAACAAGCACAAATGGCAGACATTTGGCACTGAAATTCTAGAAAAATATTGTAAAGACAAATGTTCTTTTGAGTCTAAGGGAAAATATTTTTAGAAAACAGAAAAACCATGAAAGCATCTTCCACTGTGGGAAGAAACATCAGCATAAGTTATGAGTTAAGGATAAGAACACACAACTAAAACACATGGCAATAAGATTAAGCAGAGTATTTTTATTGCTTTATTATCTTCTCATATTGGGCAAAACACATAAACCCACAAACCTGCAGCTCTTAAAGCAGTTACACATATGGGAGGAAAAAGCAAGGAACAAGACTGAACACTCCATATCTTTTATCATCTGCTGCCATCTGGAAATATGTGTATTTTCTGCAAGGTCTGGGGATGTATGGAGTGCTCTAGGTGAGCAAACAAATGATAGAACTTTATTTTTCTCCAAAGTTAATACAGTAATATTAATTCAGTGGATTCTTGATCTTTACAACTGAGGTATTTCAAATTCTGTCAAAATAAATTGCCATCCCTATTCTCTTCCCCATCCCTCTTGATGTAGGGAGTGACTGAGTGGCTTAGTTTCTGGCAGATGTCAACCCAACACAGCAGGAAAGCAGGGATACAGCTTAATAAGGACATAGGAAAGCATGTAGAGCATGACACTTACTTGAAAACTTAGCAGCAGGAGGCAATCAAAGGCATAAGTCATCATACTAATAGGGTTTGATCAACAAGGTGGAGATAAGTCATGCATTTATCCTTGGGTGGGAGTAAGAGATGCTGAGCAGCATGTATGTGATGCAATGAAGGGAGTTGAATGGAATGCAGAAAGAGGGCTGATGCTTGAAGTGAACTAGGGAAATTACACATGACAGTATTGTAGAAGAATATACAAGGTATACACTCTATTTGTTAAGACCAGTTAGAAAATGTCACTAATGAGAGAAGGAAAGATGGAAAAGACAGACAAACATTTGAGAGCAAGATTGCAGAACATTAAAATAACTGTGTGTAGGAACCTACAGAATCCCAACACAAATGCAATGCACAGGTTAGAGACTTATGTGACATCCAGGATTGTGATAAGAGCCTCAGTCACACAGAAAAAAAAAAAAAATATATATATATATATATATATATATATATATATATATATATATATATATATAGTGAAGTGCTTTAGCAGATTAGGTGGTCTTTTAAAAGAATGGATGAGATTGGAAGGGACTTCAGGTGATTGTCTATCCCAATCCCCAATCAGTCCACAGAACTGGACCCAGCATTCCAGATGCATCTCACTAGTGGTAAGAAGAGGGCAGGGATCACCTCCCTTGAGCTGCTGGCAACACTCTTCCTCACACTGCTCAGGACATCATTGGTCTTCTGTGCTGCAAGGGTGAATTATTGGCTTATGTTAAACTTGCCCACCAAGACAAGCTGGGACAGGACAAGAACAAGGACCTTTTCTGCCAAGCAACTTTCAAGCCAGTTGCCCCCGTCTATACTGGTGCTGGTGTTATTCCTCCCCTATGGCAGGACTTAGCACTTTCCTTTCCTTTGTTGAACTTCATAGGGTTCCTCTGCACGTTTCTTCAGCCTCTTCAGGTCCTCTGAACTGAAGCACACCCATCTGGTCTACCAAACACTACTCCACGTTTTCTGTCATTTGCAGCCTTGGTGAAAGTGCACTTGGTCTCAACATCCAGGACATTAGTTAAGAAGTTAAAGTACTTGTCCCAGTACTGACCCCTGAGATACATCACTAGTGACTGGTGTCCAGCTGGACTCCAGCTATTCATCCATAAATGAGACCAAAAAGGATTTTAGTCTTGACAGGCAACAACAGATCTGAAGAAAAGAGTAGATTTGTGAGACTTCAGCAGAGGAAGGGTTGCTGAGCTCATGTGCGAGACAGTTAGAGGTCAGGATAAAAGAGATGAGCAAGGCTGAGCAGAACCTGAACTAGAAGTTGAAATGGATCCTGAAGCTCTTCCAAGGGCAGGCTGAAGGAACAGTGAGAAAACTATGAGGAGAAGTAGGAAAACAAAGGGTTATGGACACTAAACTTCTAAAGCATCAAGAATGACAGCTAAAATAGCAATTCATGTGAAAAATAATCTGAACATTAATTCAATTAGTATTTTCTGAAGTATTTTGGCATAAAGATTTCTTGGAGCTCTTTTAACTGCCACTTCAGTCCCTGAGCAGCAATAAGCTCTATACCTGAAAGGATTGCTCCTGTTACAAGAAACAATACAGTCCCTCAGGTTCTCCATGAACACAAGAGACCTGCCAGAATTGAGTTCATCAATCACATCATGTTATGTATACTATTTCTGCTGAAGTTAATGACAAGATCCCACTAACTTAGAATCACAGAATCATAGAATATCCTGAGTTGGAAGGGATCCACAAGGATCATCGAGTCCAACTCCTGGCTCTGCTCAGGACCACCCAAAAATCAGACCATATGTCTGAGAGCATTGTCCAAATGCTTCTTGAACTCCAGCAGGCTTGGTGCCATCAGCACTGTCCTGAGGAGCCTGTCCCAGTGCCCGACCACCATCCGAGTGCAGAACCATTCCCTAACCCCCAGCCTGACCCTCCCCTGTCCCAGCTCCATGCCATTCCCTCCGGTCCTGTCGCTGTCCCCAGGGAGCAGAGCTCAGCACCTGCCCCTCCGCTACCCCCATGAGGGAGCTGCAGGCCGCCATGAGGCCTCCCCTCAGCCTGCTCTGCTCTGGGCTGAACAAACCAAGGGACCTCAGCCGCTCTTCATAGGTCTTGCCCTCCAGACCTTTCACCATGTTTGCAGCCCTCTTCTGGACACTCTCTAGTAGTTTTTATGTCCTTATATTGTGGCACTTAAAACTGCACACAGTACTCAAGGTAAGGCCACACCAGCCCAGAGCAGAGGAGGATAACCCCTTCCTCCAACCAGCTCACAAGCCTGTGCTTGATGCACTACTGGGTACTGTTGACCCTTTTCGCTGCCAGAGTACACCGCTGACTTCAATTTGCCATCAGCCAAAACCACCAGGTCCCTTTCTGCAGGGCTGTTCTCTAGCTTCTTATCTCCTAGCCAATACATATACCCCGGATTGCTACATCCCAGGTGCAGAATCCAACACTCGCTCTTGTTAAATTTCATGTGGTTGGTGATTACCCAGCCCTCTAACTTGCCAAGATCTCTGCAAGAACTCTCTGCCCTTGGTGAAGTTAACAATTTAACGTCATCCACAAACTTAATATACCTTCAAGTTCTGCATCCAAGTAATTTGTGAAAACTTAAAACATGAAAAGGGGAAGAAAATATGGTTCAAGGGCTTCTCTTCTCCAGGCTGAACAACCCCAACTCTCTCAGCCCTTCTTCACAGCAGAGGTGCTGCAGCCCTCTCATCATCTTCATGGCCCTCCTCTGGACCTGCTGTAACAGCCCCACATCCATCTTGTGCTGTGGGCCCCAGACCTGGATGCAGTATTCCAAGTGGCTCCTCAAAAGAGTAGAGGGGCACAGTCACCTCACTTGAACTGCTGGCCACTCCTCTGTTGATGCAGCCCAGGACGCAGTTGGCCTTCTCCACAATTTTACCAGTCACTGAAGTGAGACTGATAAGCCTTTAATTACTAGGGTCTGTCTGACTACTTTTTTTTTTTTTTTCCCATTCTTGAAAACTGGGACATTTGCCAGTTTCCAGTCAACTGGGACTTCTTCAGATTCCCAAGACCACTGAGAAATAATTGAGGTGTCACGATAACTCCATGTTGAATAAACGATACGATGATGCAATGTCTCAGCCTGAAAGGTCCCAAACAGTGATCTGCAAGGTCATGTTTAGCAGCCTGACCATCGAAATCACTGCAGCACTTCAAATTAGAAGCATTAAAATACAGGTGAGGCAGTGTTTAAGAAGTGCTGGGGATGAGCAGTGGTACACAGGGTACAGAAACTGCCCTCTCCTACAGGTGACTGAATTGTTAAACAAGGACACACTAGACATTATTAAAATTCATCTTTAACAAAATTTAAAAATAGCTATTGCAGACCTTATTTGAAGAAAAATAAATGAATGACGATTTTTCAAGATCCTGTGAATCAGTCTAGTTCCATAATATTTGTTCTATTATTTAAAAAGACAGGAGCAATTTGCACAGCTGGCATGTTAGTTCACTGCCATTTGATCAAAGCAGCTCATGAACGCACTCTTTTCCTACCATTTATGATTTGTTCAAAAGTGAAAATATGTATGATGATTCTAATCTAGATCTAAGTGCATTTCTGACCATCTCAAGGCAGACGAGAAGTTTAGTTCAAATTGCTTCAAGCCTGACATAAAAAAAAAGAGATGCAATACCCAGCTAATGTATGATTCACTACATCTGTTTATATGAGCCAGCATTTTTATATTGTCTTCCTTATATCAGTATCCCACCCAACCTAACAATACTAAAAACACCCCCAAAAAATGAAAATAAATCAAATGTAATACCTTAAGCTGATGAGGCTTTGGGGTAACCACTACAAAATACAGAAATAAAATGCATCATATGAAACTAATAAGAAATCTTAGCACTGGAGTTCTGGAGACTCAAATGTAGCCCATTTATAAATGATGTTCATACGCATTTGAAAAGAAAAGAGCTACCCAATAGGAAAAATAAACACTGGATTGATCTAATACAGCACAATGTCACACTTTATTGCATAAAATAGCATTAGTGCAATATTTTCAAGTGGCACACGAAGATATAATAAATCAAATAAGAAACGATAGTGAAGTCAAATTTATTTTGACATGAGGAAAAGGGAATCTAATAAAAACTCAAAAGGCCTGATCACAAAATTGCTGTTACAGTTTTATCTATAAATTACTCGTGATAAAATTTAAAGTTTCTAGGTATTTAGAGTACTAGACAGATAAAGATGGTTCACTGCATAAAAATTTACGGGAGAAGGAGAAAGGCTGTAACAGAAAAACAGAAAAATATTGACCATTACAAATAAAATTGAATAAAGTGGGTGAATTTGTTCTCTTTGGTTAGTGTTTGAGATATCAAAATGATTCCATTAGGCACCAGTTGCTTTCCAAATATAGTATTTCCCTAAAAAACAGAACATCATACAACATTATTGGGCACTTCTTGAAAATCCTGTATGCTTTTAACTGCACATACATTGCACACTGTAGTACATTGGAGCTGATATAATGGACATGCATATACATATGCTTTCTACACAAATCTACTTGAACCAAGTACTGTCAAGATTCACACCAACTTGAACACAATTGGAGAAATATTGCTAGGATATTATTCTGAAAACTTACTAAAAACAACTTTAGAATCCCAGGTCTGATTTTCGAAAGTGACTTTCAAGCCAAAAGAGAGGCAAGTAATGTTGGACTTTAGCTCTTCATTTTTTTCTGCACCAGTCTGGCCAATTTTCTGTGTTATCATATGCCACTGATGTGCACAAGCCAGCAAGCTCTTGCTTTTTAAGTAAATGGGGGTATGAAGGTGCCACGCCAGGAACCAAAACAGACGTCGAGCTGGCCCAGCATGCAAACTGCAAACTAAGGTGCTGTAAACCCATTTTAGGCAGCACTCATCACAGCATGAGCGCTTCCTGTTACATACAGCAGCATTCAGCACAGGTTTCTAGATGACACGCATAAAGAAATCTGTAGAGAAAACTCAGCTGAGATCATGGATGACAGTGAAGGTAGTACGTGGAGTGGGAAGATTAAAAAAAATCTTTAAAAACCTTTAAAATGCATTAAGGTTTTGTTTTAAAGCCAGCCCTAAATAAATGATTATTTCTCGGTGATTTAATAAGATGTTAATGGACCTGCACAGACTATCTGTTGATAGCACGGAGCTGAAAAGGACACTGGAGGTACCAGAGAATACTCGGACTTCAAAGAGCAACCACACAAGCATGTTCATGCAGTGCAACAGGAAGACTCCAGCACAAAATACCATTTCCTGACTGCTTTTAGCACCACTATAAAGCTTCTTAAAGAACTTGTTCAAAGATTTCCTAAAGATTTTTTGCTAAAAGATTTCCCAGTAACTTCAGTGGGAGCTTGGTCCCTCTAACATCAAGAACTCACTTTACAGATTAATGGAATAAATACATATGCTGAACATTTGTGAGCAGGTTCCTACACAACAATGAGGAAAACAAAAGAGTCACTGTGCAACACAGGATTACTTTTACTCTGTTCCATTCACTGCCAATACACAATACAAAATACAAAATCCGGGGCAACTCATTCAAGGCAACAGTCATTGCTACAAAGTGATTGAAGGCATCTTTCAAAGCAGCAATGTTGGGAAGTTAAGGCCACCTGACGTAAACATTTGTTTAAAGTCATATGCTGTACATGGTACCTTTAAAATAACTTAAGAACAGGGATGTCTGTAGTGATGTACTACAGTAGAGAAAACAAAATAAAAAAGGATGTTTGTTCACTGACTGACAATTTCCGTGACATGGTGCGTTATGACTGATGCTTCTTAGTAGGGTATGCAAGGCAGCCAAGAGCCATTTAAAAACATGTGTTGTTTGTCTCAAAAACAAATGTAAGGGAATACTAATAAAAGCTGCTCTGTCTGAAATTAGGCTGAGCAGTTTGACTCCATTTCTCCACAGGGTATTTGGGAAACTGAGACCGCCTGCAAAATAAAACTATGAATTTATTCCTACAATCTACTGCAAATGAGTGGGTTATCTCTAGTACATCTCCAGTAGAAATAAACCTCTATCATAACATTAATCAGACATGAATGTCCCTCTTTGAAACTCTACATATAGTAGAGCTGCAAGTATACGAGCTTCATGTTCTTTAAATGATACCAAATGGAGGCAAATGACTTGTCAAGGCTGCTGTCCCCAAAGGCAAAAGATCTGGTTTTATAGTTCATCAAGAAATAAAGCCCACGGCAAAACAATCCTAGTTTGGTGTGTGAATGTTTTTCGATAAATTACACTTCACACTATTCCATCTGTGCTCCCATCTATGAGTAAAGGATTTGAGACACAAGGATATATTTCATTTTTGCATCTTGGTTTCTAGAAGCTTTGGACCTCTATAACCAAGGGCATGACTTAGAGAGGGTCACATTCTGCAGCCTACTGACTAAGTAGTGCTTTGGATTTCAATACGTACAATATCACTTCGCGTGGGTCACAGCAGCATGGGAACTCATGTTAAGGCACTAAACGACCACTCAAAGGGCTAGACCCAATGTGCACCGAAGACAAGTGAAAAGCACAAATTGGCTACAAAGAATCAGGCGTCAGCTCTGCCAGAGAGACTGAGCAGAATCCCAAGTTTCTGAAAAATATTGTAAATTCTAAATACAGGTAAAGTAAAACAAATACTTCCACCTAAACTAGTTTTGTAGTTAAAAACCAATATCTCATATTAAAAAGCACCCAGTTCAAGAAATTCTGCCCTCTTTCCATGCTACCGTGAACTAATTTCCTTTTCTGAACAAAAAGACACATAAGCATAAAATACAAAAATATACATTTTAAGCAGTAGCAAAAAAATGAATAAAAATTAGAAATTGCTCAAGGAAAGTGACTGACTTGTAATTCAATGTGTACGTGTACACACTCCGTCTCAAAAAGGTACGAAAGGAAGGGAATCAATAGCCTTAAAATTTATGTTAGTCAGCATAACAACAATTAATTTCATTTTAATAAGTCAGAATGTTATCAGCTTCCTTATCAAAAAGAAGTAAGCATTAAGTATCACAAGCAGTGTTCAAGAAGGGTTCAAGAAGGGATATACGGGCTGCTCAACAGTGAAGAGGTTCACTCAGGAAGATGCTGGTGCAGGAGAAAGAGCTCCCAAACTTACATATTTCCACATTCATAGAGACATTTAATTTTCCCCACATGCAAACAGCTAGTTGGGGTGCAAATGCCTGCTGCTCCAAGAAGGCCTCATCATCCCTCTTCCTCCCTCCCACTCTAGCAAGGCACTTAAACTTACGAGGATATGCTTAAAAGAGTAAATTATGTGTTTTGCTGAACACAGAATGTGTGTGGAGCCCACGGCTACTAGAAGCCTCCCTGCCAACAAAACCAGGACTTACACCTACAGATGGCACTGAGTTGATATGGCACAAAGAACACTGAACAGCTCTTGAAGAGTTATGGCACTTAAGCTGTTAACAAGATGACAAGGCAAAATGCAAGACCTAAATGATCTCCCAGACTGACATCTCTAGAAAAAATCTTAAAACCAGACAAGGATCAAGGCAACTGTCATCCCACTGGCCATAAATATACCAGGGGACATCTGTATTCTCACATGGAAAGAGAATTAGGTTTGTTTCTAAATAACCCTGGGAAAGAAAAAAAAAAAAAAAAAAAAAATGTCTCAAACTTATGTTCCATCTTTGATGCATTTACAATAAAAAACGTTCAGAGTAAAATCCATGAAAACATCCGGAGGCATTATTTTCAAACATGATTAACTTATGAATTGGCAAAAAATCCACCTGGCTTCTTTGCAATGATTAAAAAAAGACTGACAATTTTCTGGAGTGTTCAGCAGTTTGTAAATGCGGCATTTTTGGCTCTTGAATCCGCTCTGAAGCAAACTGCTTTTATTTTTCGTATTATTCCCCATGAGAAACTCAGTATTAGTGTTAAGTGTCATGTCTGCAGAACAGAACAATGCAAGCTCCCAGCACTCTACTTACCAACATCATAAAGGAAGAGGAGACAGTTTTTCAGAAAAGCACTGTAAACTAACATACATCCCTAAAAAATATGCAAAAATGAAAGCTAAGGTGAAAGGGAGCAGGAACATGGAGCAAGGTTTGCATTTTCTCAAACTGCTTTCTTAGTAACTCTGTGCTTCTTCAGAAAATAACTTCAGTATGAAACTAACACTTGGAAAGTTTTTCCAGCAGACGCTTAAAGAAATTTTCTGGCACAGCCAGAAATTTACCATATGGGCCAGCCCTGCTCTCCCTGAACACAGCAGGAGTTAGGTCACTAATCACTGAAGATGGGCTGGTATCTGGACATAAAATTTTCTTTGGCTAATTTATGGAAATGTTAGATGTGAAACAATCTGTTTCTTCTTAGAGCACCCAACTGCACAGCAAGTTTACATGAAGGACAAACAGCACACAGAACAAGGAAGCCAAGGAAGAGTGCTGAAGCAAGGCTGGAGAACCAGATTGGTGGCAAAGGCTGCAGTCACTTTCACACAAGTCACAAGGGGTTATACGTTGCATTACTTCTGAATTGTAGCTTCTCACTGCTCTTCTCCCTGTTTAGAAAGGATAGTTAACATAAGTTAATGAACTTCTGAAGACTGACCAACAAATATCACAACTTGGTTTAAAAGGAGTTGGAAACAGATTGCTCATCCTTCCTGAAATAAAGACTCATAATAAACCAAATTTCTGAAATGCTACATGGTTTCTAATAGAGTCCCATCTGCAGAAAGAGAACTATGCCTTTAAACATTGGCCACATTCAGGGTGTAGATCGTGATTTAAATATCACAGAATCATATATATATATACATATACACACAGAGAGAGTAACTTACATTCATGTATCTTGGAAAGATTTTTATCAGATTAGCTTCACAAAGAAAGCCTTTTTAAAGGATGCACTAAACTCTAATGCAGACCTTGTCATACGCTACAAAATACTTCTCAGATCGTGTGTTTAAGCCTGGAAATTAATCTGTTTCTTTCACAAAGCATCAAACATCTTCAATACACTCAGACAAGTATACTGAAAAACACTCAAGTGAAAGGCATGCAGTCATAGACTGAAATCTCAACAGTGAGTCCCAATCTGTTCAGAAAGACTGATCAAATGTTTTAGAGGGAATTTTGCCCCTACCGGCTCAGGAACCCCCATAATAAATGAATTCTGATGTTTTCCCTGGCAGGTTACTGGCTCTGACACCTAAGATATCAGTCTCTCATAACTGAGTCTTTTTCTCACTATTATGTCTGAGAGCTTCAGCTTCCTGGCTCTGGGATTGCCTACCTCACCAAGCTCTTGCTCCTGCATTTTGCTCCCCAGTTTCCTGAAGGGCTGCTACAGAGCCAAATGGACTAGAAGCCTGGAAAGCCATGCTTATTTCCGAAACATCAATGCATGTTAATTGCTTACAGAACAAGCTTTTGCCAAGTTTCATTTGCTTGTGGTTTGAAGATTTTCATTCCAACTAGAGACACTGCATTTTTATTTTTTAATGAGATGATAACCAGTTTCAAGCATCAGATAGTAAAAAATAAAAGATATCCTTAAAGGGATATCTTAATAAACAGAGACACCCAACGAGCTCTGAACAAAATCAGGTAATAGAAGTAGCACAGTCCTTTGAATGTGCTAAATACTGTGCATATTGACCTGGCAGAGCTCCTTGCTGGCACCACTATACTGGCATCCAAGCCAGTTCTCATACCTATACTGATTGTAGTATCTACCACAGAGACATGCCTTTTTTGATAAATGCCAGAGCATAAGGGCTTTTTAGACATCTCTGAATATGAAGCAACGAAATCAGACGTGACTCTGACTGTGACCATCACATACAATACACACCTGCAGCATGATTCACCAACTGCAGAACTGATGGAAATTAATAGAATAAAATAAAAGCACACTCCTGTATTAGATAGGATGGAATTCTCTCAGAAGAAATCAGACTCGTGGCATGTGTGTATACATGTTGACCAAAAATATGTCTATGCTACATGGCAATAGGAGTGAAATCTTGTAAAATAATATCTGAAGCAATCTTTTCCTTGGAGTTAAAACCTTCTACTGCAGCACTGATTGTTATATACATTTTTAGTCCTTAAGGATATTCATTCTTATCTTTAAATGAATATTTACTCACTGAGAATTTGTGGATTCTAAATATATTTAAATAGAATAACAGTATTTATACATATGCATTTATGCACACTTTTTGTACACATATTCATTAGCCTATCTAACAGTACTCATAAAAGAGTAGGTCCTCATCTCCTCTCCCAATCACTGAAGCATGTGGAAATTTGTTTTGGCCAGAGATTCCAAGTGTTATGTGTTTGCCTTAAATAAAATTACTCCAACTTGTTAAGCCACTAGGACATAAAACATGCTCTAGGTTAGTGGGTATTTTAGCTACATCCGTTAATTTTCTGTTTTAGTTTAAACTTCTGTGACTGAACAAACATTTCAGTCTAAATAAAAGAAATGTGATTTTTACTCAGCTAAAGTAGTACACATTTGTATTTGGTTGTCTTTTGTCCTACACTAAAACAAATCAACATGAAGAAAATTGCTTATACAACTTTCTAATTCCTTATCTCAAACCAAGCCCAAATCCTTAATAATGTTTCAGCTGGCTGGTATAATGAAAACCTCTCTAATATCTTCCCCAGCAGCCTATAATCTTTCTTTGCTTCTCACTTTGCCCAAGCAGAGCTTTGTACATATCTGCCTTTCTCTAAAACATACGCCATTTAAAAAAAAAAAAAATGTTTTTCCCATGTACATCTTTTTTACATAACTATAGAAAACAAAACACTGACTTCTTCTCCAGTGAAGGACTCTCTGATTAAACAAGAAACAGATGCAAAAGCTACTTGAAAGATAATCATTAACTTGGTAAGTGAACCACAGTGAAGTTCTTGCTTCATTTTGGTAGTTTGCGGAACACATTGAGAGCCATACTGAAACCAATTTGTACCAGCTGACAATTAAATTATGACAATTCACACCATCTAAGGAACCAACCCATGAGGACAGCAAAATGTATACAGGAAAACAACTGTTTGTTAGAAAACTTGGTGTGTCAACATCGAGAAGGTTGCAATTCAATGGAAAACGTAAATTTCAGTGCAATGTGGCTTTCTATTCACTAAAATTTATCCCACTTCCATGAAAAGAAACTATATTTTTAGCTTCTGAATCACCAAGATCCACTTGGAATGACTGACACTTACTGGGTTCATAGTAATCCATTACAGTCACTGAAGCATCTTGGATATTTGCCACTTTGAAGTCTCTCACAGCCGGAATATCCACACAAACCTGTGTTTCATTTAGCTAGAAAAACAGAAGAGAAACATCCTGAGAACCCTGCTGATGGTGGTTCATGGAAGAGATAAGAACTTCTAACTCATTGGCAGTTCCCTTCATTTATAAAGATTTGGAGTGAGGATGCACATAAAAACGCTTATTTCACTTGTTGTTACTTTGGCCAAAACACAGACTTGTTAAAAAACATGCCTACGTACAAATGATTTTACAAGATTTTTGCAGTCTAGAAACCCCTTACAATGGTGTTGCACCTATCCCATCAGTCTCTTTTTTAAAAATGGAACTATTCGTTCAATGTGGATAGTAGTTGTTGATTTCCCCAAAGAATACAATCATACTGTCTTTTCGACTTTAAAATCAAACACTGGCAGTCAAGATTAGCAACACTGCAAATGCATTTCTCTGTTATTTTCAACTTACAGTGTCCAAGTATAGGTTTACTTTTCCATTTTCCTCTTCCATCTTCTTAATTGTATTGTCTAATGGAATGAAATCCGGTGACACAGAGAAACCACTGAGTAAGCCAACTTCCATGAGGACCATACCGCTACTGGGAGCTGCACCAGAACCCAAGTACCTGTGCAAAATACAGAGGCAAAGAAAAGTTTAGTAGAAACACAATAGCAAACTCTCCAAATAAATTAATTATTACATCTCAACTATGGAAGAAATAATGCTTAAGAATACTTAAGAAATAGATCAAACAAAATGCCAACAAGAAAAAAAAAAATCTAACAAAGAGATAAGAATGGATTTCTCTATTTTTTCTGCCTAATTTCAACCACATACGAAAAAATAGGTTTAGCACTGACAAAACTACAGTATATAAATGATATGAGAGACTACAATAACAACATTCAAACAACACTGACAGCACTGGCATCTTGAAGTGCGAGTTTACATCACACATACATAAGAAATAATGCAATTAAACATATGTTTGAAAAGGAGAAACCACTGCAGGAACTTTTGCACTGAAATATTCATATTTCCACTCAAGGATACATTGCTTTACTTTTATCTGGTTTTGGAGGATGAGATAAATGTCTCTAAAAAGTCTCCCAAACATTCCCATATGCCCTTGATACAGACTGATGGTTCCATTAACAAAATCATCATCAGATTGTTCCTCAAAACTCTGGTTTTAAAACACACAGCTGTGTTATTCATCCAGTTTGAGAAAAAAAAAAGAAAAAAAAAAGAATTTAATAAATTGAGTTCTTTCTTTTTTCCTAAATAAGAGTAAGTTCTTTCTTTTTTCCTAAATAATGCTTATTATTACATTTTCTTCAAATCTGAGAATCAGATGCTGGACTTAAAAGCTTTGCTCTATTAAACAAGCTATATACACCGTGGTACACACCAGAACTATCAAAATATATTTATGGTGTTCTGTGCTACAAGTGACACTTGAGTGACCTATAAAGATTGTACTGCTTTAAATAAAGTAGGTGGCAGAAGAACTCCCCCTCCTCCCTTGTCATGACAGGTAAATGACTATTGTACTAGAACAGAAGTGTCTCCAACTCTTGTTTGGAAGGCCTGACAGTAGTTGAAAATAATTGAATAAAACTATTTCTTTGTAGAATTGGATAGTTTAAAAAAAGGGAAGACTTTCTTTCAAAGTAAGGCTGTTAAGCCTGGCTGTATAGCTGATTGAACACAGATATGATTTTGAAAGAAATACAGCACAACTGCTGACTTCAGTTGGCTTGTGAGATTAGAAACAAATGAAACCATCTGTTGGATGATGGGCTACACCAAAGTAGCTGCTATTGAAAACAAATAACTGAATTGGAACTGGATGTAACTATTTCTGCTTAATTACCAATGAGAAAAGACAAAAATAACCAACCTGTTTAGGTAACCTGAGGTGCCACCAAAATACCACCAGGTAACCCAACAAGCATGGCATTGCCAAGAAGTGAATATGATACATCCCTAGAAGTTATAAAGGTCTGTCTCACTTACTTGAGAGGGTGGGGGGAAAGAAGGTGGGATAATCTGCATATTGGAGAGAAAAAAGAAAAAAAACTGCAAAGCTGCAGCCTCCGTTACTTGATTATGCATACCCACAGCTGGCAAAGCTGGTTGAGATTGCAGCAGTCTTTGCATTTACCTGCTTTGGTTCCTTTACCAAAAAGCCATGTCACATTGTAAAGATTGTAACTGGGCCAGCTGTAAACTAATTCATGAATTTAATATAATTAATGCATATGCTATATACAGGGCTGAGGAGAAGAGAAGGACTAGTGAGTGCATCAAGCCAAGCAACCAGAGATGAATTCTAAGCTCAAAGAATAGAAACACAGAATACTAGAACTTATACTGTTCCACTTTCCATGACAGAGCTGATGGATCTCAATGTTCCAAGTATTCACCTGGGGTACTTTTATAATGCTGTTAGATCTTCCCAATATCCTTTGAATGCTTTGCAATTAAAACATCATCCTACAGCCTTCCAGAGAGATAAGTCCCTTCCTGTCTGTATTCCTGAGTCAAAGTGCTGAGTTAGAATATCAGAATGCTCATCCAAGGTTTATCCCAGGCCCATCATGTAAGCCTTTACATGTGAGGACTTGGTGCTAGACTTTAAAAAGCTGTTGATACTTCACAGAAAACTAAGAGAAAAAGCCCATTCTATTTCAAGAGTTCTCATATATAGTGTCCTGACCACCATCTGTATCCCTGAATTGGTTACCAGAAACACATGAAAACAGGGATCTGGCTTTGTGCCTGCTGGATATTTCCCAAATTAAATCAATCCTCTCCACACTGACATCATACTCACTATAGCTATTATTTGTGTGATGGTGTCACCTAGAGGCACCATCTCCAGTCACAGCTCCCCTGTGCAGAGCATGAAAATAGTCCTACCCATAAGGAGTTTGAAATAAGTAACAAAAGAGGACATGGAGGAAAGGAATGCAGGAGTGATCAGGGTGGATAACGTGATATTTTGCAAATCCTGCATTTACAAGGAACCCATTATAATATCACAAAAAGTAAACTGTTTCAAGAAGTATTGACAAGGAGCAGATGAGATGAGTTCCTTCAATACAAAGAGCGTAGTCCTCTCAACATCCTTGTAGATAATAAGAAATAGAAAACTAAAAAAGAATATATAAATACATACATATATATATAAAGAGATAGTGTCCTTTAGAGTTTTCCATTAAATACTCAAATGCTCTTTAACCACAGTAAGATGTGTCTACTGAGAAAATCACAAGAAAATCTTCATATGTTTGTTTTAGATACATATATAGACACTTTTACAGCAAATAAAAAGGAGGCAGCAGAACAGTCAAAGAAACAACCTGTTTTAATGACTGGCTGACCTAGGAATATGCAATGTGACTATTCAGTGTTACCCATTCTCAACTGATTCAATTTCTAACAGTGTACAAAACGTCTAGTGACTGTTCTGTGGTCTCTGAGATGATACTTCATCAGTCTCAGCTTGTTTTTTAGATGTTTACTGAACAAGAAACATCATCCAAGATGCACCCCCAAACCTTGTTTAGCAGAAAGAATAAAATAACATTGTACAGAAAAATTGCCACCTCTTTCAACTCTAGAATCATGTTTACATTATGTTATATTACTGAAATCATAAAGATATGATACAGGTAAATGAAAGACCACAACAACACTTGCACAGTAAGACAAAACTGCAGCTGAAGTTAACATTACATAGACATGGATTTTGACACTTGTCAAAACTGTTCCAAGCTAAGTCTATTAGCAGAGATGAATAAAGAATGATTACTTCTATTTCATGATGTTTTCTAGCACGTCAGAAACTCGCTTCTCTTTTTAAAAAAAATGAGGTCTCTACTTCTATATCAAAAGCAAAGCATTCTGTTCATGAAGGGTAGAAATTATAGGACTGCTCTTGCAGTCCCTCTCTTACTAGAACACTGAAGACAGCGGTTCAATTTTCAAGTCCGTTCAGGGTTTCAGTATAGCTAAGAAACACTTGCACTAAAGAAGCTTTTGAGGTTTTTCTTATATTTCACACAAACTCTTCCATAGGCCTCTAACATGTAGGGAAACACCATATTTATGCATGCCAGTAAAAAAAAATCTTGTGTGATCTGGCCAGCAACCATTTTGCACAAAGGATCTATTCATATCCATCAGCTGTCACTGGATTTATTGACTTACGAATTGCTTCTTAATTTAATTACTAATGTTTTTACAAAGTAATTCTTTTGCTCTCTTTAATTGTATGTTTATATCCCATACACTAGTAAATCCATGCAAACATATGGAAAGTTTACCTTATTTTAAGCAACACAGCTGTTGTGTAGACACAGAGGTACATGAGATGCTCCAAATGAATTACCTACCTTGTGCACACATTCAGGGTCAAATGGTTCATATCATCTTTGTCATCCTTTACACCAACATTCAAGTCAAAAGCTTCTTGTTTTCGCACAGATCTGAGCTTCTGATCAGCGTATTTTGTGTTGTAAATAACATTGAGCTGTGGATTGAATATAGAGACATTAGAGGACATATGCAAAACAAATCTATGGGGTTAAGACACTAACAGTAGAACGCCAGAGGTGTGATCATATGAGACAGGATACATGACCTTGTATCTGACAGTTGGACACATAAGATCCCTAGGTCAACCTCTGAAAGATATATTTTCTGAACATTTTGTTATGCAGCCCAAACCAATGCAATTAGCTGGACACATCTAAAGGAGCTCTAGGAAAATGAGCAATTTTCTTCCTAGTTGCTTTCCACTGGTTTATAGTGTGTGCAGCTGACAATATGAAATGGGATGAATGAAGGCAAACTTCAGAGACTGACACCCACTGGGTTAAAAAAAAAAAAAAAGGCTGGAAATAAAAGAGCAAGAGCAAATACATAGCATATGTACAGAATTTGTCTTCAGTTTTCATGTCACAGCATTCATATACTCAAAACAGATGAGGAATAGCACATCACTCCACCCTTGACATAATGCAGTTTTTATGCGCTAAGTAGTTTCATCACCTGTTTCATCTGTGGAAAGACAAAGCAACAGTCTTCACTCTGCTTCAAAGACAGAGCTCTCGCCCTTTCTGTTCAACTAGTGCCAAGCTCTGTTAAGCGAGCCAAGAAAGTATGACAGGATGTTCAATAGAGGACAGTAACAATATAAAATAGGTTCATCTATTAAGTACAGTTTAAAGAGTCTCCGGTACTTTTAGTGTAGATTGTGCATAAAATGCTTGAAGCAGTGGTAGAAGACTGGTAAAACCAGAAGCTCTTAAAGGTGGCATGAATAACTGGGGAACAGCCTGATTATGTATTTAAAAAAAAAAAAAAAAAAAACAAGCTGTACTGCCTACAGAATTGAACCTGATGAGGTAAAGAAATGGTTGAATTATTACTTGCAGTGGTTCTTTAAAACTGCCTCAGTACTAGACTGGAGGATGGAAAATGGGACAGCAATTCTTAAAAGAGTACTGGGGGTCTAGAGAACTGCAGCTTTTAAGTAAACTCAGTATCTGTACCAGAAAACACAGTGGAAATCACACGAGTAAATAAGACACATTGGAGAATACCTGTTGCTATCAGTTACCCTAATTAAGTGAAAAACCACGGGCAACAGAGCTCTGCCTAGTAAAAAGTTCCTGGACGTTACACAGGCATGTAGCTGGTTAGGAAGGTAACCAACCAAAGATACCAAAACAAAAGAAGATGCCAAGGGATAAAAGGCTGTTAAAAGACAGGAACAGAGGGTAGGAATACATGAAAAGAGTGAAGTCCTAAGGTGATCTGTGGTGGGTGGCCACTGTTAAACATCTATAATTGATGTAGAAAATGAGGTGAATGTTGATGCCGTAAAGTTTGCTGATCATGCTAATTTATTTGAGGCAGCAAAAATAAGGATTACTGCGAAGAGTTGCAGAATAAAATAATTTTTATGTACATAATGAGTTTTCAACCAATTACTTACTACCAGAGCTGCTTGCTCATCTATGAAAATATCATCTCAGAGTTCAGCAGTGATCAAAAATATCAAATAAAATGTTGAAAAATAAGCAAAGGCTAGGAACATCACAATGACACACTATAAAGCCAAGGTGAAGCTTCTGTGCTCCCAGAAAGATGTGGTATAATTTCAAAAGGCACAGAGAACTTTGCCACTGCTGATCAAAGGCAGAGAATGACTTCCAAATGGAGATGGCAAAATAGACGACAACTCTCGAGCCGTAATTTGGAAGGGCACAGTTAATGGTCTACAGAATAGTGACCATCATGGGAAAGATCAATAGGAATATTTTTTTTTTCATGCAATACAAGATTATATTGTGGAATTCCTTCCCACAGGATGCAGTAAATGTTAAACTGTACAAGAGTTCAAGGACAAAATAGATAACTTCACACAAGTCCACTGAGATTTTCTATGCCTAAAGAAACTATCTCCAGACAAAGATATCAAGTAAGAGGTAGAAAAGACAGTCAGAAAAGACAGTCAGGTAACATATGTAATTATCTTGTTCTTACACTCCCTCCTAAGTATCCATCTCTGGCTATTGTGGAAAACAAGACATTGGGCAGGACTGAGCTTTGCTCTGACCCAAAACAGTTCCTCTTATACCTGCTCTCCAAATAAATGAACAATGGGGAGCAGATTCAAGAGGAGGAAAAGGTAGCACTTCATGCAATATACCATTAGCTATACAACTACTTGCTACAAAAAGCTGTGGTTGTTAAAAACTTAAAAAGATTCAAAAAGTAATGCGTTTATGGAAGAAAAATCTATTGAAGAAAAATCTACCAAGCCAGAGATGGCATAAAGAGATGACCTGTGGATTGGGGAGGCCCCACAACACAGACTGGTGAAGGACAGAAGGGTATACCAGTGAAATATCACTCCACATTTGCCCTGTTCTAGTAGCTTTCATTGGTCACTGTGGGATAAAGAATAATGAACAATACCAGCTGTCCCAGTGCATCTGCTCTAATATACTCATGTTTTTATAGCCAAAAAAGACACCAAAAATGAAATTTATCTTTGAGACAACATTCTAAGGAGCTTTAGACTGATTAACACCCAATGTGATGTTGATGGTAACTGCAGCATCCCTTTGCTGCAGTACACAGAGGACATTGCCTCTGACAGAGGACAAAAGAACAGGTTGGTGACTCAAAATTTCATTGAGATGAATCAGAAAGCTCAACTTTCAAAACCCTAGAATGACAAAATCAAATATAAGAAACTAAGAAAATCTTTACTATCAAAGATTAGTTGACATTTATTTGACAGAATTGTGATTTTCAACAGTGATGAAAGTTTTCGTACAGTTTTCACAGATAAATAATCATTACATGTTCCCTCAGTCATCAAGATGGCACAGGGAACTTACTTTGTTTCTGTACAAAAACAATCAGAGAATGGCTCAAATAATTCCCCTTGCAAGACCCCAGTATGCACTTTGCTTGGCTAAAGAAAAGGGAATGAAGAGGGCTTCTGGAAAATTATATTCCCTTTAGAACAGTTTCTGGCAGCAAAAGGAAAACTGTCGGTCCAAATTTAAAGGTATGACGAGGGTTATCCAAGTTATAGGATAGAAAGTCAGTGCAAATGGATGAGTTTTCATTTCTCATCTTTGTTTTTGTTACTGTGTCCCTCACTCCTTGATATGAAAGTTATGTTCTTTCTTTCAGTCTACACATATCTATATTCCTGTCAACCTGCCCAACATTCCAGAATTTATCACGCTGTGCGAGTGTAGAGACAATTCTGTACAGACACTCAGAACAGCAGTGGTGTAACAGCAAAGATTTATCTATACAACTGCTCTGCAGAAGAAGACACTACCAAGGAGAAAGCCAGCCTAGAAGCCTGCCAGTTAAAGGCATGCAGAGAATTTGGTAAAAGGACAAGCTGGCAGCACCTCAGCGATTTGTCATCACAGAAACAAAGTTGTTTTAACTTTTGCCAGAAAAAGCTAATGAATAGGAACTTACTGCCAAAGCAGGATGTCTGAAACTACATACTGAACAGGTCAATCAGCTAGTATTTTCTTGGAGTGAGTTATTGCTGTTACGGTCTGACTTTCTTTTCCCGACTTCTCATGACAATGAAGGGAAAATGTTTTTCACAAAAGAGTTTAATTAAAGCCTCCTCCTTTATACACTGTTATTTTGGGGACAGAAGGCTATTAAACAGAAACTAGCATTAAATCAACAAAACAAGCAACTGCATTTCATCTTAGCCCCTTTTAAAAAAGGACTGCCAAAGCTAAATGCAGAATTGATCCTCTCTTGTCACTCTGCAACCAGTCCTGGTGAGGGGCCCAAGAAAAGAAATTTGAAATCTTCTGCATGAAAGAAGTGCTTGTAACAGTATCTGGTCCAAGCAACAGCATTATGTTTCAAAAAAACATTAATCATTTATATTACTCTAATCAATGTCTCTTTCCCTCTATTTTTTGTTCAGCTAGCTTCATAAATGTGCTTGACAGGGTATGAATCCAATGAAATCGTCTTCAATTATTTTCCTATCCCTTTTTGACTGGTTAGTTCACAGTGTATCTTTTTTGAATAACACCTAGTCCTTTGCCTAAGCCTAGTAAAAACATGGTGAGTTGAAAAAACAGTCAGTGCTTTTCAGTAACGAGCAACAGGTGATCCTCAGTTTTCTTCTCACTCCCTTCCTCTACCAAAGACTATGTCCACCCTCTGCCATGTGAGAACTGCTGGTTTAACCCTCATACATGTGAGTCCAGGTTTATTCTGAAAAAGGATGGATGAGAGGAGCAATGCCAGCCAACAGTTCCTGCCATGGAGCAGAGAGTGAGAGGTAAGATCCTCTCCAGACTGCTCTCTCTATCTGACCAGGAGATGAAGGGGATCTTGCCCACTTTGTCCATATCCATCCTCCTGGAGCCTGCCAGCCCTGCCCTTGATGCTAGTCCTGGATTTCAGTGGCAACCTCCTTCATCCCAAAAGGCATGGGCCATGCCACGTTTTTGAGGCATTTGCCAAGCTCAGTTCACAATGGCTCCAGACAGCAAAGAGATGTTTCTTCCTGGACTTTCAGCACAGCACCTAGGGAAGATCACTTCTTAGACTCCTTTATTTTTAGGAGCCTTGCATATACCCTAACCCTACAATCATCCTCTCCTTTCGCTTACAGAGTAAGCATCTTTGAACATTCACGGTTTATACTCAAATAATGAAGGAATAAGCTAGGAGATTCTGTTGACAACAGGACCACAAAACTATAAGGGTCTGCTTTTGCAGTTGCACTTTTATAAATACATTTTATGAGATCCTGCAGGGTCAAGAGTGAAGGCACTGCCAACTCATATACACAGACAAAAAGCTTTTTTTTTCTTCTTCTAAGGAACCATTCTGCTGGGAAAGCAGCCTTTTCCATTAATGGACCAACTCTTGTGTTTTCTGATATTTAAATGAATTACTGTTTTGACATGCTACATTTGGCCAGCAAGTCAAATCCCAGAACAGTGAATCTCACCACTGTACTTTGGCGGGCCTGAGACAATGAAACCCAGCTGAAGAAATGCGATCACAATGTCATATGCTATCTGATTTATTAAATGAGACCCAGATCTAGCTTGTGTCTGGGAAAAGGAGAAATCTCATTCAAATGGCATCAGTGTACTTTTTTTTTAAGAATACCAGACCTGCCAAAGGAAGCAGAAGGAAAGAATTGGTCCCAGCTAAGAAAAGTTTTTGGAGAAACTACTCCAGCATGTTAAGTTCAGTATTTTGAATCAACTCACACTATTTCTGACCCAAAGCTGCAAAGCAAAAAAGGCAACAGCACAGTGACCTGAATGAAGATGGTAACCTGGTGCTGGGTCCTGAACACCAGTTATTTGGAATCATGTTTGAATGCTCATGCAACAAATCAGAAACTTAAACCATGGTGCTATACGCCCTCAAGGAGCCCACTAACCACTGGGTTAACTACCAACTATTGTAGGTGAAAGAGCTCGGCTTGGTCTTTATCAGACAAGCTGATTTGGATGTGTAATCCACCTCCTGGCAAGAACTTAATTGGAACCAATGCTTCCACAAAAGGCACACATTTCAACAAATTAGTCTTTTCCAGCAAGAAACAATTCACTGAAAAGCTTCTGATCAGCTCTTATGACAGAACTAATATCAGCAAGTATTTCTCAACAGTCATTAAGGTTAAGTAATCTTAGCTGTTCTGGAGCCCCGCTCTGTTACATTTTACACACAATTTGAAATGACAGATGTGTAAATACTGTCCTGCTGAGATGTTCATTCCTATCTTGGCCTGATGGTCTGAATCTAAGCTACCTTCCGAAACTTTTGAACTCTGCTGCACGTATCATTTGCACTTCTGGGAATGAATAAACATGGGTACACGTTTATGGTGCTGTGGGATTTGTAGAATGGTGCAGAATGGATAGGGTGTAGCTCTAGCTGCTGGTCACTGCTGATAGGTAGTCAAGATGGTTTCTTTATGAATGTCTTTTGTCCAAAAGTGTATTTACCAACCATCGGCACGGCTTTTTGTTTTCCAGATGCACAAGAACACTGCAGTGAAAGTTGGACGGGAAAGAACTTGAGATGGAATCTAACCAGGCACAAAACCTTGAGACCATTAAAGGTGACCTATGTTCAAAAGTATGAATAGAAGGAGTCCAGTACAGACTCTGCCCAGTTTTGTGATAGATTCAGCAACTAGAAGTTTGTCTATATACTTGTAATAGAACAATTCTCTCATGCTCGGAGACTAACATTTGTGCACTATCTGTAGTTTTTCAAAGGTCTTCTCTTTCACCCATGTGGTTCTAAGCCATCATCACAGATCATACAACAGGGAAAAGAGACCCATTAGTCAGATCAAGTCAGATCCAATACAGCCTTCTTCTCTTATGGTATTTCTCATTAGGCTAGGGAAAATTTCGAAGGCAGAATTTCTTCAGAATATAATCTCTGTTATGTGGAAAGAGCAAGCAGCTGAAATCCATAAAACGCCTATTTATGGTTTGCTAATTTTAAAATACAGTATGTGCTGACCCCAGCTTAATTTGTTTCAATTTAAGTAAAGATGTTTGAAGTTACACCACTAAAACACAGCCTTCTGCAACACTGGCAGAGAGGGGATCATTGTACCTCCTTCCACTCTTTGCCATGTCCTCCTGATGTCCTGCCATATTGGCTGATGCTAAGCACGAACTGTTGGCAGTTTGCAGGATTCTTTGATTCTTTTATACTATTTCAGAGCAGCATAAAAATTGCTGGCAAACCTGGCTATAATACCTTTTTTTTTATTTTTGGCTTTTCCACTATTGTTGTATTCTACTTCAATAAAATCAAAATAATTCTAATAGCTAGTAGTATGCTCATGCTGTCCATAGGCCTTTTTTACCATGGCCTTTGTGACTGCCAAAGTACTACTGCATTTCTGCAGGAAGACAGGGTCATTTTGATATGACTCTGATCCATTAAGTGCCTTAAAACTGTCAATCATCCAACAGCACTTAAGAGGACTGGCCATTCAACATACACTATCACATGAATATGCGCATTCACTTAATATTAGGTTCACAGTATTTTTCAAGTAGTAAAGTGCTTTGGTATTGGTTTAAGACATTTCAGAAGGTTGTTCTTAGTGATGTGCTTAATAAAGCTTCCAAAATAGATACCTTCTTTTTAGAGAGCATATCTTTAGATAAAATAGCTGCATTGTGTACCTGAAAGACAGCAAACCCGCTTCCCTCCGCTGAAACTGTAACTGTCATTGGTTGCACAGGGGGAATCTAAAAGAAAAACAGATGAGCAAAACAGTATTTTCAAAACACTTGCAGGCAAGAGGCTTTACAAAGGCATTCCTCACTTTCTACAGTACCTCCTTAGTCTGAAGAAGAAAGCGGTTTTGAGTACCAATTGAAAATATTTCTGGAATTTTCAAAGAAGGCGCTGTCACTGTTACATCCATTTCTGTTTTGTGTGCAGTGGTGAGAGCTGCAAATAGACTCAGGGCTTGCAGAGCCACTACAGTGTCCTGTTGAGAGAAATAAATATTTCTGTGTTAAACAGAGCTCTGCACAGTAAACTGTACGGGCCATGCCTGTGAGAGTTCACGCTTCCTGTATTGCCCCTTTTGTTGACTACGCACACACCTACATCCACACCGCCTTTGGGATTCCACTAGCATGAAGGATCCCAGTGCAGAAGAGGGACAGCAACACCGGGCAACAATTAGATACCGTGACTTGCAGTGGAGAAAGTGGTGGGAGCCAGTGAAGGGAGCTCCGTGCAAGCCATATGGAAGACCCAACACCCAGGCAGACTTAACAGTCATAATCACATGCCATCCAGGCACCGAGGAGAAAGCCAATGACGGAAATAATGATTCTGCTGTTTTACAGATGTATGCAATGATGAAGCATTAAATATCCAGCACTTCACAGCAATTTTTCAGGGTACCTTGATGACTGAAGCAAAAGCTATACATCTGAAAAACTACCAATATTTATTTTAAAAAGGAGAATGCGTTTCTAAGCATATATATATAATTCTCTTTCATTTATCTTTATGTGTGATTGCAGTCTTAACTCTCCAGGTTTTGAACACAAGAGTCAGTTTTTGAATAGTTGGTTCAGCATGGCTTAGTGGATGAGAATTTTAATATCATGACATTTAACATGATATTTTCTGAAGAAAAAAAAATACAAAAATCAGCTATGCATTTCTAATGCTTCTCTGAGATTTTTGCAGTTTTTGTACTTTCATACTGGAGTGAATGAAGTTACAGCAACCTATTAGATTTACGTATCTGATCAATCTTAGATCTAAGGAGCTGTAAGACCTTGTTGGAGAATCCCATTTTAAACAGCTGAAAGTAGCAACATGCCTACCCTTACGTAAGCTTTGAAGATCAAAGAATACCTTGAAGTTCCCTTTCCAAGTCCTTATATTTGTCACATTTACACTTCTTTCCTTTAATTCAGTCAGAGTTCAAGATGTTAACATAAAACTTTTAGCATAGAAGTTAAGACGTGGTCTCAGGCCAGACACATAGGACCCTCTTGCTCAACAACATAAGGCTTTACCTAATTTGCTCATACCTGCATTCACATATATGTTATTTGTTGCATGGATTGTATTCCTGTATATACATGAAATATACATAATTTCATGTTCCAACATTGAAAGCATTATAAAGCAAAACATCTCGATGGCAAATTCATGGTCCATTATACCAGGTACACAAGTTGCTGTGTGTTATGATACCCAAACTTACAATATATCACCCATGCAATTGATTACTTTCTTCCTTATTGTTTAACAATATATTAAGTTTCTTATATAATAAACCCATGCAAGAAAACACTCCAAACATTTTTTAAAGCAATCTTAGAAGTTAAAAAAAAATGTGTGGGGTCATTTCCACAAATTAAGTAAGGCATCCACAGAGACATTTGGAGTAATTTTGAAATCAAAATAGTTTTGATTATAGAAAAACAAAAGGATTAAATTCATTTTTTAATTTCAACCTCAGGGGCAAATGATACACTGTTAGAGTTTCAAATTTTCAAGTAAAAACAGTTTCTGGAGAATTAAAAGAAAGCTTTTCCAATGATTCAGTGTTTCAATCAGTCTCTTCAAATAATAAGCAACAATTAACACATTAGGAAAATACTAGAACCTCAGGGGAGCCAGGCTGGTTCCTAAATTACATTTTATTTAATAGAACTGTTTTCTTTCAGATTAATACTGACATATGAAAATAAGGAAGAATAGCATGTACAGAATGGTACCAAGCAGTATGATGATGTGTGACATTTTATTGTGCCCAGCATTTGTAGTTAATTTAAAAGCAAGTTTAAAGTAATGCGATCCAAAGTAATATAAATTTTCAGGATGCCAGCACAACTTACAAGATGTGGTTTCAATAACACAGAAACCTCCCGGAGATAACGAAGATCTTCCAAATTTCATGGCCCATCAAAATTCTGTGTAATAATGAGGACACAGCATATTATGAAGTTCAGACCAACTGCCAACAAAGGCACTAGGTTAGGCTGTTCCTCTAAAACCCATTCCCCTTTCTTATCTTAGCTAATAGCCTTTCAGTAGTTTGTAGATCCACATATGGAAAGAATAGAAAGATGTTTCTGTCCTTGGAAGAAACATAAGCACAGATATTTATCACACTTGCTTGGAAAGTCTGATCAACTCTTTTTCCAAAGGCATCACTTCTTCTTAACTTAGCATCTTTGGGTTTTAGTATTTTAAACAATCAAGGTGACCCTTTAATTTTGTTGTGTTTTTTTATTATTATTATACTTGCCAAATTATTAAAATTGGTAGTCTAGGTTTAAGATGCCAGTCCTGCAAAGAATGCAAATATGCATGTAAACAAGGCTGTTACAGCAAAGAAAAAAGAAAAAAAAAAAAAAAAAACTCTGTAATCACTATTTAAAAACAAAACAGTAACCACTATTAAAAAAAAAAAAAAAGTATAGTGCTCATTCAGAAAGTACTACAAAGCTTCTAGAGCAAAGTATTACCTGAGTAGATGAAAATCCTCCCAGATGATTTCTTTGCTGACTTAACCACTTCATAACAGGGATTCCCTCTTCTAACCTGTCTTGATGAAAGTGTGACAGCAGAGCATATGCTGCAAGTTCAATATCAATGGACCGTGGCTGCCATGAATCAGACATTTCAGAAGCAGGTGTTATCCAAAAACGAAATTCACCTGAAAAATAAACCAAAAGAACCTCGGATTCACAGACTGAAGTCTCTGGACTTCTGGGAAAGACTTATTTAAGAGTTAACTTCCACTTATGTACTGGATTGGACTTATGTACAGTGTTCTTTAAAATTAAGTGAATTTAAAATTAAGCGAATTAAGTGAATTGCATGTCCAGTAAAGGACTAATTTAAGCACTTCCTCAGAAGTTACTGAATAGAGGTACAAAGAAAGCTGGAGCAAATAGTCACTCCCATTGATTCCAGTGAACTTTACATTGACCCTTCCTATTGTCAGCCTGAAGTAAATGAGCCCTTGTAGAAGAGCCACCTCGTTGCCGGGGTAGTCACTAGAAAAAGAACTTCAAACATCATGACTGCCCACTAGGGCTTGTCCCTGAGTGAAGCGCAAATCCCCCCTTCCCAAAAGTGACTGACTGAAAAGCCTAATGCAGTAAAGATGGAAGGACGCTCTAGAGGCTCAGTTTCTAGTCTAGTACATGAATTCCTTCAGGTTTTTCAAGAGGACAATTACTATTTTTAACCCAAAACTTCGATATCCTATGCTCCATATGGTCTGTTCTTCCACCAAAACAGGAAACAGAACTCAATCATGCTGAACTCAGAAGAGGCAAAACATGATGAGATGGCTGGTCACTACAGGAAGTGCAATACACCTCTGCACCAGCTCACAGTAAATCCAATTCTTCATCTCTCCATTCCAAAACTGATTTCAACTAACCACCCCCAAGGATCTTACAACTGACAAGTAATGTTCTTTGACAGAATCATGGTTCTCCCATCAAGGCTGCTGTACTTAAAACTGGAAGGCCTAGCTTTGCTGTGAATTGTCATTCATTTATGGATGCTTTTCATTAAAGCTTTCTAGAAGTTTCTAGCCTGTTATATATGCCAAGCTCTAAACATATCTGAATTCAGAAGATTCTCTTTAATTCTATATACAGCTGTAAATATATGATAGCTATTTTTCAAATTGAAGAGCATCCATCTATACAAATGTTGAAGACTGTTGTGCAATACCTTGGTGTTCTGCTCTCTCATTCAGTATACTCAGGGCTTCCTTGGCTTTTGTACTTTTGGCCCATGACAATGCATATGTCACAAGTGCCAAAGTGTAATTATCCGGAATGCCTTCCTGTAATTTATCTTCTAGATAGTTTGCAGCACTCTTGATAACATAAGCATGCTGAAAATGAGGATCACATTGAAGAATACACAATGAATAAAATACATATTATTACAATGTAAAAGTAAAACTTGTACAGGAATAGAAATATTACTATCTTCAAACAACCAAGTACTGAAAATCTCTTTCAGAGTCACAGACATGAACCTCAGAGGCAAATCTTTTGATCTGGTACTTTTATGAACATGAGTAATCTCAATTAAATCAACTGAATGACTTAACATCTCTAAGGATAGTTCCACCTGTAAATTGCTTTTTAAATTCTTGGACTGAAGACATGACAATACTCTTGCTAAAAGCAATTGTCTTTAGATTTTGCAAAGGTACACAAAATTGGATGGCCTCACAGCACAACTTTGTATTGTCTAAAATAGTAAACCAAAGTACAGGCAAGTTTTACTAAATCAGGTTGTCTTGTCTCTATTCAGATGTTCCTCTATTTCTTTACACTACCAGGTGTTTGCCAGGCAGTATGACAGTTTATGAAGTATTCCAGTAACTATAAATTCAATTTATGAATTCCAATACCTGTTTATCTGGGAACCCTAGGAGGGATGACATGATGTATGCTGTGAGAGTGACTGGATTATTGGTGCCTCCTTGGAGGTCACTGTGTAACACTTTGCCAGGTTCCTGAAATTCTCCATTTAATTTCTGATGCCGGACAATCCATTTAGCTGTATCCACGAGTACATCTTGGTCAATATCTATGAATGGACGAGCTTGTAGGAAACATCTTAATACAAAAGCTGATAACCTTGGGGAAAAGGTTGATTAAATAGGAGAAAATTAGCAACATCTTACAGCTTCTGCTTAACATGATGTAAGAATATAGTGATGTATAAGGTATTCTACACACACATTTAAGCATGGAGGAAACTACATGCTTCAACTAGACAAGAAAGTAGACTAAGCTTAATCCACAAAAAATGAAGCTATTTCCTTGTTCCTGAAGATAATCCCTTTTGCAGCTGTTATGTTTCAAAAATAAGTACAGACTATAGGCTCCAAGTCTTTGTTTATCTTTGTTTATCCAAGTCTCTTCCAGCATTTGTTTAACTTTATTCAAATGTTGCTCTCCTGCCTTCTGTTGCAAGACTAAAGTGGCAAAGGCATAGTTAACAGTAATGCAGTTATAAGTGTGCCGGTAGTTATCACAGTTATCCCTGCAATGACATCATCAAAACAATCCTTGTTTAATTCATCAATAATCTGAAGTTCTGCTTTGACTCCTTTCTTTGCTAAATGTTTATTCACGTAACCTGTCACCACACCATATAAGTACCAGGGTTGCCAATGCAGATAAATTACTTCATTTTCCAGTCCATCAGTACCTAGTCTAAGGCAAATCCCTACGAAGTCAATGAAAGATGCTCACTGACTCCAGAATGAGGGACTGGATCAGCGACAGAGTAATTGGAACAGTTCTATCTGAAGTTGGCTGAAGCACGTAAGTGCATTTAAACTAACCAAATGTGGATTAGCTAAACAAAGTGCTGGAACTTGTCTCTATCTGTTTATCTATCTAGCTTCCACTACTATGCTTACTATGTGTGTTTCTTAAGGTGAAATTCAGCACTGAAAAGGGATTTACAGTCTCAAAAAAGGAGGTGTATAAGACGCAACTGGGACAAATGTTGTTTTGTTTTTTTTTGGTTTGGTTTGGTTTGGTTTTTTTTTACCATCAGAAGCTCTATTCACCCCACAGGGAATGCCTCATAGAGTCCTCAGCCTCCAGTACGGACAAAACTGAAAATCTATTTGAAGCAATGAAGATGACAGAGCCCTAAATGGTTTCAGTCAACCGCAAGAATAAGCTATGCCATTATTGTTATCCTTCCTTCGAGTAAAGCAACAGAAAAAACTTTCAGACCAAGCTCTGTGTTCTCTATGGAGTCACCTTTGTGCATACAACACTTAAAGTAGTCCCACTTTCTTATATCTTTATACATTACTAGAGGACTAACAGTGACGCTATGACGCTTTTGCTTGCTGGGGAAGAATCTCCTAGGTACTGGTTCTTAAGCAGGCAGAATCAGCCTGCTCTGTTGTTCAAAAACCTTAGAGCAATTGGACAGATTAGGCACGTCTGTATTATTAAGTCTGACATCCTCAGAATTTGATTCTGGCTGCTGAAGACATCAGGTGCCAATCAAGTTGTATCTACACCAGTGTACTCCACTACTTTCCAAACCAGGGTTGCTGAATGCAAGTGCTGCATGGGCACGGACCTTGCAGTGTGTTAACTCCTGGACCAGGTGCAAGAATAACCCAAAAGGTGTTAAGAGGGTGTCAGGGTCTGGAACGCTGACTGGGACTATGCTAAAAATTAAATAGTAACGGGAATGACATTCCTGGGTACAGGAATATGCCTGGGCACTTTCCTAACATACTAGTAAATATGTCGCACTAGAGAATAAAACTGGAGTGTGTTTCCACCACCTAACAGCTCTGGATTGCAGAGAGCCTGCAGTGGTGATTTAAACATCCAATCACCTTTCTGCTTTTGCACAGTTAACCACATTTCACTCTTTTTGTTGTAGCAAGAAGCCAAACCCTGAGTAGCTTTAATTCACTTTTTTTCCAAAGCAGTTTTAAGTTTTCTCCATGCGGGTAAGCTATCCTCTCCATCAGAACATCTCAGAGCATTTCATTCAGCTATTCCCATGGCTAAAATAATTTATCGTTTGTCTTTTGCAAAATTAAAAAGCCTTGCCCTAATAATGGCCTTGACAGCATGCTATTCAGTGAAATGACCTTAGAGTTGGCCTAAACACCTAATGAAAACCAGGCAGAAGGCTAATACAGCTGGAAACTTTTACCAGCCTCACAAAAAATTTTAGTCTTAGGGAAAATATCTCAAATACTCAAATTCCAAAGTGAATCTGGCAGAACTACTTACCATGTGCTCCCAGAGGAATCTTCATTTCCAAAGGCACTAAAAGAGCCATCTTCCCTCTGGAAAAGCAGCTCTCTTTGGTAACCTGCAGTGAAAGAGCAGAGACAGGTATTGAACACATGGGTTCCTGTACAAACCTCCTGCTGACACAAAACAAGGCATTTTCTAATGCTGTGGAAAGCAGAGCTTAAATAAGTATTTCATAAAGTATCTCCCAAATACACAGAAACCCACAGAACAGTACAAAAGACTACAAGAAAGTGGGTCACAGTAACACGAAGGATCTATCTACAGAAATAGACCTAGATGGCTCCCATTCCCACTGATCTGCTACCCAGACAGGACAGTGCAGGGTAGAGACCTCTTTCCACGTAACTCAGTGGCTTCAGCAGGACAGCAGTGAGCACAGCCCAGAGCAGCACCTATAGAGCTCAGCTCACCAAAGTGCTGAAGCACTGAAATCATGCACCTAAAGAAATGCTCTGTTTTCCCCAGCAAAATAGAGAAGCAAAAATTAAGTATTTTCCAACTGGATAGACAGCAACTTGCTTTGGCCAAATCTATCAAAGAAGCATACTGGAACAGGCCGTTCTGAAAAAGAGTGAAACATCTCAGCAGTAACCAAAAGGGCTTCCTGGGAGGAACCTGGTTAAACAGCATCCAAATATCCCTCAGTATCCAGACCAGGTGTAGCTTTCTCCTGACTGCTGAACATCTATCACAGAAAGGCCACAAAGGCTTACTAGCTGCTCATGACCAGCAGCAATGTCCTTACTCAACATCTGACTTCAGTGCAGAACCAGCATTTGTTAATGTTCCAAAGAAAGAGCTCCCTAAAATATGCTACTCATTGTACTCTCTGATTCGTAAAACCTTCCTTACCCTACATTTTGCTTGCCATTTGTGTACTGAGAACAACAACCACATCTATTAATAGCATTCCACAAGACACCTTTTCTTCTCTCTCCCACCACCTTTTTTATTTCATGGCTGCACTATTTTGGTTATTATAATTAAGAAACAGTATTTGTTAGTCTAACATCTGACATTCATATAGACTGAATACCGAACCAGTCAGGCAGAGGAAAAGCCTCAAGCAAGGTTTTATAAAGGCATTTGCATCATTAAGTCCTACAGAAAGGAAGGAGAGCAAACACTGGTTACCTTTACAAACAGGCCCCATAAGGCCCATCCAGCTAAAACCATTACCTACAACATTTTCCTTGTTTTCATTGATAAAAGGATTTACCACTTGCTTACATACTACCCCGAGTACAGACACTGTGTGAACCACAGCCGTAAACACTGAGTAACAAATGCCCTGGTCCCTCAATCTTTATGACATAAGATGAACTCCTACTCAGGGTCTCTCTATAAAAGAAGAAATATAAATATATGAGCCTAAACTGCTACATTATACCAGTATGGCTTTCCCTGTAAACTATTACCCCAGTGGTATCAAGTTTAGTTTTTGTCTCTTTAGAAGTGCTTGACATTGCAACTTCTCACTTTAACATTTTTAAGTGTATTTAGCACAACAACAGTGCTTAATTACATCATTAAGAAGTCAAGAATTCTTAAGTAGGAGGAAGAAAGGATTAACTGGCTAAAGTTGCTGTCCAAGTTTTAACCTCAAAACAATGTGCCACGAGGAACGCAAATATATGTATATATAGAGATTACTTCCTCTTCAAAAATACCTGACTGCAAGGCCCAAAAGGTGAGGTCTTTTGTTTCTTCACAGAACAGGTAATACACAGAAATAAGGATTACAGCCACCTCCCCACGGGTAGTGTAAAAGCACTGAACGAAGACCAACAGCTTACAAAGACTTCTGAGCAGCCATTGCACAAAAATAAATTTATTGCACAAAAATAAATTTATCTCAGAATTTACTAGGATTGAGAAGGAATGGAAAGATGAGCAGAACCAGAGGAAGGACAGCTATTTCCTACACTCCCTTTGCATTCTTCTTAATGCCAAGCCCCTTGCAGTCACACAAAAATCTTCAAACACGAGAGTATTTAACACAGGGATGTCTGCAGAAATGCTGAAACAATAGATCTGAGGGCTGTGAACCCCCATGTTTGTTCCAATGGACACTCAATCAGACGTGAAAAATGATACTTCAAATGTCAACACATACAACTGGAAAGACAAGGAAAAGAAGGATCCTATTATGAATATGTACTCTAATACTCCCAGATGACTGGCTGAAACGCAAAAGATGTAGGAGACTAGCAGAGCCAGGCTAAAAGAAGTGTAAACCAGGATGGAAAGGACTTCAGAAATATGCGAAGGACTAAAAGGTCTTACATTTCAAACAGTTTGAAAATATTGTTCCAACTCTGTGCTTGCCTGTGTCTAGCACCAAAGTTTTCAGACCAACCAGTTTGTTTGTTTTTTTAATTCCAAAGTGATTTCAAGACAGGGTCTGTAATTTCCACAACTGATTTTTTTTAAGACAGCTATTTTGCATTGCCTTTGCTCTAGGTAAATAAAATCTGGTAAAAGAAAAGTAACTACTTCTAGCTATGGTTCCTTCCCCCAGCTAACGTTTAGTCTTAAAATGAGTGCCTATATTTCAGATTATGAGGTCACTCTTTCAAATAGTTAGTGGATTTTGACATATGAAATAAAGTCTGTTTTAAATTAAACTACATGACAATACTTTCAAAAACGGAGCTTATGAAAAGTTGCAACTCAAACTAAAGACTAACTTCTCCTTTAAGAATGCATTTAAATGAACCAGTGCAACAACTGAAATCAGTTGTAAAGATGAAGAAAAAAAAATATGGTTAGATCACAGTTCTTTTTTATCTTAAGGTTACAAATATTTCACCATATTTTGCTTTGGCTACCACAGTGTTAAGAGCTTGTACCTAAATTCAAAAACCTGGGAAAAATCTGAGTAACACGATGCTCTGCATATGAGTGACATTTAATCCTATAGCTTTCACTTGCTTTAAAATAACTTTTATAATCTCTTACTGGAAAACTTCAGGAAATTATGGTAGTACAACTCAATCTTCAAAGAGTGGTAGATTGCTTACACACTTCAGTGTAGCTGTTTACATAGCATGTCTTTTTTCCTACTTTTCAACTAAACAGTGTACTAGGAAGGGTTTAAAAAAAATGCATTTGACTAGTATTGACACAAAATTGGGTTCTTGACGAAAGGAAAATTTATTTTGAAATGTGTTTTTTCCAAGGAAAATTTCAACATCTTTAAAAAAAACACACACAAAAGCAAAACACTCAACACAGACTTACAGAGAGTAAAAAAAATAAAAAAAAAAATCTGAAAATGTCATCATTCTGCCTTAGTAGGGGTGTAGCTCAGATGAGGATCGTCTCGTTCCTCTCTGTGAACCACACCCAGCACGTGGGGTGCCACATGGTGAGCATGGTACATCTCATTTTCCATCTTAACCAGAAGACACAAGGAAGCATGCTTCCTTGTGCAACTATGCTCTTCACACTGGATGATGCCCTGAAGTATTTCCAGGTTAAAATACATAACCATTTCCAACTACAGTTTTTCGATTTTCAATTTGCAGCAGAGTTCACTTCTGACCAAGTCTAAAACTTGGATGGACAAACACCAGTCACCCGAGCAAGCATCATTCCTTGAGTTCCACAAGGACGTAGCAGGATGTGTGTGCTGTCACAGAGGATAGATACGAACATGGGATGACTATGGTTCACTCTGACCACTGACTAGTTTTCACCTTCTGTGCCTCAAGCAGAGATCAGAAATGTTTGCTCATGCTTGGTTTTATTAAAGGAGAGATAGCAACCCCCAAGGAAAGCTACATGAATTGCCTTCTAAAATGCACTTTCCCTCTGAAAAGTAGCTATATAAAAATGACGTTTCCTCAGAGCAATCTTGCCCTTGTAAATAAAATTGTTTGCTATTTAATTCTATCATCTCAGAAGAAAGAGGAGAAGAAAAAGCTGAGTTTTTCTTCCAGTTCACACAACACAATAGAAGAGCATTTCAAATACTAAATGCAAAGTCACAGATAGATTTTTAAAAATTCTTACGAGCAAAAGGTAATATCTTTTTTTAAGCATACACACCTTTTCTCATAAATGATACAGCTTTTGATTTAATATCTTCTGTCAGCTGCCCGGTTTTAGTGAGGTATTGCAAAATATATACATTTGGAGCAAAATTTATCATATTCTGTTCACCACAGCCATAAGGCATCTTAATCAATGATGACAAACCATTAATAGAAGGTCCCAGTAAATCACCTGAAAGATAAAATTAAAGCTTAATGCAAATAAATTTAACCTTAATGCAAATAAATGTACGCATAATACATAAAGGGTGGTATCAGCTAAACTGGGAGAAAATATGATACATTAGAAATGTATGTACTAAACACCACTAATCAGGCAGAAAACTTCATTAACCACGCACAGTCTTCTCATCAGCTTTTTGCCCAATGACCAATCTCCCCTCAGAGTTTTCCTGACCTTCTCAGCTACAGGATAATTTCAAACAGAAACCATTTTAAAAAGCCAAAAGCTATTTTCTCTAGGATAGTGTTACAGTAATTGCACATATTTCAAATTTCCCGTATTTCTATTCTCATACGGAGTTATCAAAGCCTAGGAGTCACAATGACCAACTATCATCTGAGTTTTAGGTTGTATTCTACAGATAAGCAGAATTTAAACACAAAACTAGCAAACTTTGCAGGACCTTCATTATTAAAATCTGACTCCCTCTCTAACTCTGAAAAAGGACAGTCAATATCGTAACACTGTAAAGGAAATAAACTAAATGAGTAACACACTCCGTCTACACAGTCTTTTTATGCTTCATCCAATGCACAATGACAAATGATTTTGAACTAATGATTCAGCCCATAGCAGTTAAATCAAAATTGACACAGTTCCTGAAAAACCTACAAAGCAACAACCATACAGGGAAAAGTCTCACAGAAGGAGATTTTTTAGTAGGAGATCTGAGAAATGCTCTGGAAAATCCTGCTGTGGTAGCTCAGAATATAACACATCATCCTCCCTTGTCTACTTGACAGAGTTTACTGCTTCCAGTAACTACTGGCAACTCCCTTGTTCTTTATAAAGCACCTATGACTGCAGTGCAGGAGATACCAGCACCTGGATAATGGACACGTTAAATTTGGTGACCGTGCCATAACTTGCAAGAGGATATTACATATGCCAACACTGCTAATGAAGACCAATCCTTCCACAACTATATGCAACACAGACGCCCTAGACTTTCAAAAGCAGGGGTAGTGGCATGCTGTACCTTCATGCTCTAGCTTAGGTACTAGCAGAGTTCAGCAAGTACCCAGCAGGCAACAAACTATTCTTAAAACAACAACAAAAAACAGCTGACCAACAAATAATAAAGATGGAAACAAAACAAAATAGTCCTTACCAACAGCAGTGACCTGCACTCTCTCACTGCCACTTACAACATCAGAAGGAAAAGTGAAATCCAAAGTATTTGACACTGCTCGTGGTTTACTCCCAGTTAAATCCAAAAGGAGTGTCTGAGAATATGTCTGTTCCAATCCTTCAGCCTATTGAAAAAAACAGAGAGGATTATTGTAATTTCCAACAGTTTGCTGCTTTTCGGATTGGGACTATATGCTTATTGTGTTGAGACATCTAAAGATCTGTCAGATACTTTGCACTGCTTCCTAACACATCAAGAACCTGAGCTATTGGCCCATCTGAACTGAAACAGAAAAGTTATTATAATAAAGACCTGCCTCCACTATTTGCTTCTAGAGACCACATGTTAATTATAAAAATACACCTACAAAATCCATGAAAGCATCTTTGATTCCAGTGAGCTCAATGCCAAGCACGGAGCTCCATTACCAAGCATATTACAAGGCCAGAAGTAGTGTTGAACATGAGCCAGCAAAGGGACCGTGTGGCAAAGGTAGTCAGCTGCATTCTGTGATGCATCGGGGAAAGCACTGCCAGCAGGTTGAGGAAGGTGATCCTCCACTCAGCACTGGTGAGACATCTGGAGTACTGGGTCCATTTGTGGGCTCACCAGTACAAGAAACATGGACAGACTGGAGTGAGTCCAGCCAAGAGCAACAAAAATGACTAAATGCTTAGAGGATCTGTCATACAAGGGGAGGCAGAGAGAGCTAGGACTGCTCAGCATGGAGAAGAGAAGGTTCAAGAAGAATCTCAACAAATGTGTATAAACACCTGATTGGAGGGAGCAAAGAAGATGGAGCCAGGCTCTTCTCAGAAACAGAGCCAGACTCTTCTCCATGGTGCCCACCAGCAGAACAGGAGGCAATGGGTACAATTGAAATAAGGGAAATTCCATTCAAATATAAGAAAATATTTTTTTAAAAAAAACATTGTAAGGGTATTCAAACACTAGAACAAATTGCTCAGACAGGCTGAGAAGTTTCCATCCTTGGGTATGTTCAAAACCTGGCTGTCAGGGTCCTGAACATGCTGCTGTAGTTGATCCTGCTCTGACCAGGAAGGATGAACTACATGACCTTCAGAAGTCCCTTCTAAACTCAATCATTCTCTGATTCTCTATTCCTAAGTAGTTATTTTAGGATGAGATTACAAGTGCCTATTGCCTTCTCCTGAAATGGAGCCTAACATGACTCAAATGGTTAGACGTCAAAAGTTAGGCAAGTCTCATCCAAAATCTTCTGGTTTATCAGAAAATCTGGCTGCTAAATTTCCACCACTAGCACAATACAGAAATGTTCATAAAAAAGGCTTTGAACGAAGCCAGGTGCACTAAGAAATTCACTGCATTTATCCATAATACAGTTACTTCATCCACTCTTGGACCACTTGGTCCACAACAGATTATGAAGCTTACTGTAGGATCATGAATTCACTAATGTGAAAACAGGTTTTGCTTTGCTTTGCTTTCAGAAGCACTTGACCTATCATCAGTTGTAGAACGGATCTGTTTTCATTTCTGAAAGAGGTTCTGAAGATTTTTAAAGGAGGAATTATTTTAAAAGAAGTGCTTTCAACTGAAATCCACCTGACCTGAAACCAACCTTAAAAAGTGAGAGGCAGACAAGTAAATCAGTTTACCTTTTTTCCACATTCAATTATCTATTTAGGGAGTAATTTATCTCTGGAACAAGCCATGCTGACAATTGTTTACCTTTACTAAAACTTTCTGGATGATAGCATCAGAAGCAGCAGACGATATGGCTGTAACTTTGATGGGAATCTCTCCCAGCTGTTTCGGCTTGATTGGGAATTGAACAGTTTTCCCATCTTCACTTGGTACAAATATAGACTGTTGATTTCCTGTAGCATTTACTTCATTGGATGTTAAAATAATATCAAAAGCATCACTCACATCCAGGATCACATTAACCTGTAAAATACAGTAACATTTGCAATAACAGGTGTTAATTTTGAAGAACTGCTTTCATAAGCCTCCTCTTTTGGGGTAAATAGAGAAATAGCTTTACAATCTGCTTACTGAAGAAAATATTAAAGATCTCAAAAGAGAAAGATGTGATCTCCACCACCGCTCAGTGTCTGGTAACATTCAAATACATAAACACTTATTTTACCTCAGCTTCTTCGTTCAAATAATTAAAGATATTCACTTCCAAAATGAACTGCTCTCCTCTGATGACAGAGTATGGAAGGTTTAGGAAAATGAAGAAAGGTTGAAAAGCTTCTAGCTGCAAAACAAGATCAGCACAAAACAGTGAGTCCTACAATTGGACACCAGTGAGAAAATGACTGTTCAGTATGTCTTCTAATTGGCATGTCTCATTTTTAAATACATGAAAGTATGTTTACTCATACTCTACCATTAACAAAATGTATTAGTACAGGGCTAAAGCAGAAGCCAAAGATGCTTCTGCTCATAGCCACCTTTGTTGGCACTCTGCAATGCCATTCAACTGACAGCTGCTGGACTCCTGGAAGCTTTGACATGGCAAATTCTGACAGAGGCACCTTGTCCATGTCAATACGGAAATACATGTTGGAATACAAGATAACTAATTCTCAATAACAAATTCTGTAATTCACCAACACCTTACTATAAAATGTTATTTTGTAAGATTAACCTTGGCTTGAGTTCTAAATTATATTTTTAAAAATACATCTTTTATTAATTAAAAGAAAAACTTGCAGAAATCTACCAGCAAGCAATTGCTTTTATCTGTTAACAGAGGCTTTTGGATACAGTCTTGGCTCTAAGAAGGCAGTGGTAAGCTCTCATGAAGCTGAACGGGATCAAAATTTCACTGTTTATGAACATCTGTACAATAGGAATGGCTGAGGCATGATATCTTTTATTAGTGAAATGTCAACTAAAAATGGTTTTAATTTGGTTTTCATTAAAAAAATTCTTCTAAGTGTTTTGAATTTCAGATCCAGAAAACCCTCAAACTTCTTTCTATCTAGCAAATATTCCAAAAATATTTTGAAGTTGTTTACTAAAGCTTTCAGTGTCAAAAATGTCTTTTACAATTAGAAAAGTTTTGATGGAGAATTTTTGTTTAGTTCTTACTCAGTGTTTTCACTAGGTACGTATTTCCTTTCATTTTGTTTTGTTTTGTTTTGTTTTTTTCCTTTAAACTTCTTGCAATACTAAATTTTAACACTCTGAAATATCCCAGTATCTTACAATAAAATGCAATAAGATAAAATTATCAACACTCCATGTAGTAGAAGTCATATAAAAACAAGATGTAAAGCAGGAAATGACATTAAGCACACAGAATTATTTATTTCCCCATCACAGTTTTCATGCATTTCTTTTATTTGCCTCTTGTATGGTACTGATTAACATGTTTCAGCCATATGGAACTCCAAGCATAATCTAAACATCCCAACAAGGGTGAAGTACTGAGCAGTGCATGTTGGTGATTATAGTTAAGGAATAATCTCAACATCTGCTCTACTTGCAGCTTTCTCAAATTTAAGGGTGAGGGGGCCAAGTATATATTTTCATACAGTTTGAATCAGAAAGCTATCCCTCTTTCTGTCCCATCTCTGCCAAGCTGAGTGAAAGAAACAAGAATCAAGATTCCAGTCTCAAAGGAGCCTCAGCCACAAAATACAGATCAGATTCCAAATTTTGTAGTGGAGTTTTGGTCAGGACGTTCAAAGCACATGGTCTGCGTCTAGTGTAGCAGCCATCTACAAAATCTGGATCTATATCTGGGTTTGGATGCTGAAAGATGCCCCTCCCCATGAATTCGAGGGCATGAGAACTTCACTGAGTAAAGGGCTGTCTCCCAGCTAAGTCCTGGCATCAGGTGGGAAATCTATGACCCAGTACTGCACAATTTCAACCCTTCTGACCTTATGCACTTAAGTGGAGATGTCTCAGTTAGGAATGCAGTTTCTCTAGGATTTTTACGTAACAAAGATGAGATAACTACCTTCAGGGAATCAGAGAATTCAATATATACAAAATACTACTTAAATGAAATATCAAAAAGTAATTCCTATTTTAAAGAGGTGAAATCACTTTCTCTAAGAAGCTGTTTCCATGAGCATAAGGTGAGCCTAGGACAACTGCATTTTGATGCTGGAAATCTCACGTTAGAGGTTTAAATTAAGGAGTGCTGAATTTAGCTTAACTTGCTAAACTCTCCTTGAACACTCAGAAGTACAAAAAGAGCCACAAGAGAGAGGAACCTGGTGCTTGATCTCCGTGTCCACTCTTCCTCACACTAAGTTACCGGAGTACCTATGTTTAGTCCAAGTCTGGTTGTGACAGATAAGTGAAAGTGATGCCAGAATTTAGTCTTTAAGCAATTGTCCTGTCCTCCCTCCTGGGGTAAGCTCTACAATAGAAGAATTGTGGCATGATCTTTCTAGCAGACGACATGCCTCTCCTATCCCAGCCACCTTTTCCCAGCTAGTCTGTGTAAACATCCCTGCATGAAGTAGCATGATTCCTGGGCAGAGAAATTATGGAAAATGGAAATATACTGTCCTCAGGGAGTCATTCTCCCTTTACTATGTCATGTACAAAAGCTCTGAAGTGCACACATCCTGAAAGTGCTCTAACAAAACAACCACTCCAACAAGAATTAGCACCCAAGTATCTGTGTAATGTCTGTTATTCATATGAGCATGAAAGGGAGGCAGACAGAAAATCATATATGACTTCACTATGATGTTTTCTTTACAGTTTGAATACACACGCAATCACTTCTTTAGTATAAAGAGACAGCTGCTGTTAGAACTAAAACACAGTTTCCAATTAATAACCTACAGTGTTAACAGCATTTAAAGTAGGACTGTCGAGTGCTACGGTACCTCTACTGGAGCAGTTGTCACTCCAAGCCCACTGTTTTCAGAAAGCACAAAAGCACTGGCTACCCAGGATGTGATGGTATCAGGTACAGTGACTTCCATTGTGGTATCTGTGTCAGATCTGATGACAGAAGGACATAGCTGATTTTCAAAAGCATCTATTTACAGACATGAGTAAGAAACCATGAATGTTTAAAAAACATGGAAAACAAACCCTAAACCCTTGGCAGGAAAGCTGTTGATTATCTGTTTTCCTAATCATTTAGAAATATTTGTGATAGGATCAAAATGATTAAAACATATTTAAATTAGTTTAAATTTCATAAATTGAAGGAAATTACATTTAATCACATTACATTTAATCTAATTTTACAGATTCTGCAAAACAATCATAGAATCATAGAATATCCTGGGTTGGAAGGGACCCATAAGGATCATCGAGTCCAACTCCAGCAATCCCCAGTGACAGCTGTTTCCCTAACATCTTAGACGTGAAGGAATACAATATCTGTGCTTCACAACACAGGTCGGATTCCACCATCCCTTTGGTAGTTTGAACTGCTCCTTGAACTAGGTGCAGACAAGAACAGATTTCAGCTTCTAGGTCACAGTCTTCTTATGGACTGTAGAGAAAAACATTGTGTCTCCCTGTGAGTTAGCTTTCCATCTGTAAAAGGATGATAGTTTCTTTCGTCTCTAGGATTTTCATCTACTTTCTATTCAAAGTGCTAGGCATTCTGTCAAGAATTGTCCTGTTGTAAAATGCCTCATTTGGTGGGCCTCCAATCTCACTTGTGGCCTCTAGGTGGTGGTAGAATATAAATAATACCAGATTTTTAAGCAGTGTTTTTCAGCACCAATGCAGAACACTAAAACCTAGAGAATAACAACAACAATAAATCAGTTTCCTTTTACTTCTAATTTTATACCTAGTTTTGGTATCGATCCAAAGCCAAGTCTCCGGAAAATGTGTCCTCACATAGGGAGTGCTGAAATCAAGAGGTCCATCTCTAGCTACTGGCATATCATCACCAAAACCATCCTCTATGGGTATCATTCCATCATCTACAAAACAAAAGTTATAGTTCTACCTACAGATGTCTATGCTTATTAAAAAACTGTGCTTGCAGTATAATTAACAGCTTTATTACATATGTTAACGCTACTCCATGGCATCAGGAACTATTTTTTTGCCTTTTTAAAAAAATTTTGTTTTGTTTTGTTTAATAAAAGAAGTTTCACAAGAACATAAAGTTTCAACATGGCCCCTCTGGACTCCGTCTGCAACTGACGTAATGTGGCTACATATAATAAAGTGACAAACCACTGCCATGTATATCAACTGGAACGACAATGAAAAACTCCATTTACCCTCAGCCCCTTGATGAGTAGGATCACTCAGGACAGCAGCAAATACCAAGTTGTAAAACACAGTGACTATATGAATTTTGCATGTTTTAAATCAGTAATGGTTTGCAAGGCTGGATGCAGCCTGCATGTATAGTACAGTAAGACAACCTAACACAGGGGCCCTAACCCATGAATTTCCTTTCCCACTCAATAAATTAGATTTGGTTACATTTATTTTTATTACTTACAAAAAAAATGGTCTTTATCCTCCTCAAGAATTGCATCAGTTGATACCCAAAGGCTGCATTTCTGGATAAAATTTATACAATATATCTCAATATAGGACATTCAGGACATCAACAGTGCTCGTCCTATTTTCTTTTTAAGAAAATAGAGTTACCATAATAAAGCAATTATAGACCCAAAGCAAGTAATGCACAGGAACCAACAAAACTCAAAAAATCTGAATGTTGCCTTAATGACAGAAAACTTTTAAAAAGGAAGACATTATCAAGCATAATGCAAGCCATATTTATGGAAGTATAAACATATTTCTTTGCATTCGTAGTATTTACATGTTGATAAATTTACAATTCAAAATCTGTTTAAGCGAAAAAAGCTGTAGACTGTTGTCCACAGTCCCAAGCTTTGAAAGGAGCATTGACAGCCTTTTCTTCTAATAAGCGATGTCCGAACCACAAAGCAGAACCCTGCCACACCCAAAAAAACAGTTTAGCATCTAAAAAATGAAAAAGGTACCTGAAAGACACCAAAAGAACCTCTGATCAGGGGGAAATACTGTGCGGTGTTGTATAAATTGAGTTCATGAAATACCTAGGACAAAAAAAAAGCATCGCACAAAGAGTAAATGAAAACTCACATTTTATTTCCAGAATTTTCACTGTTACAGGTGCTAATTTATGGAGCTGTACCTCAAGCAATAGCTCTATTAAGTCTCACATAAAAGAGAAAAGAATCCATCGTGAGATGAATGGGATTAAGCTGCATTCATTTCATAATTAACAGATAAGTGACTGGGACTACATAAACCTATAATAAGACCCTACAGCCCGCTGATACTTTATAGCACTTAGGCTAATATGTCACCTGGGCACTTTAGGAATGATAAATGAACTCTTTCAGCTTGTAGGTGCACCAGAGCTTCTGCAAGTAAAGGAAATTCAAACAGATGAATAATTAATTTCACTACTCAAAAAAAATAAAATTATTTTTATTACTTTATGTTGCTGATATTAAAGAGCACGATGCACAAATCATGGGGAGTTTCTGTGACTTTTTTTGTCTTTCCCAAAAGAAAAAACTGTCAAGTGTTAACTGAGCAGTTTATTGAATGGAAACCAAATAAAGTATCAGTTTGAATTAGAAATGCTGGGCCTATTACCTTGTAAGCCTTAGAGTCTTTTCTACCTTAGAGTCTTTTCTGCTCATGTAGATAAGCTACTTGCAGAAGTGGAAAAAAAAAAAACATATGCAGAATTAAGAAATACGAATTATGCCCAAAGACCATTACTCATTCAACATAAACGTAATATTTACAAAAACATATATCTTTCATGCATGCAACAATGAAAACGTTTTTTCCTCATATACTCACAGAATCTTCTGTTATGTCACTACTTTCTCCTAGGAGCTTTGTACTTTTATCAACAACTGCAAGCCCAATTACTGATCCTGGGTCTGTTGTACTGATTTTGAGAGAGACTTTGTCAGATGGCTTGACCTTATCTTTGCTCCATGAAATTTTAATCTAAAAAAAAAGTAAAAAACGTGTCACTGGCTTAAATTATAACCTGATATTTAACAGTCAGCTAACAACCCTAAGGAACCATTTTCTTAGTTGTCTATCATTAATAGTTATAGATGATTTGCATTTCCTAGGACCTTTGAAAAACTACCACAACATTCCTTTTGCTCCCTTGATCTTGCAGCTGATCAGTTCCCTGGACAGGATCCATAGGCATTTCAAACAACTCTTAGAATGTAAGTAGCAATCTCTTGAGCCACAACAAAGCACTGGTCTCTACAGCCAAGGGCAGTAAATGAAATCAATTCCCTCTTTCTATCAACGTACATACAACACAGCATGTAATGCATTTCAGGAAAGGTATTTTGGGGAAAAACTCCATCCCTGAAAGATTCCAACGAAGTGTTCCACAGTGACATCAACACGGAAAAAGGGATTTATATAGTGGATGCATGTGCAAGGAATGAGGACATGAAGAGCCTAACACAGCATCAGTATGCCTAACCTACAGGGTAGTGAAGACAGGAAGTGTCATTCATATGACCATATGAAACGTCCCACAGCACAGTCTGGCCCTCCGCTCCCGCTCCAGAAGGGGATAGATCTCCATAGGACCTGTAAATACCTACTGGCCCCAGGCCAATTATCTTGAACACCCTGTGGCCTTTCAGAGGATACTAAATGCCTACACTTCAGCGACTGAATCCTGACCCTACATATAAATACACATATTTAGATGTCTGAATCTACAGCCCAGTCATATATTTTCTCTGACAATCTGTGCAAGGATATCTTCAATGTACATGCAGTATGAAAATTACAGAGGAACAGCAAACACACCAATGATAGCAACATAAACGCAATTAGCAGCATGTGATGCACTGTAAATGGGCATCCGACTGATTCATGCAGAAAAATGGTTTGTTTCTGTTTAAAGCACACTGAGGCACTGCAGCTCTGTGTGTTTAACTTTACCAGTTCATTTACAGAAACAAGATGCCAGGCATAGCTACAAAGAATACAATGAAAGTAAGTTTCCACAGTATGAAATTAATTTCAGTGCCTCGTGCTCCAGTGGAGAAATTGAAAGAACTTGAAATTTTGAACCCTTTGAGATCAGCTCTTTCCTTGTCTGACATTTTTCACTAGCTAGTCTTCATCTATTGCCACTGATTTATGATTTTAAGTGTTAAATTTCCATGGGTAGGAAGAATTTTAACCTATTGCAAGTCCTTGGTTGGTCTCACCTGTAAAAAGTCACAGTGAGGCTTTTATTAGCCCAAAGGACCAAATCTCATCCTGGTAAGTAAGCTGGAAAATTAATTCATTTCTGCCTGTAGTTGTTCTCCCATTCTTCAAGCTTTTTTCAGTTGAAGTGTGCACAGTCCCAGTAAACACTGGCCACATTCACTAATGATACTGTCAAAAAGCTGCCTCTGTGCTTCCACAAGGAAAACTAGGACTTGCGGCTTGGGGAAGGAGGATCCTTTTGTAAGGTCTCCTCAGAGATGCTGCTGTGTGCAGGGCTCCCTGTGGTCACACCACGTACAATGTGAGCCACCACTTGGCTAGAGGTCTCTAAATGTTTGCAATTCCACACTTAAAGTACTTAGTATCTTTCTACTGTATTGTCCAGGAGCTATCTTTAGCTCAATAATTGGCCAAACTATTAAAAGCATGAGGAGGTGTCTGTCTATTTATGGGGAACATGTAGGGCTACTAGAAATTTACACAGACACAAAATAGCTCTACATTTAAAGCTGGACCCTAACTGTACTGGCATGATTAAAAGTCTTTCCAAACACTTGCACAAACCTCAGATTAGATCCAAAAAGAGGAAGATTTCATATTTACAGTCCTGTGATCTGAACTACTGGTTACCACGCAACAAGGACAGAAACACGGTCTCAGGCTCAGGTTTGGGATAGCTTACCTTGTCGTCCAAAACAGGCTGAACAGGGATAGTAAGAGCATCATTCACAACTGCTCCAAGTTCATCAACATAGAATACAAGTATGCATGCCAAAGGAGCCCAGGAATTTTCTGCTGTTAAACGGAATGTTTTTGCAGCCATTGTGCCAGAAGCCATAATTTGTTCCTTAGATAACACCTGAAAGGGAAAAATTAAACAATTAGTTTGTTGGCATCTCAGTATGTCATAAGCTCTGCAATTCCTTCTACAAATAGCTCTTAAAGGAAGAGGTATATAGCTGTGATTTTTTCTAACACTTGATTGACTAGTTCTACAATGTGGATTCAGTATGGAATTAGGGGGTAATGTAATATTTAAATATTAGAAATAACTTTTTCCCTTCCTTAATTCTCCTATCACTATAGACAATTGTGAACTATAACAATGACTGCACAGCACAGTAACATAAAAATGCAACAGTAGCACAACTGGATCATGTGGGTCATCTACAGCAGCATTTGAGTTTGGATCAGGTACATAGTTTTGATACAAATCTCCCAAGAACCCTACTCACTACATTTTGACTTTTACCTTGGAGAGCATGAACTGAGGCCCACTAACCTCCTGCAGGTAAGAACAGGCATTCAGTTTACCTTAGTCTATCTCAAAACATCTGCAGTGCAGACATCAGGCCCACAGCTTCAGCTTTTCATTCTATACCTGCTCCTACTAAACCATAACACTTAGGAATGAAGACAGAGCCATGAAGGGCAGTTCCCCGCCTTTGACTGTATGGACCTCATTGCTTCCCCTTGGTTTACCAAACTGATTTTTACCCCCCAGCCACCTTGACTGTAACCTCTTCCCTCCAATGGCTAAAAACTAACATGGCCAGCTTATTCCTATTTCTTCTGCCAAAATTTCTTCAGCTTAAATATCTCTTTTTCACCTCCATATTTAGTTCTACCTAGTTATAGTGAGACAACAAATAAGTAAAATGCAACTAAGAAAGGAATTATTTGAACCAAACAATAGGAATGTATATAGAAATGTGATAGAAATTGTAAATTCATTGATTTTACAGACAGATATATAAATACAAACACTGCTATGTGGGCAAGGGTTGTAATTTTCCACCTTTTTGGCTAGTGTTTTCAAAAAACTATTTCATTTACACCATTAAATTATTTAATTTGGTTGGGAAAACTATCTTGGGGATGCCTCAAAACCACCTTCATTTAAGAGCTAAAAAGAAGGTTGCAGATCTCTTGCCTCAGACAACCAAGTAACAGACCAGGCAGTAATATTTCTAAAACAAAAGGTATGCCTCCAAACCTCATGCTTTAAAATCTTCTAGAGAGCTTTCCTACTTTAGAAAATAAAAAGGAATGCCTGCATTTTATGTTGTATTAAGGTTTTCCTTATTCAGCTTGCTACTAAGGTCTCTGAAAAATAAAGAACTGCAGTTATCGTAATAATGACAGCATAGACTGTGCACCAGTCATGCATGTGTTAAGGATGGGATGGGAGACTGCTGATGGTGTAATTAACCCTTCCATCTGGATACTGTAAGATAAAGTACAGCAGCTGAGCCATTTAACCAAGCCATTTACTTTTAAAATGCATCTCTATGAAGATCCTTGTTAACAGTGCACTCTTCCCACTGGACAACTCATTTCTCAGCAGGTAGGTCTTCTCTTGGCCCTGGACCTGCAGGCTCAACCCTGTCAGCCCCACACCTGCAAACAAGTCCCCTGCTTCCCCCTGCATACACAAGATGTGCTGCCAAACCCTAGCTTGGGCTGCTCCAGACACCCCTACTCCTTCTCCCATCGCAGGTTCTCTGTACAAGAAGAGACAGCACAACTTGCACAGCTCCACCTTGTCCCACATAAGCACAACCCAACACCCAAAATAAAGATACACTTCTCCCAGAGAGCATCTCCTCAGAGACCCAAAGGTGTTTCTGCCAGGTAGCAAAGGAAAAGGTTAGGCCAACTCTTTCACAAAGCGCAATTAAAAAATAAAATAAAATAAAATAAAATAAAATAAAATAAAATAAAATAA
>NC_048895.1:86587362-86722584 GCF_011077185.1 Oxyura jamaicensis
AAAATAAAATAAAATAAAATAAAATAAAATAAAATAAAATAAAATAAAATAAAATAAAATAAAAAGCTGAGTCTTTCTAGTGTTCAATCACATTCCACCTGAATGTTTGTCAAGTTGGTAAAAGTCATCTTGGATTGTCCACATATGTAAAACGAGTAACTTACCAGATAATGGAATTCTCTTACTGGTTTGTTGCTTGCAATATTCAGCTCAAAAGGTCTCCCAGCCTGGGAAAAGAGTATGATTGATACGGATGAGTATGGAAACATGATGAGTAACTGGAATTGTTTTCATCTTAGAAAGTTTAGTCTCAGACTGTACCTTTATATCCTGGCTCTTTGTTTTAACCTGGAGATATGTTTCTGTGGGGGAGCTGAAAACATCATAAACTCCTATGTCAGTTCTACTGTTGAGGAACTCTGCCTGTGAGATAATGTAAAACAAAGCTCTTAATAACAGCAAAATCTCTATGTTCACATATATGTTGCTGTTTATAACAGCATGGCACCCATAATGGCAATATAGGACTGCTTCTTGCTTTGGGTATGTTTCTTTTTTCCCTTGCTAACTTGGTGCTCTTATTTAGATCGCATTTAGACAGAGTCTATCTCTAACAAGAGTAAGTAAGGAATATGGTAGCAGACGGCATAGAGGCTGGTGCACATGGCAGGAACAGCATACCACTAATCACAGCCTGCTCAATTCAGCGTGTTGTTGTTTCAAAACATCGTATTACAAAGCAATACCTGAACTCTCAGAGTTTTTGTATTAGATAAGATTGGAAACTCAATATCAACAATTCCATTTTCTGGGACTGTGTAGTTCAGGACATGGACTGTCTTATTTCTCTCCTCTGTTGCCTCGTTCTCAAGGTGAGAAAGTGAAGAATGGTGAGAAAATGAGTCTGACTGTTGTGCAGTGATTGTGACAAGGTTTTGTCTCTCTTCACTTGTCAGCTGGTTGCTATCAGAACGTGTCACCTTTAGCTAAAAACAAAAAGAAAAAATGTCCATCAAACAGGGTAAGACTAAAATCCACAACATGCAACATCTAACAATGAATTTGCACTTACATCATCATCCAAAAAAACCACCAAGGACATTCTCATGTTTGTCACACATCAGCAACTTTATTTTACTCCCTTGAGAGCACTGCAGGTAGGCAAGTCAGCCAAAACCAAAATTATTCATAAGTCCACAGAGTTTAAAAAAAAACAAACAACAAAAAAAACACAGGTGAAACAGAAAAGGTGACCTGCTTTGCCTTTCAGCTCTCTGAATTACAACTCTTCTTCTTAAAGTCCTTGTCTATAGAGAAAAATATCTATATCCAACCTACCACCTGAATATTTAATTTAATCAAAGGATAACCTAATATTACATCATGTGCAGGAAAACACATCAGACAAACAGAGATGATACTGAGTCAGATGCCTTTGTGGATTCACCAAAGGAACTACAGAAAAGACTGAAAACAGGCCCCAAATTGACACAAACCATAAATTCTTCACACCAACTTCCAACAATCAGCACTACAGCTTGTATCAACCCTTATTCCCATGAGCAATCAGATTCTCACCCATAGTAAAACCCTTCTATGTATTTTATACTCCAAAAATTCAACCTCTGCATTTAAAAACATTGAACTAATATTTCCCTTTTATTTTTCAGTTCAAAGGTCTGTCACCTCATTCCCTCTCCTCTGCCAGTATTTTCCTATCCTCTGTACAGCACATAGACCTTCACCTCATAGTAACAGCAGCAGCTGTTCCTTCACACTCATTTGGGAGCATAGCTGATACCTCCTTCTCTGCTAGCTGCAGCATTGCTAAATGCCTCAACTCCCTCTCACTCAGCTCATCTTCAAAGGAGGAGGAAGCAGGTCAGAGCTGAAGTCAATCTAGGTTGCTGGCAAAGAAAATGAAAAGCACTAAAACCAAAGGCCCAAGCCAGCAAGAAGTTACAAGTCGAATCAATCTATTCCAAAAGTGCATATTCAGCCTATTTTATTGGTATTTAGGGTTGATTTCTACATAGCAAAGGCTCTGGTTGTCTTCAAGAGCTATGAAGACAACCTATTCTATTCCCCTCTTCAAGAAAAATGCAGTGATGCAATATGCAACCTCTGTTAAATGGAGAAATGCTGAACGCAGACCAGGAGAGCATGAAGAATATGAAATGCTTCTGAAAGGACTGTAGACGGTATGAAAAAAAAACAGAACAGAATGCAAACAGAACAGAATGCTTTCATTTCAGAGCAATGTGGTTTTATGAGTTTTACTTAATTTTGTAACAACTTGCTAGGTTTTTAATATAGATACATATAATTCACATTTATGTATATATATATACATTTTATATACAAGTATTAGGAGAGTTGGGACTGAATAACTACTAAAACACAGTCAACTAATGGAAAACATCAGCTAGAAACTGAAAAGATTTCTCTTACGAATTCCAACAAACTACATTTAATTATATCCTGCTAAACATTACATCATTCCCTGTTCTTCTATCCTTTGCTAGAGCAAATACCTCTCAACTTAGTATTTCCTGATAGGTATCATGAAAAAGAGGTACTTTGAGAACAAAGTTGTAAATTACACTTAAAAGTCTGAGGCAAATTTTGGTATCTAAGCAAAAATATAGGAGAAAGAGTCACACTTGTTTATGTACAAATCATAATGAATCAAAAGAACTTACAGTAGCGATGAAATTCAGAGAAGGTTTAATAACTCTAGAATAGTCCACGAATTCAATAAAATAGTCACTTTGTTTTGGAAATATGACGGTACTTGAATTTTGGGAGATTCCTGTTGAATAATTGCATGTGTTTAGACAAGTTTATAACATACATATTCCTTTAGCAGCAATATCATTTATTGTCAATAATATTTAGATAATTTTATCATTTTTTCACTGTTTTCACTGCTCACCATCCTTCCAGCTAAGAACCAGCACAAAGGTGATACACATACCGGTACTATCACCCATGACAATAAATAAGCCATACCACACCATGCCATAATTCATCCATACTATTTCAGAGTGACAAAAGAGAGGTGCTTAAGAATCCCAAGTCAGTCAACATCACCTTACTGAGCTTTCTACAGGAAGTCTGTAATGAAACTGAGTTTCTGGAACAGGTGGAAGTTTTTTACTTTTTTTTTTTCTAATATGCAAGGTGCAACAGAACAGGAGCTCACAAGATAGCTCAGTTTCCAAATCAGGCTTTGTAGAAGAGGGTCAGAAAGACAGTGGGCAACACGTGGCCAGAAAACTCTACTGATGTGGTTTACAAGCAAACAAGTAACATACATTTATGTCTAAACTCAAGTTTGTAAAACAACCTAATATTAGTAATCCGTAATGCCTGCTCTTCTCATCAAAAGTGATCAGTCATTGGCTTTAAGCCCCCATTTGAACAAATCCTTTGGTTACTTAATAAATCATTTAGCACAGAACTGTATTCAACTGAGTTAACAGCTGGTTAAACTATTTAATATCTAGGCAAGAAACAGTTCAGATAATAAATTTGGATGTGACAGGTTCATATTTCCTTCAGCACATGATACTTTGCTAGTACTTCTAAGCCCCTCTGCATACCACTAAGCTCCTCCAGCATGATCTGCTCTTTGGATTTCTCTTGGATGACCTCATGCAACAACATACCTGTGAGTGTCTCAGTGACCACAGCGATAATTTCTATTGGTTCTGTGTAATCGTCATCACCACGGTGCCACGACTGATCATCATTCAAGTCTTTCAATAAAAGTTTGTTACAAGTAACATTCACAGACCCATTTATCTACAATGTGGAAAAAAATGTGTACATATAAATAAAATTATACACTCCTACATTGCCAAAGCACTAGTGTCTGTGCTTTACAGAAAAAGACAATGAGCAGGATGGTGCCTGAGGGAGGATATACTCTATCCAAATTCCCAGAGCTCAGTTTCTGTAGGCTAAGTGCTGCTGAAGGCCTGAAGTGAGCCAGAAATGACAGGCACTGTTCAGCTAGAAGCTGTTTTTAACGTACTCCATAGCTCAGAATTAAATTTTGTAGAAGGATGCCGTGAATCTGTCAGCACTTTTAAGTCTTCATATCAAAACTGTACGTCTTCTTACATGTCATGCTCCAGCTTATCTCTAGCATAGCAACTCCAATACAATTACTTGGTAACTAGTAAGCAAAATGTGTTAGTCTCTACCATGCTAGAGTCCCACCTGGACAATTGCAGTGGTCTCTTCTGGCCCTATAATGCATGGCTGAGTGTGTAACAGCACACGTGGCACCAGCGAACATTTCTGGGCACTGGCCTTCTGTCACCTACACTGCTAGAAGGGCTTCAGGAATGTTTTTCTACTTGGGCCAGCGAGTGCTCTCCAAAATAACTTCCAGGCACAGTTCAAGGGACTACAGTGGCCAAACATCATTCCCAACACACAGTCTGAATGTAGCCACTTTGTACTAGAGAATAAAGCTTTCTTTTCTAAAATTTAACGCTATTCAGGCAAGTCACTCCAGAGACGATGCCAGCAGAACTCAGCACTTGAGAATGATCCCACAGAAACCTACAAAAGCAGACACAGCCTTAGAGTCTGCAACAGTACTAAGAAAAGACCCACCTCCAATGTTTTAGTTATGTTCCTCTTGTTTTTCCAGTAAGAGACAGGCAGGCAGGTCACTGTTACAGTTCCCTTCACTGGCTTTCCATATGTATACCTGAAACACACCAACCAAAGTCAAACAGTGCACCATCCCAAGTGCTTGGGCTCTCAAAGAGCTTTCAAGGCAAAAGGATCAACTAAAAGCTTTTTTTCCCCAGTTTTGAATATGACTAGAATGTATCCGTACTTTGAATCATGAAGTTTTGAGCACTGAGACCAGTTTGTTGACACTGAAGTCAGAAGCCCAAAAACTGGAGAACATACACAGAAGTCAGAAGTGCTGCCCTTTGCTACACATGAGCTCATCAAGTTATTATTATTATTAGGGGCTTTATATTGTACGTAAATTAACTATGTTAAGCTAAGCTGGAAGCAAGTTATTGAACAGAATGCCAATGTAGCATCATAATTAACACGCAGTAGAGTGAAAATTGGATGTGGGACGTGCAAGTGTTCTGTTTCCCAAACGCTGCTTGTATAAAGCGAGAGCTTTCAAGATATTTATATTCAAAAAAATATAAAAAATATAAAAAAATATAGTGCAAAAAAATCATGGCATTACTGGTCAGCAAACACAACTGGCAGCTGTAGCTAACTTGTAAATGGTAACATACTCACTTCTTAGAATGCCACTACCAAACTGTAATCAGTGAGTAGTAATAAAGTAAAAAAATTGCTCAAATGTTTCTAAGCTGTATGTAAGAGAAATCATTACATTCAGTCCTTACAGAACAGACAAAGGGGAGAAAAAAATCATTCTAATCCAACAGTACTATTACATTCAGATATGATAACTAAGTACTTTAAATCAGTATGGATTTGGTTGACAGCCAGTTAAGCAATGTCAAGGCTGAAAAGCAGAGGAAAATAATAATCAAACAGTATAGTTACAGGAAAAATGCTGACCACACTGTCTTCTACCTGAGCTGCAGTCTTTTCCCTCAGACCTAATTACAGTAAGAAGCTGCCATTAAGCCTGAAATGATACTGTCATTTGGTAGCATCCTGTAGTTAATCTAATAGCAGTCCAGAGATGAGAAGTGAAAAAGATTTTATGACATCTACAAGCTTAAAGGACATGAAAAGTCCTCGTATACAGAGACACTATGCCTATAAAAACAGTCAGTAGGAATTAACTCATTCCTTATAATTAATTATGACATATCAGTAAAACTTTGGCACTACTGGGATTCAGTCTCAGACAATTCACTGGTGTCCAAGTCTGGACTTATTACAGCAGACAGGTACACTTTCAAATATCTTATGAGAGCGGGAGCTTAACAAAGGAGGTAAGTATCCTGTGGCAAACCAACACAACTTAGAAAACAGAATTCACACTGGCATATGCTACTCTCCAAATGTAGCACGGAATGGGGGGGATACACTTTTTTTTTTTAATTGCACCTTAACACCTATTATTTTTACAGCAGTCTACAATGAAGTCTACTAGTTTACAATGAAGTCTCTTCTGAACTGCTCAAGAGTTTTTATTTCTTCATCTATTTATACGTATAGGCCTTTTGTTAGCTGGTAGAAGCCCATACTTCAAATCAACAATGCTGACAAACTGGAACAAGAAAGATGCAAATAGAAGCTTGAATAGTTTTCCAATTGGTCTAATAAAACATAGTTACTCTACCTACAGACCTTGATGTGGTAAGTTGGAGAGCACCATAAAAGAGCCATATTAACAACAAAAAAGTCTCACAACATACATTATAAAAAAGAAGACTCATGAAACTTTATGAATAAGGCAGCTGAAAATATTTTGGCTGTAGTCTAGAAATAACTACTCCCAACCAAAAAAGTGCAGCTAACAGTCTGAAAATCTATCCAACATTGCTACAAAAATGACTGAAAATGTAAGGTAGACAGCTACTTTAAATTAGAAGGTACTTTGTTAGCATTCTAAGTTTTTGCTTTCAAATTTACAGATACACAATAATTATCTCAACAGTGAGGTTGACAATGGTAACAATGTTTTACTTACTTTGCAGTGACAACACCACTTACATCTTCCTCTCTCAAAGAGTAGTATAATGGTATTGTTATCATAACATCAAACTTTGGTAAAACTAAAAAGAAAATTACAGGAAGTGTTATATTCACTTAAAAATAATATTTATTTTTTTCTTAAAGTAAAAAAGGTAGAACATGTGGAATATAAGGTAAAATATACTTTTAACCCAAACTGATGCATGCCTCATTCTAAGACTTTCTGTCGAAAGGAGAACACCAAGCATCACAACAGCAGCCTGTGCACAAACTTGTGTGGCTGAAGTATAAAATGTTCATTTCTCCTTCATCTCAGCAAGTTTGTAGAGGAAACAGTAAACATTCATCCCATTCAGCCTTAACAGAATAATCAGCAAGCTTTGTGACCAGATATTAGACAGATATTTGGGGATGAACACATTGCCTGCAAGATCCTGGTAAAACAAGGACAACAGCATCTCAGAGGCTTAAGATAAGTATTTTCAAGATTGCATAACATCCAGACACTACAGCAGTAGGTCATAATAGCTAGCAGAGATAAAGAGGGCAACTGGTAAGATGACGTTTTTTCTCAGGACAGTCAGTCTCAGAGAAGAGGATTTGAAAAGTAAAATTTCTAGGAGTATTCAAAAGATTTGTGTTAGCCAAGGGAACCTAGATTCCAAACTCTAAATTAATGGAGACTCCATTATCCATTCTGGTCACTACTTAATGCCTTTATGTAACACTTACCATATTCCATCACTTTAAATTTCTGATAATGAACTTGACCCTATTGGAAAAAAAAAGTAAGAACATATATACCATTGTAGTTAGATTAGCAAATGTATCTTTTAGGCCCAAACCCACCCACATTCAAGTTAAATTGCAATTGCTGAAATGATGTAACTTCAAATTATAGCTCATCCACCATCACCTCCTGTTACAGAGCTCCTGTAAGACCCAATTGTAGGTATTCGCACCACAGAAGGATGCAGGAAGCTCACATACAGCATATTCTAGGTATATATAATGAAGACCTCAGAGAGCTTCCAGTCTTTGGATGTCTACATATGGCTGGTTTCTGTATAAAACACAAACATCTGAGCCAGCTAGCTTAGAACAACCTAGCATAAATACTTACAGTAATCAAGATGAACCACAACAAACCCACCAGCAGTATCTCTACAAGCTCATTCTAAATTAACTCAGGTATGTCTGTGCAAAAGGGAAGCCCCTGCAGTCTATCCAGAGGACCACACCATTTCAAAATCATGTATAATCTTAAGGGTCTTCATTTACTCCAGAATTGCTAATGTTTAGTTATAGTCTACAGTGTATACTTATTTCAGCAGAGATTACCTTGGTTTTTATCTTCCTGTCTTTTATTTGTTGGTTAAAAATCAATGGAAGAAATAAGCAATTGTAGAGAATATCAAGTTTCTTGTGTTCTTTTCTATTTTTCTTATTTATTTGTTTCCTGATTTTCCTCAGAATACCTGAAAGCCTACTGCAGCATTTTTCAGATTCAGTACCTTAGGCCACATATTGCACATTCTTGGAAAATGAATTTAAGCTTTTCTCCTCCCCCAATTCGCTTAACATTAAAAAAAACAAACAACAAAAAAAAAAAACAGCAGCTATTTTGTTCTTCAGTACAACAGTTGACCCAAAAAGTCATGGTACTGAGCCACATTAATTTTGCTTTTTGTTGTCTTACTCAATTGTTCTTCCCTGCTATGGTATGAGTAATTCTGTCCTTTGTCTGCAGACATATAACCCTTAGTCCATGATTTTTTACAGCATCATGTCAGAAGCTGCCATCAGTAAGGGAATGGCATGAAGTGCCTGGAACTGGAGCTCTGAATCTCAGCTGGTCTGCTTGACACCAGGATTATACTGGAGCAATGACCAAATACTCTCACAAGGCTTTTTTTAATCACTAATAAACCAGACTGTGCCTCACTTCACCATATGGGAAACGTTAACACATTCTTTTGTGATAAACAATGTATCAATGACATAAACAAAAGACTAAAAGAGTTGCTAGCATAATACATCTTGTGCCCATATCTTGCTAACCTCTTGATATTCCCAGTTCCAATAAACACATGATGTTGTCAACAGAAAATATATTATATAAGAACGGAAATACTTTTCAAGAGTTTTGTTTGAGGGAAAAAAGCACTGATACGTTACTTATGAAACGTTCATGCCAACCTTCATCTGAAAATGTGAAATGATACAAGGATTTGGTATACATGTATATTTTTAAAAGGTTGGCTTTACACTAACAGTAATTTAAAAAAGAACAATCCAAGAACACTGTTCTGCCATGTCCACCAATCTCATGAGTCACCTGACAACATTTTTTTGCCTGGCTCAGAAGGAGATGACTTGAATGGTCTCCCCAGCACTCCCCTTGGGTGCCCACAAGGAAGGGCAGGCAGCAACTGTCCCCATGACCAGAGGAGCTCCTGTGTTGGGATGGGGCATTTGGAGAAGCTCCTGTGCTCAGACAGGGCGTTTCAACACAAAGGCTTCCTCGCTGCTGGCAGGACTGCAGGCCACAGAGGAAAAACAGCCAAAAATAATCCCAAGCCTTAAGCAACACAGGAGTAGCAGAAGAAGGAAAGGGTTCAATCCCCTTACTTTTTTTTTTTTTTCCCTCTAAAAAATAAAAATAAAAACCTCCAAGAGGAAAATCTGAGCTCAGCTGGGCTGGAAGAAACAGGCTGAGAAACTGAAAGAATCTCCAGTTCCCAAAGGACAGGAAGGGAGAGGCTCCTTTTGAAAGCTTGTTTGCCTCTTTCCTGAAGACCCTTCTGAGACACAGGGAAAGATCAAGACAGCCATCTCCTACTGACAGGCTGTCTATTTTCCAAGGTTAATATCACTGGCTGCTGTTCAACAACATGATGAGGTTATGTTGATGTGGAGCTCAGAACTCTGATTATGTCTTCATTGAAGACAAAGATTTTGTATCAAGTTTTATGAAGTCGTACAAAATCTTTGTTGTTCATTTCCAAGAACAATGCCGTTCCTACAAGTACCAAATGTGCTCCAGTACCTCAATACCTCTACTAGCTAGAAAGCAAGACGTGGACTGATGCTCTGGGGAAAGGAAAAGACCCTCATAGGTCATCTAGATCTGACCACCAAGCCAGATTTCTTACTAACACACACTTTTAAGCCAAACTGGTTTGAAATAGGCCAAGTAACAACACTTCAACTACTTTGAAACATTTTAGTTCTTCAGGGCAGGGCTATCTCTCTGGTAAATATCGTTCAAATATTTTGAAGTGTACTTTGTTAAACTGGTTTCCAGGAGTGGTGGCTTTAGATATATACACAGTCCAAGCAGAAGATTATTTTGGGGGGGGATTCAGCTAGGAAAACAAGCATGATGCTTATTCCACTTGTGCTGCTTTACTCTAGTCAGGTCTCCCACTTTGCTGTAAATATGCATTTCTTAAACTAGGAGAGATCCATAACATTCTGTGCACATTGCCCAGGGTATATCTACAGATTAAAAATGCAGTGCCAAAAAAAGACCCATGCAAGTATTCTGAGACTATACAGATGATGGAGCCTTTCTCCATTTAATCCTTAGATGCTGCAGACCCTGACATCCAAGAATCACTGAACAACTAAGACCCAGATTTTGCTCTGCTGTATTGAACTTGTCTGAAGTGATTTGGGTCTAATCCAGCCAGTGAGATTACAGGTTTAACTTTTTGGGGACCCCCAGATTTTAACTTCTTTGGCACCCGGAAATTCCTGAAGTGGACGTGGCCTACGTCCACCATGACTGGCTATGGCATTGACGCGCATCCCCCAGCTACAGTGCCAGGCCAGGCTCCAGGTGGCCCAGGCCAGGAATACCTCAGCTTCCACTCTGCAGCCCACAAAGTGGAACAGGCCTAGAAGGAACTAACTTAGCCTAAGCTTTTCACGACCACTTGATTTTCACATTTTATGTCCCCAGATTTTGTACGAATTCCCAAAATTCTGCTCAAATGCCCCAGCATGATCTCTAGAAACAAAGTGGTCCCACTAGCATCACCAATATTCACATCAAAAGATCCTGATTGAGTATCAGTGCTCATATACAAGATACTGAATAAACAGCAAATCACAAAGACTGTATGAGTAGTCTGATTTTGCAAGATAGTGGCATGTAATGTCATAAGTAATGATCTAGCCTCAAACTCATCAGCTCTAATGAGAAATAAATGAGTGATCTAGAAGTAGAACACCACAAAATCCACAGTGGATACATTATAAAATACATAAAACCTCAGAAGTTAAACAATTCAAACCGTAAAGGACATGGTTTTATAATAATCAAGCCCAGATGAATTTGGAAGTTGATTTACCTCTGAAGCTTTAACAAAAAAACTTCAAAAATATTTTAGAAAGTCTTCATTGCTCCTGAACAATTACTACTCTTTTGTAGCATAAATTTCCAAATAACAACTGTAATCGATTACAAAAAGGCCTAATAAAAAAGACTTTTAGATGGAAAGGCCTGCTACAAAAACTCAGCAACTAGAAGACTTTCAAAAATAGGCTCCATAACAGGAAATATAAGATATCCAATGAAAATACAAGGTGCAGACTTGTCAACCAGACTGTAATTACTCTGTCCTGAGTTTTCTTGGAACAGCTGTATGAACACCTGAACTGTTATTAAGATGTTTAATAGCAGCAAGCAGCCAGAACCTGATTTAAAACAGGATTCTGAGGCAGGATACTTCCAGGAACCCAAATTCAGCACACTTGGGAACAGACCTGTAACCACTGGAAGGGAAGTGTTACTTACAGATTTAATGTCACTTTAAAGATGAGAGGAAAAGCAGAGAAAAAAAGGTGGGACAGCTGACAATTTTAACTAGAAAGCTCAGGCCCTGGCATCAGGAAAGCTAAGTCATGCAGAGATCACCCTGTGCTTGCCAGCTGAAGATGTTCCTAAAGCTGTCAGAAGATCCAAAGGCTGTGTAGGATCTCATGGATACTGTGGATCCAGGGCTAGCAGTACCAGTTAAGGACAGGTAAACTATAACTACAAAAATGCCAATCCCCGCCAACCTGCAGCACAGACGTATACAAAGTGCTCCTTAGCAGTAGAGCCAAATTCGTAGTGACTTCTGTTATCAAGAAGGGATTGGTCAATGTGCAACTTCTTGCATAAGACAGAAAAACCTGTACCTCCCTTGATGGCAGCTACAGTCCATCAAGGAATATCCAGAAATAGCCACTTAGAGCAATCCAAGTCACTCACTCACCTTCACTAAACACTGACTCCATTTCAACTGACTACAAAAGGAACTTCAACACCCAGAATAACCTACCTATAGACATCTACACACTGTAAACCTCAAACTGAATCCCACCCCGTATGACCTTGTACTACAAGCTCATGTCTAACTAAAATCAAAATGAATTTCCCATCACCTAAATTCTTCTCTTCCTTTATTCTGCAAGGTTTCTTGCAGTTTTCATTAACCCAATGGCATAACATGCCGTCAGAAAAATAAATATGAAACAACTCATCAGACAGACTTAGTACAATAATGTGAATATTACAACGGCTATTTAATATACTTTGTGCATGATAGGATCATGCAATGTAAGATGCTGTCTCACATGAAAATAATGTATATTGCTTTGTCATTATATTCTTTTAACACAGAATTTGAAGATTAAAGCAGGTGTGAAAGCTGGAGGAAAAAGTCTGAAAGGAAACAACATAAGCTTCTACATGTGTGTTTTTTTTTTTTTCTCCACTGGTTAAGTATCATAAGAATGGCCAGTATGGCCAGTTTTTTCTGGAGCCTACTCCATTTTTATTTACATATAAAGATACACTGTTCTTTCTCTCCTCTATTTTAATTTTCATTTCATAGAGTTTAATGACAGAAGCCATTTATCCTGGCTTCCTTTTATCCCAAGTTAGTTTACTCTAGAATTCAGCTACTCCACCAGTATGCTCAATTATAATGTATCTTCCAAAGAGGCAATCACTCTTGATGCCAAAACATCAAGCATCAGAGATGCCCTCACTCTTTTTTTGTTGTTGTTGTTGTTTTTCTGATGCTTAAAAGCCTGATCCATTATAGCCTGAAAGAATTTCTTTGTTAGTGGAATCCCAAATCACCTTGACAGATGACAGGTTTATTGTTTCCCATAATACCTCGATTACTCTTTACTGTTAAGGATATATTCACTTCCTAAACAGCTTCTCAAAGCTTCCCACAATGATATTCAGTAAACCACACAGAACTATAACAAAACACATTAAATGCTTCCATCTCTGCCACACAATCATTGCTTCCCCATGTTACTGGGCTATGCCACCTCTGGAATTTCATTTGTTTCTAGCAAACTTTAAAAACTCTTTCATACTGTTACTAACCATGCAAAGACCCCATCCCTGGGGTCTTTGCATTTCCTACAAATATGCAAGAGTTCAGACTTTCTCATTTAGATTTATATTCATCTATTAGTTCCCTCTTTCTCCCACTTAGCATTAAATGCTGTGTTTCTTAAAATATGTACTGCTTTCTTCATTTTCATTGATCCCATTTCTGTTCTGACCAAGTTTATCTTTTCCCAAGAAAGTATTTTGTTAATTGTACCAGAAGCATTTTGCAGTACTTTTCACCTTGAACTGTCAAATAGAGAAAGATACCCTGCCCTTGGATATTCTTCATGCCACTGAAGTATTTCGAGCATTATTAAGGACCCCAAACATGGCATTCAAGGCCACACTCAATGCTAGAACACTAAGCCTTAAAAAATTAATAGTAGGGAAAATTAGATGTTCTTACTAAAATATGATAAAGACAACCTAGGATTGTCTAGGTCTACCTGGGTATGCCCTGGTAGATCTAACACGAACCTAGGCCAAAGTCTTCGGCAACAGCCCAGATTCAACACCCACAGCATGACACCAATCAGGCCTAGCAGTCAGCAACACAGTGCCAGTCTGAGACTAGGAGACCTCCTGAACCACGGATCAGAGCTTTTCAGTTCACATTTCTTAACAGGCTTCCTTCAGTGAATTTGTCTGGCCACTTTTTTGATCCCACGTGAATTGTCAGCATTCACAACACACACTCATGATGAGCGCTACAGTTCACTTGTGCCATCTTAATTGGTTTGAAATTGTACTCTATTTCCTTCACCTGGTGTCCTCTAGCTATCTCTTGGAAGAGACAGCGAACAAAATGTTCCCTATTTATCTTTTCCTCATTATTACTCATGACTTGAGAGACTTGTTTTCCTGGCTTACTGACATTCATTAACTTTCTGTAGTACATACATAATGGCTAAAATTTAGAGTACCATTATTTCCTATCATCTACTAAGATCTAATTTCACTTGACTGTTTTCTCAGCTGCTTTATCAGTCCAGATAGATCTTTCAATTTAACTTTTTTTTTCTTCCTTTTTTGGAGGATGGGGAGGTGTGTTTCAGGAGGGCATGACACTTTCACTGAGACCAGCTGCTGCCATTCCTTTAACAATGTCTTCCTGACTTCAGGATGATTTATCACATAGCAGAAAGTCCAAACAATATTTCACAAACATGTTTTTTCCCCCTGGCAAAACAGCTGTTGAAGAAGCCCATCACCATTACAAGCCTTTGTTCCCATATCTGAGCCACACTTCATCTCCTCCTGAAAAGTGCTTGTGCATTTGTGAGAGGGGCTGTGCTGCAAACCAGATCAGGGAGCTGGTCTAGGTTCAACAAAGGAAAACAAAACTTTAATCTTCAAGCTTTTCAATCTGGGTCATTTCCCTGACGTACTTCAGATCTCAGCTTTATTACACATGCATCAGCACTACTGAGAAGCTGTTGAACAGCAGCATAGGGATGGGGAGGAGTGGCTAAGCCTAGGAACAACTTAAAACATTTTTCCCAGCAAAGACAATAGTACCAAATCCACACCCACATGAGAAAGTGTTTGAAGAATCCAGTCCTGATACTCATTTGAACACCTCATGTACCTCAGCCTACACAAATCTATAAAGCGTATAACTGTTACTGCCAGATATCATTCTGAAGTTATACACAGTCAAATGCTTCTGCCCCATCTTATTAGGAATCATTGCACAGTCCTGTTTGTACTTGCTAAATGTCTCCAAACAGTCATTGCAAGCCAGTTCGGAAATGTAGTTCCCAAATTCCAGGCATTTAGAGCAGTCAGAATAAACTTGACACACACAATCTTGAAACCTCCAGCTATTTCTACAGTATATTTTCCACTGTATGAGGATCTTCAAGGATTTGGACTGATAGGACTGTTACCAATAGCAACACACACAAAATAAATTATACCAGGTTTGTTATGCAATAGTTCTGCTATATTATTCACTGTTTCTATTTTGCATGGTTATTTTTTCCTCAGTAACTCTTGAGTCACCATGAATTGGTAAAACACCACTAAAACTAGACAGACATTTGTAAATGACAGTCTTTGATTCCACACCCCTTGAGACACTGACTGGCTGAACACCAGGGCACAATGAATTTCTGTATATTCGCTTACAAAATAAACATAAGGGTGTTTCACTTAAAAAAAAATACTACTCCACAAGTTCTTTCTTTGATATTAATACTAAAAATCCTTGCCTTTTAAAATAACACATTTTAGGATCACAATCCAGACCATAGGATAAAATATGTATTTTTATGTATCTATTTTTTCTTTTTAATATATTTCCTTACAAAACCATATAGTACTGAAAAACGTGTGAGGTTTGCAGAGTTTCTTTAGGTTTGGCACGAAGGAAGGATTTCTACTCATGGTCCATGCTTATTTATGGTTTTGCTTCAGCAAAGTAAACACAGTTTTATTCACATGTATCAGGATAAATGAAATCTCTCTGTAAGTTGGCAATGTTAATACTCACATTCACTTCCACATCTATGGACCAGTCTCCTAGTGGAGGGTTCGTCGATAACTGAAATTTTTTGGAAACTACACCCAAATCACCCTCCTCTAGCAACCACTGCTGAATCAACTTCTTCCGAGGGTCCTAGGAAAAAAAAAAAAAAAAAAAAGTCAGGCTGCATGTAAAATGCACAAGGCCTTGCTAGCAAGATTTAGGAAGCAATATATATGAACTGTATTTGGCATGTGGTGTTAGAAGACATGAGAAATTTCAATGTATATCAAGGTTCCTGTGGATACTTACTCGGATATATATATTGAGAGATGCTTTGTACGGTTTGAGATCAGGATAGACTGTGACAATCCGAAACATCACATCCTGTCCTGGTTTATATGTAGATTTGTCAGTCTGGATGAATACAGAGATACTCTTTGCCGTGTATATCAAGCTGGTACGGTTCGAGAAGATGCGCTGGCCGTCAGCATGGCCTTCCACCAGTAATTCATAATTACCAGAAGCACTGTTCAAAGGCAGCTAAAAAGAAAATAGTGACTTACTGTTAATTATCCAAGATATAATTGAAGAGATCATTATTCCAGAAACATTTGCCATTAGTTCTCTGACATTCTCCTGACCATGTTAACTTATGTAAATACTCAAAAAGAAGAAGAGGATTTCAGGACTCTGTCACTACAGCTATTACATAGAAGTATGTTCTCAGAAACATCTTTCCAAAATATCTCTATATGATTTTTACTAGTAATCAGATTTTCAGTAATGTAAGTATCTATGTACTCACAGACCATTCATAGACATGCATGCGTTGAGCTCTCTTTTCTTTCTATAGTTATTGGGAAATTTCCTGCATTTGATTTTGGGGGCTAATTTTTTCTTTTTCCAGACTTTGTCGTTTTCTGGTAATGAATATTACAGAAATAAAAGAGCTGAAGAAGCTACATATGGGCAAGATGAACAGGACATAAAGAAAACCCTGCACTTCTTTTTACGAGCTTTACCTTCACATCTTTTAGGGCAGAAAAATTAAATTCAGAATGAAAAAACTCCTGAAGAGACAGGAACTGTTTTTCAATAGAAACTGAATGATTTTGTCTCACCTCGGTAATTTAATGATTCATAATTCCAGCACATATTACAGCTCAACTAGTAAGATAATATTATTCCCAAAATATTAAAGAATAAAATAAGAGACATTTTGTATGGTTAGCTGAGATGCTTTATTCAGGATAAACACTGAAAGTTCCTTCTGTGCTGGCAGTGAACACAGACAGACATCACTGGCAAGGAAAGTTAGACCACCTTGGACCAGAATAACCATGCACAGGTGTCTCTCTAGCGACCAGAAGAAATCTGGAGCTCTCAAGTCATACGGACCCATTCATTTCCTTCAGTCAGATGGGAGGAATCCCACCCACAGAGGGTCTAAAGCATCTAAAGCAGAACTGCAGCAGGACACAGAGACTTCACCTTGAGCAGAGCTTGCACAGGCAAGGAATGACCCCAGGAGCATCCCAGCCCAGATGACAGCTTCTGTACTGCCATCTGCTTGGGAGCATCTCTTTGAAGATGGAAAGGGTTTAACAAAACGTACAGCTGGTTCCAACAAGTAGCACTGCTAAAAAGCTTAAGAGTTGCATGCTTCTGTTTGTAGTTAGAACAGTAAATCTGGAGTAAAGCCTCTGAAGTCAAGACAACTAAAACAGACGGGCTTACAGTTTTCAGCATAACATATGGAAATTAAGCTCTCCTCTTGCACTGGTAATGAAAATTACATCTGTTAACTCACCAGGCACAGCACTTCAAAAGTATCCTACCAAGTTCTATAATGAAACACTGTCTTGCTGTCAAAACTCATTTTAAGACTGTACAGTGAGGTAATGGAACTTTTCCCAAATGGGGAAAAATACCACAGAGTAAGAAATAAGGTAAATGCAAATGTCTGTACCAAACACATTTCTTTCTCTGTGTGTTTACCTATAAACAGGAACTGACTACAATTTCATCCCTCTCTGTTGACTTTCTCTTTTGAAAAACAAGTCAGAAGGAAAAATCAGGGAGAGGGGAAATAAACAGGCTCTTTTTTTTCTCCCCACCCATGAGCAGGCATATGATGACACAGGGAGAAAAGGTACCCTTTAATATCTGGACTTATATAACCAAACTTTAGGTACAAAACACTAGATTGAAAACAATTCTTCATTTGCTTCAACTGCAGGTCTTTGTATACACATTGCCAAGAACATATGATTCACATATTTCAACACTCTCAGACTTCCTCGCCAAGTATTCTGGAATATATTAAATAGGAACAACAGCCTTAGTTACTACATCTGTCAAATATTACCTCAGAATTAATTCATTTAAGAATATCACCGCTTATTAAATAAGTTTTATTCCCTAAGAAGCAGACAGGATTCCCTACAAGAACTCCCAAAACATTATAAACCTTCAAAGTCAAGATGATGAGAAAATAAGCTTGTTTTGTCTCATTGTAGCAGAGAATAGTGCTCTTACAGCATTATTTTAATACACTTGCAAGGACCGTCTTTGTATTCTTCTTTACAAGTCTGCAGTCACCATTTACAGATCTCATTTATTTTTCTGTAGCTTTTTCCTATCACAAACAAAGCAACATGGGTTGTTCCCCTGATTTTTAATTTCTTGATACTTCGTATAGTATCCTATTTAATATATGCTATTTTTTATATAGCAAAAGATATTTCCTCCCTGTAACGTGGTGACAAAATTGCCCATTTTATCTTTCTTGATGTAAAAGACAGAGACAATAAAAGTGTACATTGCTGTGGCAGTGCATCAGGATATCTGGGGAGTAAAGAAACCCAAATTCCAGTGCACATATCCATGCTAATGAAAACTGAATTAACACAACGTTTCTGGAAGGTCAGTGCTAAAATAATGCTAACTATTTACCTCAGCCCCATCAATTCCTTCTCACAAAAAGCACTTCTCAATACAACTATGATCAAGGCAGCTTTTAACAGCACCTATTAGAAACTTACTGTGAAAACATTTTATCTTCGTAGATACACCCCTCAACTGAATGGTATTACTATCCTTGTTTTGGCACTCCTAATGTGAGAGAGAAAAAGGCCATCTCAAGCACTTCTCCTGACCACAGCAGCCACCCTCATGAGCACCTAGACAAGGAAGCTACTGTCTCCTCTGGAAAATATGACAGCTGAAACCAGCAACTCATTACCCACCTTGTGCGACCAGCCAAGTACACACTGGGCAGTACATGAGTCTACCATAACTACACGAACAAAAAAAAAGCACCACGGGTTAGGTCCAAACTATGCCTGACCGTTCCTCTCCCACACCTAAAACACATCCCAAGAAACATGAGAAGGGGCCTGAAGGAGCATATTGTTTCATTAGGGCTGTGGTAAGGCAAGTTGGCAAATTTAGATCGAGCTCAGTACATGGTTCCCCATTTTATTTATTGAACACTTGAAGTGCTCTAGAAGTTTTTCAGTTTGGTTATCACAGCATCTGTCTCTTACTACCAGTACAGTGATTACAGAATTCAATTTTGCAGAAGGCTGGTGAGACATAAGGATGCTTTAAGACTGGGCATATTATATAAAGGAACTTGCTAATTTAACCTGTTTTGTTTCATTTTTAACTGATTTATGCCTCCTAATTTATGGTTTGTACAGATACATTTCAATCTAGTAATCTTCATAATGTTGAACTGCTCATCATCACTGGTTATCCATCTATCAAATACTTCCACATTATTTCATCAGATATAAAGTTTATTTGAGATCGGAATCTAAACCCATTGGATTTAGGGATTCTTAAAGGTGTTAAAAAAAATGAAGCATTTGATTAAGAAAAGCTTTCTTTTTTTCCTGACATAAGTATCAAATTCTTTAGATCAGATTTTCAAGATAAGCATCCAGGACTATAAATTGTCAATTCCTACTGGATAAACAACTGCATTATACATTTTTGTTAACTAGTTAATTATGTACTTTCACTGCATTTACAAATCCTTAAGATGAGAGTATATAAATACAAGCGATGTTTTCACTTAAAATTTACTATTTCTCAGTTATTACTTTGCACAATTATTCAGCTCTAATTAGCCTTCATAGTGTGTCTGAAGTAGGGATGTAGGTATCAGCCAGTAGGAAAAAAAGAAAACATACAAAGCCAAGTTCTGGGCTCAAGTTTTATGACAGTTTGTGCTGATGCTGGAAGTCAGCTCACATATCCTGTAATTACTTGTAACAAACTGCAGAGCACTTAATTTGAAAACTCCTTGGCTTATTGGTCAGCAAATACATTCATCTGCAAAAGTGAAAATAGCCAAGATCACATATAAAATACATCATCTCATCAACATTAGCTGCTGAAAAGTCACAGGCAGTCAACATTTTTCTTAGGAGGGAAGGAAAGAAATACTTACTACTGGAAGAACAAGAGTCCCAAAGGAATCTAAATGAAAAGAGAAAGAAATACAACAGTGTCACAAAGCTTATAAAAAGAAAACATCCACGTTATCAGGTTAAGTAGCAGAGCAGTGTTCCTCCCCTGCTCCCCCATTGCCTATAATACCCATCAGACAACTGAACCCCCTTGATGCGGCTCTTCCAAAGCCTGGTGCATGCAGACTGCCCGGTAAACCAACGTGGAACTGGTGCAGTGGGCTGGCAAGCACGCAGCTGACTGCTGCCAAACAACACCTGGAAAGAAAACTGTAAAATAAATACCCTGGAGCAATTGCTGCACTGGTCAATATTGTACATGTGGGTGTCCCTTTCTCATTCTCTGTGCAGGAAGCAACTGGGGGAAGTGAGGATCCGGGATCAGCTACTGGAATAGACTGGGCTTCGAAGGCCATTTTGCTGGTGGGATCCACAGTGAGTGCACACGCGTGTCCTGGTGTGTGCAAGGGGGTCCGAGTACCAGCAACTGGAGCGAGGCTGTGGCCAGGGGGCCTCGCACACCCAGATACTAGGAACTGGGGAGACCATGATCCAGTGCCATCTACTGGGCAGACTATTTCACAGAATCACAGAATTGTAGGGGTTGGAAGGGACCTCAGGAGGTGATCGGCTCCAACTCCCCCACCAAAGCAGGTTCCCTAGAGCAGGCTGCCCAGGTAGGCATCCAGACGGGCCTTGAATATCTCTAGAGAAGGAGACTCCACAACCTCTCTGGGCAGCCTGTAAATTTAAGCCCCACTACTGCAGAGATACAAACTGTGGTCAGATATATATGTATTCCCACTGACCAGAATCCTTCACCAGAGGTAAGGTGACTGGGGCTGTTTGCGTGAATGCTGAGTGTGCCTGTGTTGGTCTGTGTGACTAGCTGCTGGATGTCTGTACCACATACATATACCCCTGTGTCTGTGAGCCTACTGGGAACACGTGCTCAGCCCCACTACTTCCTGGACCTGGGGCACGGAGCCCCTGCCAGCCTGCTGGATTTAGCGGCTCCCGAACAATCACTACTGTCCCAAAACCGCTAAAAGAACTAGACGGAACAGTACAGCCCAGAAAAACTGAAATGCAATGCTCCGGTTAAATAATGGTCTGCAGGTGCCAACAGAGTCCCAGCTGAGAGCTACCTGAACAAGGAGGATATGGTTTGGCATTGCTCTCCTTGAAAACAAATCCCCTCTCGGGTATGGCTGGTCCAGGACCAAAGCATTCCTCTGTTTCTGCAAAGAAGCTGACTCCGCAACTCCTTCACATGTAGGAGAAACCCAGGGTATTTTGTATGAATCTCTTCTTCAGCTAAGTAGCTGACTGCTTTTCATAGTCATTTTTATCAAGACAACTTTTCCAGAAGGAATTTAAAAAAATAAAAAATAAAAAGACTTTAAACTGCACGCTATTAATGAAAGGCAAGCGATGAAAAATTCCTTAATCCTGAGCATTCATTCCCTCTGGAGGTAATGACCTCCCTGGTGTTTTCAGTGCTGTGGGGACAAACACAGAAGAAAGCCAGTGTGACAGTCTGTCTGCACTGAGCCACCACCTGTACAGCAACTAAAGCTGCTTCTTCACTGGGCTCTGGCCCTCAGCCTCCTCTTCGCCAGGTGCATCCCCTCTGCCCCTTTCTTCTTTATGTGGTTGATGGAAGATGTGCAATTTAACCTTGCAAAAGGATCATCTCCAGAGCAGTCCTACAGCAATAGCACTCCTCTGTTTGGTGGGAGCAGACGGCCGTGCTTTCCACTTGAACTTTTTCCTGTACATTCACATACACTGAAACATCTTTACTATCTATTCAGGCTTCTGTTCCACCCGAGTTACTATTTTCTGTTGATTCTGCAGCTCAAATAAAGGTCAAAATTTACAAAACCACGCACAGCATTTACCACCCTTAAGCAACAGAGCACAAGGAATTAACCACCCTCACTCCGCTACAGCCCCTTGGGAACAAGTAACTAGCATATTTAATGTGCATGGGTTAATATAACTTAACATTTTAACTACTTCAGATAATGTGGCCTCAAATTTTCTCACAATCCAAACAAATGTGCTGTTAAGATCCTAGATAACATAACACCCTGGAGCCCTAAGTGCTTTTATTTTAATTATGTAACGTGCTTTCTTTTGCTGATTTAAATGGTGTTGCCTCAGTATCATCACTTCTCATATCTCAACATTACTAGTGTTTTACAGGCTTTTTTGGCTGAGGTTGGAAAAGAGTGGCACCTCGTGGCTGATAAAATCTACAGCCATCACTATTCAGCCACATTTGACTGCTTTAAAGGCAAAAACATACTTTAACAATTTTCTAATTGGTACCATAAAATTTAAATGGGTACCGCAGCCACTGCAGGATTTGTTTTTCATGGGTGTCAACAGAACTGGTTTGAAATTTCCACTCGGTTACACCTTTTTATAACTCCTATGAAGAAAGAGACTGACACCTACTTTTATTGTGAACATAAAAGCATTCAAAGATGAAGCAATTATTTGATATTTGAACTCCATTAAATGTTAATTAAAAAAGAAAAAGTCATTCCTCTGACAGTGGCAAGTCGAATGAAGTCTAGGTGGACTGGAAGCAGTATGTTCCTGCTGCTGTCAGAGTGCTAAAGTCCCACTCAGCGTGTACCATCTAGCCAAATTACAACCTGGGTTAAACCAAATGACTCACATCCTGCAAATGATGTTTGTGGGTAGCGCACTTTAGTACTTTATTCTGGTATCCAGCGGTTTAACAAGGATGGATGGCATCTGGCCCTAAGCGACACGGCTCTTTTCGCAGCATGCTACTGTTGAAGCCATTATTTTTTCCTACCATTCCTCTGTCCTCTTCACTCTAGAAGCAGCCCACGCAGTTGTTGACTCTCAGCAACCCCGCTGGCCTTCCATGTTTTCCAGCCAGAAGTCTCAGGCAAAATACGCACGTTTTTTCCCACCAGCAAGCAGAGCGGGCACTCTGGCCCACCGCACAAAGGCAAGGAGCCCCAGACACAGCTAAGCTTGCTTGGCACACAGGGCTGCTGGAGAGCCACCGGCTACAGATGAGGAATTGCACAGTGCTGCAGAATACCCAATGTGCAGGTAATGTAAATCCCTCTCACCTAATGACATATTTACTCCCAACACCTACCCAAAGCACTCTGTTCCTATCATGTTCACTCTGTGCACATCATTTCACCTAAAGGAAGCCTGTATCTTCCTCACTCATGAGAATTAGGAAACCAGTGTCCTGGTTTCGGCTAGGATAGAGTTAATTTTCCTCCTAGTAGCTGGTAGGGTGCTATGTTTTGGATTTAGGATGAGTGCTGATATCACACTGATGTTTTAATTGCTGCAGAGCAATGCTTACACTAAGCCAAGGACTTTTCAGCTCCTCGCTCTGTCCTGCCAGCGGGCAGGCTGGGGATTCAGCAAGAGCTGGGAGGGGACAGACCCAGGACAGCTGACCCAAACTGGCCAAAGGGATGTCCCATACCGTATGGCATCATGCTGAATATTTATGGGGCCTGGCTGGGGGGGGAGGACCGCTGCTCAGGGACAGTCTGGGCATTGGTCAGAGGGTGGTGATCTTTTTGAAGGGATTATGATATTTCAGTGGTAGGCTGGTTAATAAGATAACCAGCAATAATAGAGATGGTATAAAGCTACTTCCTGAACTTTTTCCTCTGTTGTATAACAAGAGTGTGACTAACACTTCTCTATTTCCCATCCCTCTACATGAATAAGGCTGTACTGAAGCTGAGTTTTGTACGACCACAACCCCAGGACATTGTTCCACCAGGAAGGAAGGAAGGAAGGAAGGAAGGAAGGAAGGAAGGAAGGAAGGAAGGAAGAAGGGAGGGAGGGAGGGAAGGAAAGAGGGAGAGAGGAAGGAAGGAATGAGGGAAGAAGGGAGAGAGGGAGGGAGGGAGGGAGGGAGGGAGGGAGGGAGGGAGGGAGGGAGGGAGGAAATCTTTGATGCTACTGATAATCAGTTATCAACAAGAGAGGAACTTAGCTTTACTTACAACATGTTTGAGCAGGTATGCACATGGTCAGGTACTGCTACACAAGCTTTAATCTATCCAACACAGACAGATATAGCCATGGCTATAGCAGTGGCTTCGGTACATTGTGAGGCACAAAATACAGATCTGACATTCGTGCCACAGTGCACAACCCTGGGCTTCTGTTTCCACTGCCACCTGCATCCATGTGCACACATGCTACAGGGGCAGAAAGCCCATTGCTCTGCGCAGCATTGCACAGCGACCAAAGCAATCTGACCTGCGACAGAGCAGGCACTTGGCAACTTCCTAACCAGAATGGTGCCTGCTTGCATCCATCTCTTGATAACAACTAAGGTACACCCATGATGAAGATGGGGAAACAGGGAGGAGGGAGAGTTAAATCACAGCCCCTTCCCCTGTGTGCAACTCAGAAAGGATTTACCTCCTGAAGAAAGCAGTGTTAGGGAGCTGCCTGGCTCCCGTGATAAAGCCCAGAGCACTGTCTCATTTCCAGCCAGTGAAAAATCATAAAACAGGCTCTGGGGCATTAGGTAATCTCCCAGTTCATGCCACTACGTAATTATTTTGTTAGGAATTGAGCAGCCTTGGCAGATCGGGAACTCTTTGGTGTTGTAGCAAGTCTCCCTGTCCTGCAAGATTTTCCCATGTTCTCAGAGCTTCTGAGCCACCTCCTGTAGCTCCACTCAGCTGCGCCCAGAGGTGGCTACAGATGTCCTCGAGCGAGAGCAGCAGGCAAAACATTTCCTTTATGTCACTGCTGAATTGCTGACATGCACCACATTTTTCCATCCATTGATGAATTAGGTATATTTAATGGTATAGCATTCGCATGTTTTTAGGAGCTAATCACGGTCCAGCCGCCGGCAGGCAGCTTTGCCCTGCTGGAACCCTTGCCACCATGCATCTGGACATTGTCTCCCTCCTTCAGCACATCCCGGCGAGGGCTGACTTCAAGCATTAAATACAGCTCCCAGCACTTACAGGTGAACTCCAGGCGCAGTAGGCTTAGCAAGGAGCCCACAACCATTACTCCACCCACACTGAGCACCACAGCGCAGAGGACGCTTCTTCCTGGCTCCCCACCTCTGCTCTCTGCAGCAGAGCACTAACTGGCACTGCTGCCACACGCCATGGAGAGAAAGACCTGGAGCAAGCACAGGTCCCTACTGCTGTGTGGGCTTTGCTAAAGACAGCTCCCAGGTGGGAGCCATGCCATAGATGAAGAAGGAGGCAAGAAAAATTCTGTAGTCTATTCCAGACTAATCCTGAGGAAAAGTGGAGGGGGGGGGATCACATGACATTTCAAGAAAAGGCCTCCTTCCTCATCACTCACAAAATGGCTACAAAGCTGGTGAAGGGCCTGGAGCACAAGTCCTGTGAGGAGCAGCTGAGGGAACTGGGGTTTAGTCTGGAGAAGAGGAGGCTCAGGGGAGACTTTATTGCTCTCTACAGCTACCTGAAAGGAAGGTGTGGGGAGCTGGGGGTCGGCCTCTTCTTGCAGCTAACTAGTGATAGGACTAGAGGGAACGGCCTCAAGGTCCACCAGGAGAAGTTCAGGTTGGAAATGAGGAGACATTTCTTCTCAGAAAGAGCTGTCAGGCATTGGGATGGGTTACCCAGACAGGTGGTGGAGTCACCGTCCCTGGGGGTGTTCACGGAAAGGTTGGACGTGGTGCTTAGGGACATGGTTTAGTAGGTGACATTGGTGGTAGGGGGATGGTTGGACCAGGTGATCTTGGAGGTCTTTTCCTACATTAATGATTCAGTGATTCTATAAAATCACTTGACACATAGAATAGAATAGAAGCTTGGGGTATATTCATTCAGTAAATACTGCACTGAAGTATTTATATGGAAATACTATAGAAACAACACCCACATTGTCCAGCCTCCTTTTTCTCAAAGTCCTTGGCATTTAGGACAATCCAGCAGAAGAAGAACTAAAGGCTGCAGGGTAGTGAGATGTAGTGAGATGTCACCAGCATGGATGGCAGTGGGAAATGAAATCATCTTTTTAACCTATGTTGCCACCATAACACAGAGGTCTAATAGTCCTTTTAGCAAAGCAAATAGGTAGAACACGAGGAAATGGCACAAAGTCGCACCAGGGGAGTTCTGGACTGGACATTAGGAAAAAGTTTCTTTACCATGAGGGTGGGTCAAACACTGGAACAGACTTCCTAATGAGGTGGTTGATGCCCTGTGCCTGTCAGTGTTCAAGAGACATTTGGCAATGTGTTCAGTAATATGCTTTAACTTCTGGTTAGTTCTGAAGTGGTCAGGCAGTTCAGACTAGATCATCTTTGATCCATACACACAACAGCATCTTACATCCTTCCCATCTGATTGCCCTGACCAAAACCCAGAAACTTATGCTACCTGTTCTTGAGCTGGCAGTACCAGCACTCAGCCTAGATGTAAGTGATCCTTCAGAGAGGTTTTTCAAAAGATGACAGACGTATGTTCTCAGTGATTTGTTCCAGATCATCTCAGCACTACGCGGCGTTTCCCCTGAATCACCTGACAGAGGTTGTGGTCTGAGTCTACGTGCCCTACAGATCTCCCGAGCTGCTCTATGCCACGCAGCCTGGCCCCAGTTCTATCTATACGGACATAAACACTCCTATTTCAGCTTCCACTCCCAAAAAAGGATAGAGGTTCCAGAAAAGTGACTTTATGACTTGGCATAATCAACTACAACTCGTGCCAATATAAATGAGCACAACAGCAGTTAAGCCAGCAACTCATAAACGCAAATTCCGGTCTTTACTCTACTTTCTAGCTTATTTAGCAGGTATCTATCGCTGCAGACAGACTTTTCACTTACACTCTTCTACCTACGTCCTTGCTTCTTCTTAGTCCTGCCAGGGAATGCAGGAATATAACTGGAAGCACTCCGCACTGATTTACTGAAATGATGTCATGGCTTTCTTCTGGCAGCTGTGTTCACATACCCAAGCTTAAGAAACGTTTATAGAAAAGCAGTTTCTTTACAGTGGTAAATGCAATTTTTTTCTCCCAAGGAGTCTATTTCAAAAAAATAATTTTAACATCGGAGAAATAAAAAATAATGTTCTTCGATGTCCCTCAAAATTTTTCTTCCTATCTGAAATATATACTATTTTTGTGGTTTCCAAAAAGGAAAAAAGAAGGAAATATAAATACCAAGGGCTAAACTGTCCAGGGAGTGAAAAATATTTTTTAGTTCATAAAAGAAGGCCTACAAACCTCTTGAGTTTGCAGGTTTCTTTAAATGTGTTACACACCTCATCTATTACCCTAAATTAGCACCAAAATTATCACTGGTTAGCTACGCAAGCAGCCCAAAACACACAGACTGAGCCACTGCTGTTAAATTATGGCTAAATTTGGGCCAGGCATTAGATGGAGGTACAACACCACACTCAAACAGATGCATTATGGATTGCTGGAGGACATCAGGACAGATATTCAGGGCAGACAGACAGGCCCTCCTCATTTCTTTCTAGACTTAGGCCCTAATTCAGATATTTAACTATCTGCTCAGTATTCTGAAGGAAAACAGCCAACTCTGTAGATGCTACTATTATCACTTTCAGCTGAGTGGTCAGAGAGAGGCCAGTCGCAAGAACACAATACTTAAAACCCTCTGCGGTTTATCTGAAACTCTGCATGCTGGGTAGGAAAAGGGAACAGCTTCATATTTCTAAAACTAAATCATCTCTTTAGTCAAAGGGCTTCTTACAGCTACCCAGCAGCTACCATCCCAGGCACTGGAACACAAATACAGGCTCTTTCCAACTCTTTCCTGAGTCCAGCCTGTAAGAGCCATCCACAGACATTTTGTCACGCACACTCTGTATCTGAACCTATCGCTGCCTACCACATCCAAACAACTTTATTCCCAGGTATTATCTATTTAGGGCTGTTACTTAGGAAGTCAAGTTTGGAATATTACAGAGGAAACTTTGTTGATGTCAAACCCAGTCTATGAAACCACGCAGCCAATTCAGAAAAATCTCAGACTTAAGCCTTTACGCAACTAAATGGGAAATTAATCTCATTCATTTACTCTTCCCTTGGCAATTATATACAAATATGCAAACACAAGGGCGTCTGCATGCCCGGCTTTCAAGGCACTGTTGGACATCATTATTTCATGGACACCACAATGGATAATAAACACAAAGCCACTATTGCTGCAATTTAGAACAGCTGCAGTCCTCACTCTGATTTAAAACAGAGGGAAATCATAACAGGACAAACTGTGGCCAAGCCTGTCTACGCCAGAGGCTTGGTGGTATTACTACCACCCTCGTGCCATTAATTGCTGCAACTGGAGTAAAATTTCAAAGTCAGGTCACCTTTCAAACTCATTCACTGAAAAAGAAAACACTCAAGTACTATTTAAGCTTCCTCTAAGAGGCAGTGAAAAAAGAGGGTTTGTTTTTATATTGGTTTTCTTCCATTTTCTGGAAGGCATTCAGAGTCTGTGAGGACAAACCCACATCATTTTTCTGAAACCACTAAGTTATTTAGATATATAAAAATATTACCAGAGACTTATTTCATCAATAAATGAAGGCAATACAATTCCCTTACCCTTTAAAACAAACAGCTGGGCCTCACAGCTGCACCTCCACAAAACTGGAGAAGTTGGGGATAAGGGGTCAGTCACTCCAGCCACATTTTCTGTGCAAATACTTATTTGGACTGCAGTAAGTCTGGATGAATCATCATCATCTCTTCACGCAAGCTATTCAAACTCTGCAGACAGGATCTCACCTCTGCCTTCACAAGCAAGTAGCCAAGGACCGCATGGGATCCAGCACCGCTGCCAGTGCAGTCAAGAGTCATTTGAAAAGAGAAGTCACCTGTGTACGACCCACAAATTTCCCAACTGTTTCCTACTTCTGCAGGTGTTTCTATACTCCTCAGCACTTCAGTTTGGATTTTTTCTGCTTAGACACTAAGGACATCACCCTACATTCATTTCAAGACCTACTCTCAGCTCCCACCCCTTTCTCTTTAAAGCTACCTTTTATCTACCTGGAAGCTAATAACCAGGTGTATAGGACACCTCCTGACAATTCACACCAATTCTTCCAATCTATCCTCAAATGTTTTCCAGAACATGAAAGAGACTCCCAGGGGTCAAACCAAAAGTTTATTTAGCTCAAGGTTCCATGTCCAGCAATGGTCACGGACAGACATCCGAAAAGCATAAAAACCACAAGCACACAATGACCCTTTCTTGGGTACTCTGCCAGCCTATGTAATTTAAGGCTCAGGACCTGAAAAGCCAAAATGAATGTCTTTATACCAGACCAGCTTTTGATTGACTTTTGTCTCTTGAATCTGTGCAATCACATTTTCCATCCACCACACCCGGGTTATGGAGCTCCACAATTTATTTCCACTTCATATGAAGGCCCACCTTCTTCAGTCTGGTTTGAACTTGTCTCCTTGAGAGATCTTCTCGGCTCTCCTCTGGAATTTTTTGTTCACAGCCTCCTTTAAGAGCACTCAAAAACACAGAGCATTCCCCAGGATGGCTAATTAGAGCTGTGAAGATTACTAGAATACTTTCTCATAGCTTACGGAAATTATTTCTGTTATACATTTGAGTACAGTGTTTGCCTTCTTTTTCTGAGCACCACAGTATTACTTGAAAGCTTTCACCTAAGAGTCCCTTCACACCACCCCAAGCAAACACACTCCCTTTCTGCAGGTCTGCTGCTGCCTAACCGTGCTCCTCCCCCAGTAAACGAACACTCTTTTACACCTCATCAAGAACAGAACACTACAGTTGCCCTACTGAATCACATTCTAGTTCTTCCACTAATCATTTCCCAAATTGTCAAAATGAGTTTGATGGATAATCCTGCTTCCCAACACCCCTGCCACCCCCTCACCAGTTTAAGAAGCATTCCTCCTTTTGTCACCCATGTCAGTACTATTGAACAGTGCAGTTCCAAGGCAATCTAATTCCACTTTGAGAGTGAACCACTTGGTCCTAGTTTGTCAATATCATTTTTCAACCAGACACAAATGCACGTTTTCAGAGTTCTATGCTGTCCCTGCTTCCCCCAGCCATTTTACCCAAACATCACACCACACAGTATTAAAAACCTTACTAAAGTCAAGATATGGCCCTATCCTGCAGACAATTGTATTGGGCCTAAGTGCCTACTTCACCAAAGTGCTCTTTGACCCATCCCCTTTCGTTGCCTTACTTCCTCGCCCTTGTGCCCTGCAGCTCGCTGTGTAATGGGCTGGCTCACAGCTGATGCTCTCAGTGAAGACCAAACACATATCTGCCTCTCAGCATCACCGACCAGTGCCCTGCTCATCACAGACAGGAACAAGCCACACTCTTCGCCAATCTTCCTAACACAATATTTCAAAATCCTGCCTTATTATTCTTCGCTTTCTTTCCTATTCATGGGTTGACCTTTCCAATTTTGTCCCTTCTTACCCATGCTACTCATTTACGCTCTGCCTTTGTAAATCTGATCTCATTTTCAGTTTATACACACTTTTTTTTCCTTTTTTTTTCTGCTATTTTTTGGTCAGTAGTAAGATTGTGTACAGTTACTCTACTTATAACCCTTCTGCTGTGTTAGGGTAACGTGCACACATCCCTTTAATAGGAACGCCTCAAGAGACTTCTCCCGCTGCTTCCCTTCCTTCTTGTTTCTGGAAGTACCTCTCCTCCCAGATTCCAGTGTTTATTGGCATTACTTTACTTTTTTTTTTTTTTCCAAATTCACAGCCTTTACTCTATGGGTTTTGTTTGGTTGGTTTGTTTTGTTTTCCTCCCCTTTCCTAAAAGCTGTAAAGCCCTTTCAGCTCACACAAGCAATGGCCAATCCCACGCTAACACGTTACTACTCACTTCTCCGTAAAGAAATGCCCCACTGCCATCATTCCTGCTATGGCCAAGTTATTCCATCCCGCTTCCTTCCCAGGTTCCCATGAAACAGTCTGCAGCACTTGGTCTGCCTCACTGTCCTTGGCTGGGTATCAGTGAAGGATGTGGTGACCAGAATGACTTCAGGCAAACCCATGAAGCCACAGAAGGACTCTCTCCCTCAAGCCTCAACCACCACACAACAAATAACATAGAGCTCATGAATTGGTGGGATTGGTATTTCCATTTCTCTGCGATCTACTTAATGGGTTTGTTATCAGTAAACTAAGATGGACTCAACAACAGCCATGGAAACCTGTGTTTTTTCTTGCATGTATTCCAGAGAGGTGAAAGCCCGTAAGAGAGTGCCCTCTCCTCTACTAGCTCCCTTGCCTCTGGATCCAGTCCCAACACTTCTTTTTCCCTTGTTCCGATTATGCATCAGTTACCTGTGTGTGATGAATATTTGACAGCTTATTTTTCATGAGGAATATTTCACAAATCTTTGCAGGTGGAGAGTATGCATGTGAAAACATGGTGCTCCTTCTCTCTTGCTGTTTCACTTTTCAGGCTTTCAGGCAGAATTACAAAGAAAGGAGTTGTCCCACTGAACTGTCAGCAAAATCCTTTACCCCCAGTCCTATATTTTCAGGACAGATTTTGTAGTCACCAATAAGCCAGTGATTTCATACTGAAATAAGGCAGAGAGGCAACTTAACAAAAGGGACTGGCATGCCTAGGCCATTCATTCTCATTTAGCTGTTACTTTACTACCTATTATCCCTCGTGTTTTTCACTGTTTCACATACTAACACAGTCAGAACCATATTATTAAGCATGCAAAACATGCCTGCTGGTAAAAGCAGAATTTCCATTGTCTATATGGATGATCACTACATGTCTGTACTTGACAGACATTCTCCCAAAGTCTGTCATGTTTCGTAAATCCTGGCTGAGTGTTTACCACGCTCTACTTCAGAGTTCCCTCTGTTAACAAGCAAGTTTACTGCACTGTAGTAGAAATATGGAAAAACAGAGCAAACTAATTACCATTTACAAGCAATTTACAGGGAACCCTAATTATTTTAAACCCGATTCTTCAGTTCTCAGAGTACTTCTCACTCACCATGCCTTAAATACGTTCCATTGTGCATTAAGTACCAGCTTTAATCAAACCTTACTCGTAAGAATTAAAATTGTTCAAGAAGTCAGGTAAATGACGACACCTCATTATACATGAAAGCCTTTCTTTAATTAGTTTTTTTTCAACTTGTATGTTACTTACTTTTTCCAAATCATTTAGGCACCAATAAAGAAAGCAGGCTGTTCAGAGGATCTCTCAGTTAAGGTATAAGGTTTTCTCATACACTGATACATACTGCAATGCCTAGGTAGCAAATCTGGCAAGTCAACACTTCTTGCCAATTCAAATTACATCTTTACTGATCAATCACTGGTATTGGTATAGGCATGGTAAGAACCACCCTTCACTGTAATCACTGAAAATCAAGCCATTCATGCATAGAATTTAACTTGCCTGTCTGTTATTCCCATCATTTTTATTTGTTGACCCAGAAAACCCAACAGCTCAGATTGCATGAAAGCCATTGTTTTCTTCTGCAGTCATTTTCAATCAGCGTGAGGATCTTTCTGATATTGCATCCCACAGAAAATGTGTCAAGGCTTGATATGACACACAGAAGCAGCTTTAATTACTGCTTTTGTGTTTTCCTTGAGTCCACTGTAGACAATGGAAGCCTATTCTCTCCTGGTTACACACTGACAATTTTTGCTGCATTTGTTTACACAGAGTTTATCTGCAGAAGTAGCACACTGCTTGCAGACATTCAGTGGGTCTCTCTACATTACAATTAATCAACTTAATTTCTGAACCAAAACATTGGTCTTCAAGCTACCTCCCTTGCTGTACTTGGATTCTGCTATGTTGAGCCAAGCTTTAAGCACCTGCACTTGTACATGCACACACACTTCCTCACTTAGGCCAAAGAATATAAACTTGCCACTTATTAATAAATACAATTAATAATTATATGATGTTTTCTATATATGTTAATAATTACTTACGTGTTGCGTAATAATTACTAATTCTATTCCCTTAGTTATTTGAAAAGCAGGGAAGAGCATATGAACCAAGTTCCATTCCTGCAGTCTTTCTCTAAAGGTCAGTTTTCCAAAAATTACTCAGAAATCAAAAGTCCCTTTCCTGTAATGTTAAACCAGTGAATGTTTGATCAACCATTACAGTGCAAGCACTCTATTTTTAATATAAAGCAAGGGTTACATTATATGAAGAAGAAAATAGCTGTGCCTCTCATTCAACAAGATTGTTTTATGGAACTAACTCAGAAATTTAAACACAATCACATGCACCACGCTGAGCTGCTGCTAGAGGACCAGAGCACATCCTTTAAGCAACCGCAGATGCACTTTGTCAGACATACTTAAAAGCTCTCATGCTTAGGTACTTGGCTGAACTCAGCCTGCAAGATTAAACAAATTTAAAAAGTTGTCCTCAGCCTGTCCTCCAGCCTCAGCCTTTAATTCCCAACTCTGAGCCATCTCGGTTCCACCAGCACAAATGTTTGCACACCAAACCAGGGAAGCTGTCTGCCTAAAAAAGTGTTCAACAAAATAAAAATATTTCAGTCCGATCCTTTTTTCAAAGCAGTAAGCCACCTGCTTTTGCTGCTGCCCCACAAGGAAAAATACAGAGCACAATTCAGCCAGCTTTGGCAACACTGTCACTGAATGCTGTGCTCTAACCAAGTCACAGCTGCCTGGATATTTACCAGTCAAGAACTGCAGGTACACCCTGCCTCCCTTAATCCTTGTTTTGCACAGACATGTGGTAGAAACGCTTCCCAAACTCATGTGCACCACAGGAATACTAATACCTCTGTATCAGCTGCTCTGTGTAACCTAACAGGCCCAAATGACAGATAAAGCAATGTTTTCTGGGCACTAATATATGCAGCAGTGATGTCATTTAAAGAAGATTCTGTGTGCCTGGAGACATTTGGATTTTTGCCTTCAACTGCAGCAGCTGGCCTAATAAAACCTCCCCAGGCCTTGCTTCAGTTAAATTCTTAGACTAACTACAGCACTATTGCTACACATTTTACCTTAAGATATTTTATTCTTCAGAAAACAAGCTAAAGATTTAAAGTCTTATTCTGACAAAATGGTTTCCCTCTGAGTAACTCTATTCACAATTGATCCTGTAGCATCTGAGGATACACACCCTCAACACCACATCCTCTGTTACAGGGCAGTTCCCTTGCTCTTGACCCTTAACAGTTCTGCTTACATACTTGTTCACAGAAAAAAAATGACTAACAAATTATATCACTTGACTCCTAAAGAATGGATGTCCACATACTTTTTTTTTTATTTTCACAAGTAGAAATACACTGTATGCTCAGTACCTTTTTTTTTTTTTTTTTTTGCTGTTCCATTCATCAAATTAATATATATATTTTAAATTACATAGAATGTTAAGGATTAACTATAATCAGTATATGCACTTTAAGTAACACACTTGCCACATCTTGAATACTACGTTCAGTTTTGGGCCCCTGTCAGCCATAAGGACATTGAGGTGCTGGAGTGTCTCCAAACAAGGGCAGCAAAGCTGGTGAAGGGTTTAGAGAACAAGTCTTACACAGAGCAGCTGAGGGAGCTGGGGTTGTTTAGCCTGGAGAAAAGGAAGCTCAGGGAAGACCTTATTGCGTTCTACATTTACCTTAAAGGAGGCTATAGTGAGGTAGGGATCAGCCTCTTCTCCCAAGCACCAAGTGATATGACAAGAGGAAATGGCTTTAAGATGCTCCAGGGGAGGTTTATGTTGGATATTAGGAAAAATTTATTCACTGAAAGGGTTGTGAAGCATTGGAACAGGCTGCCCAGGGAAGTGGGTGAGTCACCATCCCTGGAGGTATTCAAAAGACGTGTAGCTGTGGTGCTTAGGGACATGTCTTAGTGATAGACTTGGCACTGCAATGTTAACGGTTGGACTTGATGATCTTGGAGGTCTTTTCCAACCTAAATGATTCTATGATTCTATATACTCTTTCCTCTGTCTGATACAGTGCCATGCCTCTTACTGTTCATCTGCTGTTTCCTCTAACATCAGCAACTCTCAGTTTGCAAGCATCATTCCATAAGCAGGCATATAGAAAGCTTCAGCCTTCTATACAGATTGTAAAGAGAGGTAGTCTCTCTGAAGCCTTTGAAATGGAGGTGTGATGCTTACAATTAAGGCATCTACAATGACTGTAATTCCTTAATGGAAATATTAGTTGGCAGCAGCAAGGAGAAAGTTCATTATAGCAGTGTAGATTTTTCTAGGACCTCAAACTGTCCCAACTCCGCTTTTGGCAAATAAAATGGGTGTCATGTACATTGCTTCGTACTAAGAGCACTTTGAGAGCTGGCTTATCCATACAAAAGATTTTCTTTCCTGTGAGGGCTGTTCTCAGGGGGTACATTTTTATGCTTCTGTTCACAGCAGGAGTTTACAAAAAGCAGCAGTGACCAGGATATCTCAGTTCTCCAGCTACTCAGACCTGTCGCAATGTCCTCTAACGTTGCCACAGGGGCATAAACTAAATCAGGCTGCTCTAGGGTTTACTTAGCTTCAGTCCCCTAAGCTGATCCACAATTCAGATCTTGAGCCTTCATTTTTTTTGATTCCACAAACACAAGAAAATTCCAAGTGACAGCATTTGAAGGTGACGCCCGCTTTCTTCTTGAATTCTCCTTTCCTTAGGGCACAAGCAGCAGCTGTGCCCAGATGCTCTATCAAATCGTTTATTCCACACTTACCATCCTCTCATGTGCTCCTAGCTTGCACCTTAACAATAAACCTTTCGGTGAGACAGGCAGCTTCTTCACCATCTTCTTCGGTGGCCTGATGCACCAGAGTGCATTCGGGCACCTCAGATATCCCACAACACTTCACCAACATCTGACTATTTTTAGAGTTTACAATGAGTTAGGACACCCACACAAACCTCTCATGATCCACCTGCACACACAGCCAGCAGCGCACACAACTGCTTTCCCATTACTGCCCCCCACTCGGTAACACAAGTTTGCATTTTAGGACCATTTAGGAGCCGCGATACTTTGTGGAAGAAGTGGAAGAAGACAGCTCTAAACCAATGCCATTGCCCTACCTTTCTCAAAGACCATTTCCCTGCTCAGGATGGTCTTGTTGTCTCTGGTCACCTCTCCCCTCACGGTGACCTGCGGCGGGCTGCCCGGCAGCAGAGCCACCCCGATGGTCATGCTTGCTCCGGGCCTGATGTTCCAGGGGACCATCACCAGGAAGGAGGGTCTGGAATCACAGAATCACAGAATCATTAAGGTAGGAAAGCACCTCCAAGATCATCTGGTCCAACCATCCCCCTACCACCGATGTCACCCACTAACCCATGTCCCTAAGCACCACATCCAACCTTTCCCTGAACACCCCCAGGGACGGTGACTCCACCACCTCCCCGGGCAACTCATTCTAATGCATTTGGTTTGGAAAAACCGAACGGGCAGAGGTAGAAAGGGCAGGCAGCGCGGTGTAACGCCCAACAAAACCCCGAGCGCAAGGATCGTGCCCCAGCCCTCCTCCCTCCCGAGCCGCGGCCGGGGGGAGCGATGCCCCCCGGGGACTCTCGGGGGCTCCGGGCTCAGGCAGCCCGCGGGGCAGCGCCCCACCGCCGGCCAGCTCCCTGCCTGCCCCCCGGCCCCACGTACCCGGCCTCGGCGGAGCTGCAGAGGAGGAAGATGAGGAGGACGAGGCGGCTCCGCGCCATGTCGCTCCGTCCGCGCTGCCCGGGAGGCGCCTGGCCGGGCGCGGAGGGCGGGGAGAGGCCGCCCGGCCCCGGCCTGACTCACGGCCCGGCGGCGGCGGCGGCAGCCGCAGGAGCGGCCCCAGGGGCGGTCCCGAGCCCGGCACCGGAGGGCTCGGCCCCGCCTGCAGCCCCCGCCCGAGAGGCCGCGGCTCCCCGGGCCCGGACCGGGGCTCGAGGGGCGCAGGGCAAGGGGGAGCCCGGGCTGGTCGGGCGCTGGGGTGCTGTGCCCGCTGGCTGCAAAGGAAAGTCGGGTCTTAACCCGCTGTCGGGCTCAGAAGAAGCTCGGGTGAGCTTCAGCTGCCGTGGGATGTTGTGATAACTGTGTGGGCAAGACAAGTCGCATAATGATTCATCTGGAGCCTTTCGGGTTTAGAAATTCAGAAGAAGCCGTCAGAAGTGCCGCCTGGCACTCCCCGTGTCACACGCACCGCACCTGTAGTCCCAGATATAAACTTCTCTTGATGTTTTGTTCTTACGAAAATGGCACGTGAACAATAAACACCATGAGCACACGTAAACACCACGCTCTAACAGTCTCTCAGGCAGCCATGCAGTCTTCCAACATCGCTCACGTTTGGTTTTGTTCGCTTCCACGGGTGCCGCCTCTGTAGGCGCATGGCTGGTGCCGGGGAGGTCGGCCTTGGCAGCTCCGCGCCTGGGAAAGGTGCGTGCCGAGGCAGAGTTTGGGAGATGTTTGCTCTTGTTGTCTGTCAGTCCCTAACTCGCTGCTCCTGAGAAACAGGCAGGGAAGAGGAACGGTCTCCAACTTTGCCTTTCATGGAGATAGTGGAAAACGTGCTTACGAGTAGCACTGCATCCCAAACACCGCAGGCTGGGGTGGTCAAGTCACTGATGGCACACACGTTGCCAGTCTCTGGCACCAAGACCAGCCGTCGCTCCACCATACCTGCCAATGCTGGGTAGTTATCTCAGTCTCCAAGAGAGTGGTCACATGGAAACTTCCTTCCAAGGATGGCCCATGGACCATGTTGCTCCACAGCAGTATGAGGAATTTTGCAAGAGAGCACTGGCTGGCCAGAGCACAGCCATGCCAAGGACAGCTTGAGGCTGAGACAATGAACTTCCAGTCCCAAGAACATTTGCTGGCACTGTTTGATTCATTAGTATGGATGTGGCCTGAAAGTCCATTAATGAAAACGCGTGCAAATGACACAGATTTTGCCCAGTTGTGCAACAGTATTGTGGAGCCACATTTTTCATTTTTTCCCCTCCCCTACAGGGTATTTATTTAAATACACTTTTTGCAAATGTATTTGATCTGTCATTCTACTAAAATATTAATGAAGAAATCCTACAGCAGGAAGTAAGAGAAGAAAAGGATTATTAATCTTACAGCTTCATCTGTGCTTTATAAATTTATCTCCGTTAAGATATGGATAAACAGAAATTGTTTGATGCCATCCCGCAACAACAGTCAAGCTCCATTTCTTAAAGGTATGTCCAGGCACTCAGAGAGGTTAGGTAAATGCTGGACCATCCCACTACCTGGAGATCTCTGAAGCTCTGACTTCCCTGGACATACCCCTTAATTCCCTTCCTAATCCTACCTGGAGTTCCCTCTGGTAGAATCATGCCACGCAGCCCCACCGATGGCTATCAGCACAGTATGTAGATGGGTAAATAGGAAACTGTGGAGTGTGAGCAGATACAAGATAAAATGAGGAGATTGTAAGCCACCTTCAGCCCTATAGAGAGTGCACGCTATAATTACAACATGTATCTCAGGCTTCCTCTGCGCACACTCTCTCACTGACAACTGCCGAAAAAAATAACAGTGACTCCAGAGTAATTGGAAAATAAGCATATTTATAGAGCATTGGGCTGAACCGGTATCCTGTTCGTGCTCAGTAAGTATTAAACTATGTGTTCAGTTGGTCTTGACTTGTGCTTCAGGTAAACGTAATTTATCACACAGCCTTACTGATTACAGGACTGTCCCATCCCCCTGCACTCCGTTAATCTGCTCGTTTCCATTTACGGCTGTGTACACTAGGCTCTCGTTATGCAGTTACATGCCACTAATTAGTTTGATCTAGCTCAGACTGGTAACTCAAACAAAAACAAGCGGCACTTGAGTCGGCAATAAACTGGTCACATTTAAACATAGCGATGCCTAGATTTGAAAAGCTTTTGCACCCCGACCAGCTTCTGTGGTACTCTACAAAACATCCTCAGCTGAAAAAAAAAAAAAAATCAGTCTGCTCAGAACAGGCAGATGAAAATGAATATTCTTATTAAATGGCTGAGATATCTGTCTTCAGCTAAATAAAATACCTTAGCCCAAATACACATCACTTTCAAGACTATGGAAGCAACCGTTTGGCAATGTCTCGGGGCTAAATGAGGTTTTAAATGCCTGGCTCTGACAAACACCTGGGAGACTAAGTTGTGCACAGAACTGGAAGCAGGGAACTGCACAGCAACTTATTGAGAGCACCATGTGAGGAAAATCTGTTTTGGACCAGACTTCTGCATATTAGGAATAATTTTGAAAGCATATAACCTAGCATGAACGGTCTTAATAATCTTCAACTGCTCCAAGCCAGTGAAGTGGATACTCTGGAGACACAATTTGGGAGGGTAAAACAGGTTGTCATTGTGTTCAGCATGCCAACCAGGAAAGCTAGCTGAAAAATCCTTCTCTGTTCATTTTCACATATTGGAATTAAGTAAGCATTACGAGACTCAAGTTTTACTGATCTGTGATATGTCACCATAATGAAAATTTCACTTCTAACAATATTAATCCCTCTAATTTTGCTAATCTTTCATGTTCTCTGACAAACAGAGCTTATAAATCTGCAAAACTCATCTACAGCACCGGCTACATTCTCAGGCAGCTAACAGTTATGCTGTTGTCTGCTCCTGTGATTTTTAGTTTAAATCTAACTTGAATATATGTATCAGTATAAGCTGAAATCACACCTTTGAGTTGTGGTCTAGGAATATGCTAAATAAAAATGTGTTTGTTTAAGTACAGCAAACTGCAATAATTCCTGAATGGGTCTGGAAAGCAGCTTCTGCCTTGGTAAATAAGAAGGGTTGCAGCACCTACCAAACACTGCAAATTGTGTGCAGACAGGCTGGAAATAAACACACACGCAGCGAGGACTGCTTTTCTCCAGTATCACATGAAGAAAATAGTACTGTTTGGTAAATGCAAAAACCTAACCACTACAGTACGTGAAATACTGGGGAATTACAGCAGCAAGGACTTGAATGGTCAATGCCCTGTCCTGCTTTTAGCATTAGCCAGTGAATTTGGCTGGTCAGACATACAGCTGGATTCAGCAGGCATTTTGGTGCAAGTAAAGCATGATTCCATGAAATGAGACAAATTCAAGGAAATCTGAAGGGCTATGTTATGTGGAAATTTGAGCTAGAAGATCACTATTGTCTTTTCCATCACAACATTTTATCTTTTCAAAAACTTAGCCGGTTGCCTTATGCATCACTGAACTCAAGGCCAGCAACAGAGCTCATTTAGGTGATGGATAAATCTTTTAATTACTTTCAGTAGGCTTTGGATGCGGTCCTAAAAGAAACTATGTTTCAGCAGCTCAGGGACCTAGGAAGGATGCAAAAGTCTGTTTTATCACTCACAGCAAGTGAGCAAAAATTGTAACGAATACCACAAATAGGTAGGTGGAAGATCATTCCATGGTATTAGCAGGGCACATTCCTTGCTTAGATGTAAGCCTGAAGAATTTGCATTTGCTGGAAAGTACTGACAGGAGCATAGGATATAAAGCTCTCACAGAAGTGCTCAGTACTAACACTTCTGATGCAGGCTCTGATGATGGAATGTGTCAAAACGTTTTATGCCATGCTGACGAAGGGCGTGCCATGCACTGAAACTTGCCCAGAGCTATCAGGGTGGAGTTTCATGAAAAACTGGTCTGCACTGCAATTAGTATCTTTATTCTTAGTACCTGAAGACATCTCTCTTGATAAATACTGTCATTTGCAAATTCACTTCCAACCTGAACTGTTACTCCAGGCATAGAGGGTAGGATTCACCTGGTCAAATGTGGACTCTATTGTCTACAACTTATTCTTTACATTCAATGAATATACAATGGAGAGAAGTAGGCGCTCCTCAGACCATGTTTATGTGGCCCATTATGATACATGATGCCTACATTTGAATGAGAGACATTTAAAAGTGGCCTTCTACATTAACCAAGTGAATCCCATCCTACAAGTACCAACTTCTATCTAAAAAGGGAGTCAAGACAAGTAGTTGAAATATATCATTAACTCCAGAATACGAAACTATAACATAAGAGTCCTGAGAATTCAATGTATCCAACCTATATTATATAAATATTACATTATATAATATATAACTTAATACATACATTAATTTTGACAAGCTTTGGATCAGGGCCTGTCTGAAGATACCAGATTTTGTTTCTGTTTTTCAAAGGCTGGTATGAGAACAAGCAAGCAGTGATAATGTCCAAACAAGAGAGAAGCTTCTTCATTGTCAATATAGCATAAAAAGGTCCTATTATCCTGGAATTTTGTGTTTATATTTCTGTTATATTTTTGTTACAAAAATGCTTGTATACATTTTAATCATACCCATCAAAAATATGATCAAATCTGTAAATATTTTATTATTATATCATATTAAATGTGTGCTTTTAAAAATCCCCCAAAACTACAGTTTTTAAAAACCTAAAACTGTCTTTTAGGAAATGTATCAAATGTGTAAGGGTATGAGGGCTAACGCTTCATGAGGTTTTGAGAGATTCGCTTTTAGAAAAGAGATACAGAAAGATTGGGAATTAAAGAAGGACTGATAAAATTACACAATGGAAAATGTGGAAGTCTGATGAGCAGATCTATAAATGAGTATTGACTGTTTGCTGCAAGACCTGTCACTGAAGCAAAGTAGCTGCTACTCTTGAAAAATAAAAGCTTAATCTTTCTTCCAGCATTTTCTTCAAAGTTAAACTTCTCCAAGCCAAATTGCTGAGTACCAAAATACCAAAAGGAATTTGCTACACAGTAAATACTAACAGGGAACATGTTAAATCTGCAGGACAGTACAGATTCTACTGGGGTACATTAGACCACACTATCTGAATTACTTGTGCTGAATTTTAATAAACCTTGGAAAATACAGAAGGTTCTGGGTGCCTGGAAAAAAAAAAAATGTAACAGCACTTGGAAAAAAATGAGTTCTACAAACGTCAAATAATAATAATAATAAAGTTTTAATAATAAGCCATTTTGGGGGTATGTCTCCCCTTCAAACAAAAACTCTGAGAATCATGTCAAAACTGTTCACACGCAAAATAGACGATTGGTTGCTTGCTTAAGGAGAGCCTGGCACTCTGGCACTAGCATGGAGCTAGCAGTGGGACAGAATGCTTTTATGATGTTTTCCTGTATTCCTTCTCTAGACTTTACCTAGAGAACATTTGAATCTCCAAGGGAAAAAAAAAAAAAAAAAAAAGTTGGAGAAAGCTGAGAGCTATTCTAAGCATCCGTCTGCTCGCTGCCATTCCCCTGAGCCATTCCGGCAGCCAGAACAAGATTAATTTCTGGATGCACGCTTTTTTTAGCCATGGATCCACTGCAGGAATGAACAGGCTCTCCACTGGACTGTTTCACGACATGTAGGAGTTTCCCTACAGCAAAGATAATCCTCAGTTACCAGCTCCCTGCCCTTACAGCCCTTTTGAACTGACTGAGTAGTGCATAAGGACCATAGTGGAATGAAAGTGAGGACTTGTTCCCTGTTTTTCCCAGAACAAGAGTTCTTGGCAGTTGGTGGATGTTAGCAAATGACAATGGACAATAAGGAAATGAGCCTATCTTCTTGCTCCTGATGTGCTGAAGGACCTCCACAGTGCAAGGAGTTGTGGTTTCTGTATCAGGTTTCTATGTGCAGCTGAATTTTCAGATTTCCTGTGGAGGTCTCCCCAAAGTAGACTCTTTGCATCACAGAAACCAATGGCACTGAAATCATCCCCCTCAGCAGGGTCAGGACTCATCTGGAAATTTATTCTCCCTAGCACACAGATCTCTGTAATTTTGATACAAGGAACTGAGTTTTCTTCCACTGTTTGCTGCATTTAGCCCCTTACCTCTGACTGATGTGCTGTATCTTACCTGATAAGCATAAGCAGAACAGGTTTTAGGAAGCAGGTTCACACAACGCCTTTTTATTGCAAGGTAGTAGTTACACCTTCATTTTTCTATGTCTGTTCAACCCTACAGTAGGGACACGCAAAAACCTGCACAAACATGCTGTTTCAATGAAAGTGAAAGAAATTACAAACTTCTACAAATGATGCCAGGTTGTCCACAAAACTCTGTTTTCCTAGGGCAGTATTTTTTACAACTGTATGCAATGAAATCACATTTACCAAGCTGCATTAATCATTTTGTCTTAGCCACCCCTTTTGAGTGTTTAGCCACCCCTGCTTTTTGAGTGTTTTTAAAAGGCCTGTGTCACCCCCACTCTCTTTGTGGTAAATACTGCTGAAATGGCCAAGAAAAATTCATTTTTTTATTAAGCAATTTAGTGTACATTAACACTGATTCACTTTAAAGAAGGAAATAACTCCCTGAGGATTCAATTATCCTAAACTATAGCCTACAATTAAACTGTAAATTTAAATTAGAGCTCTTAAAAAAGGAATTTCTAAAACCAGTGTTTCCACAATGTCACAGAGTAGTATATCACTGCTTTCAGGAATACATCGATTCATACATTATAACGTGACTTTTAATTAAGTACAGAAAAACTGACATTTTTAATGAACGTGTCTTTCTGTATTAGCTATTTATTATATTCATGCACCCAGAAAAAAGAAGGGATGATAGTAGAGCAGCTTGTTTTATAGACCACTGCATATTCTTGTAGGCGGAGGCAGCTTCTCTTTAAAAGCAGACTGACCTCAAAGCAACTCATAGTGTAGACAAACCTCATTCCCCACATTTAACACAAAAGTAATTCAAGGTGTGGAGGCAATGCCCTAAACCACCCGACTAAAGAGATGCATATTTTAACTCATCAGAAAGAAGACTGAGAGGGGCCTTCATGACACTTTAATGGGAATAAAATATATCAGGTACTAATCTATGGGAGAAAAGTGTAAAAAGAAGTACTGTTCAGAAGTTAAAGTCAATCAAATGTGAGTTAGAAATGAGGCTCGTGCTATCAACAGAGGTGGATTTGCTCCCTCAGCACACCACCAAGGAAGTGGTGGCTGTTGCTTCTTTTTATATCTTCCCATCAAACCTGAACGCCTTTCTGAAAGTTTAAACCAAGTAATTAGGCTGAGCAGAGGTGTAACTCATTGAAATTCTGTATTCCACCATACACAGATTGGGCTACGTGATCTCCAAGAGGTATAACAAAAATCCACAAGGTTTCTCTTAAGCCAAGAGGCCAAAACTATACACAGAAAACATGAACATATCCCAGAAAGGATAGAGCTGAGGTCTGCTCCTAAAGAAGTTAAATAGAATTGACAAGAGGGAAAGAAAAGCACCTAACGCTGGTGGAGACTATACTATTTCAGTCCTGGTTTCCTCCATCTCAGCATTTCCAGAAAAGGTCAACAGCAGAAAAAAAGGAAAAAAAAAAAAAAAAAAAAGAGGACAGAATTAGAAATAGTTGTTAAAATGAAAAGTTTTCTAGGACATGATCACGTGATCTCTTGCACACCGCTTTTTTTTTTGTCTAAAAATGAAAAACAAACTTTCTCACTGGAAATTGGTCAAAAGCTAAAACTATGACTGTGTTTAAGTTTGTCTTTTTTTTTCTTTTAATCAAATGGCAACTTCTTTTTGAGGAGAAAAAAAATAGCCCTCACTTTCTAACCAACTCCACCATGGCATCAAGAAGCAATAGTTATTTGGAGTAGAGGTGGGTAGACAATAAGTGTGTAGGTAAAACCTCTTAGAAGGGCAGTCTGTTTTAGATGGCATCCATTTGATAGTCCCATAACCTCACGTTACACAAGTTGTCTCTTATAGAACCAGTTTCTGTAGTGGCTAAAACGGTTCCTATAGACAGAAGTGATTAAAAAATGATTTTTCAAAAACTACACTCAAACCGTTTATAAAACTTGCATAAAAGTTGTTTAGTTTAGACAAAGGTAAATACCGGTTGCCTCTCCCTGAGGACTAACTCACCACATACTGCCTCCAGGAAAGGAGGGAGGGCCGGGAGTCCAATCTGGGTGATTAAGGATTTAAGCAAAGGTTTCATGTTTCAGGTCACCAAATAAGCCAACAACTAAATAAACTTAGCCCTGCAGAAATGCCACCATAGGAAATCCATTCACGCTGTTCAAAAAGCAACTGTTTGTTCGATTGCCAACCACCCAAAGTGGCAGGCATGTTTATTTAAATGACGAGGGTGTGGACCCGAGAGCTACATCTTTCCAAATCTTAATGCAGCAATGGGAACGCTTGGAAATTGCTGTAATACGTCTGAAATGTATACTATACTGGGCAGCTTTCTAAGGCCTCCTGGCCATGCCTTCAGGCTAAAGATTGAGCCTGTGATTTTTCTGACCACTAACAGCAGTTCAGGGAGATTCTTCTTTTCTCCTCATTTGGTTCCTTAGCAGTAGTTTACTTCAGATATTTCGAACAAACCAAGCCACCCATAGTTAAAACATCTAATGCACACAGTGTTTTTTCTTCCTGAATGGGGTCAGAAAGAAGACTCGGGGTGGAAGACAGCTTGGGAGGTCCCCAGATCCAACTGCTGCTCAAAGCAGGGTGAGCAATGAGGGCCGCAAGCTTACTCGGGGCTTTATCCACAGGTATGGAGGCGACTAGACCTGCTGGTGAGATGATACAGAGCTCAAGAGATTGGAATTGTATTCTTTACTACGTCTACAGTTATTATAATTTTTCAGCTGCACTTTACCTATGCTTAACTGCAATGCTCACATATTTTCATCTTAAGTAAAAACATGCAAATAATAACCAGGTAGCTATTTGCATGACTACAGTAAGTATTACTGCCTTTGTTTCCCCTTGTATATTAAGCAGACACACTGACAGCAGAACAAACAGCTTTTCTGCAGTGCATAATAGAATCATCATGGGAATTAGTGGTGAGGAAACAGAGTCCATCTACATACTGTGATATCACCATTTTGGCTCTCTCAGTAAAGTATGGCAGAAATTTACATCCAGCATGCCCGCAGTAGACTGACTAACCGCAAGCAGTTAATCCCCTAGCAGGCGTATGTCTTTGTCAGGCTTCACGGGATGATCTCCAGCTCTTCCGGACAGTGACGTGATCCCAGGATGCGATAAGCCACTTCTGAGGGGCAGCTCCAAGGGGAGGGCCTTAAATACAGCACTACGCTTCCTAAAGTGTAAAACTAAAACTAAAAAACTGAGAACACAGATGCATGGTGCAAAGTAGACCTCTGAGTAGAGGCTGAGTAGAGCCATGGCAAGGCCACCTGTGGTGTTGCACGGGACAGAGGACCCATCTGCTGGGACACACGGTGTGTGTTGCACACTAGCAAGAGCCCAGAGTGAGCAGGTATAAGGGTTATGTGATCAATCCGACCGAAATTCAACATGTCCACACACATCCTGTCCCATGGGTGATCCCGTGCAATGCAGGTGTGTTGACACCAAGTCAAGCCAGGGGTGTGTCACTGATGTGGGTCACATCAGTGGGTCAGTGATGTGGGTTGATAAACTTAGCATCAACCTTAAAAAAGTCTGGCCATTGAGGCTTGATGTCCCCCAGGAATTAGAAGGAGGAATACTTGTAGGTATTTAAAGGACATACGGAAATTATGAAAGACTGCCACAGAGCCCATAGGGCAGAAAGGACAAGGGCATGTGTCAGTGACCCCAGAGACACTGCAGGCTCAGGCTCTGTGACCACTGCTGTTCAGCTTTTTGGCAGTTAATTGAATGGGAGCCACCACCTTTTTTTTTTTTTTTTTTTTTTTTTTTTCTGGAATAGTCCTATTGTATTTTAGGCAAAGTTTTTATATGCATTTTATTTACATTACGTACATCCCCCAGGTGTAAATATTTGCCAAGAAAAAACAAGATGATTCTTTTATTAAAACATTATAATTACCATGAATTTAGGCTTCATTTTGGAGCACAGCATGACAAATTGGAGGCATAATTTTGAGCTACAATGTAATAAATTACTTTAGGTAAAAGTCATCACGTCTACTCTTTCAAAATTCAGCATTTTTCAAACCAACATTGGAGAAGTGTCTTTGTTGTTGTAAAATGTTTGTTTCTTCTTGCCAGGCACCGCTAGATACCAAACATCTTCTGAGAACCTTCAGACTTACTTCTGTCCTCCTTAGACAACTGCCAGTAAAAACTAGCAAAGTCAGCCAGTCTCAGGGATCCTGCACTATTACACACATTTTCAAGTTTCCTAGATCCACTGCTATGCAAGAGACTATCAGTTATTGAATACCTACTTCACAGGCTCTCCCTTATCTGGCATACTGTGTTCCTAGGGCATAAAAAAGCACATACCCCCAACCTGTGTGACAGGCTCCATCCAGCTTTCTGAGATCTCTGCAAAAAGGATCTACTTAGTTATGGACAATATAAGTATTGTCCATATTTAATATAAGTATTTAATATATTTAATATAAGTATTTCAGGATCTCTCACTGATTAATTACAGGTATACAGATCTGAGGGAGTATTTTATGAATTCCAGATAAATGCAAATTCATGTTATAAACTATCACTTCTTAGATTAAGCTGAGATTCTTCTTCACTGGAAATATTTTAATCATTGGCTTTCATTACAGAGTCCATGTTCAAAGAAAGAGTTAGAAAACATGCATGTGGTAGCTGCAGCATGTTCTCGAGCACTTGCTGGCTTTGGCAAATCTGGCTACCAATCAAGTTCCCAGCAAGCTTTCCTACCAAGAACAGGACAAAACTGTATTGAGATAACATATGAGACAACAGCATCTTTTATCCTCATCATTCATTTCATGTCAGGATAATTCTGATTAATTTTGTTTTGTCACAGACCTGGATAGCATCAATACCGCAGTATTATAATGTGCCACGTCATGGGGTGGTAACCTGAAATAAATAAAGAAATAAATAAATTTAGTCTGGCTTTGGGCAAGTATAAAAACATGGTTTCACAAGACAGAACCACAGCTCAAAGCACAAGTCCAACATTTATGTGTACCTCTGTAAATTATAAAATGTACCTTTAAATCTGTAAATCCCTAGTATTTCATCACTTGACTCTCCAGTGGTAAAATGCCTTGAAGCCCAACATTTCTAGGACTAGGCAGGCACATAAGGAGAGATAAGTCTTCACAAAGGATTCAGAGAGTAAGATTTGCTCTCAGGGCATGCTGAGTCTAAGACCGTACAGGCATACCCTTTTCTGTAGCACAGGTCAGCTGTGTAACTCCTTGCCACAGGACATGTGGATACTGGATTTTGCATAGGTTCAAAAAAGGATAGTGTAAATTCATGAAAGACAAATCTGTAAAGGGCTGTTATGTACAGAGGTACCGCTTCCAGCTCAGGAAGGCACCAATTAGTGAATTCAAGCATGCAGAAACTACTCAGAGGATGTTTCACCCTATATTTGCTCTGTACATGTCCTTTCCCCAGCATTCACTATTGATCAATGTAAGAGAGAGGATACTGAGGGAAATAGACACTGGTCTGGCACACTATACATTTTCTTAAGTTTTTACAAGCTCACTGAGAAAAGAATTGTTCTTCTTAGTGAGCTCCCATATATACCTGAGTATTCCTTATATCCACGGCCAAACATTTAAAGCCGCTAACCCAGCAAACGCAGAACATGTCCACAGGGCAGAGGGGCAGAGCTGACAGGGAACCTGTTCTTTTCCCTAAGGACATTCATGGCTTCTATATATGAGGGCACAACTGCAGTTAAAAAGAAAGAAGACTCCACAAAGCCCCAGTGCATTATCTTGCCTGAGGACCAGCATTCACTTCAGAGACAGAACTGAACGCCACTGACAGGAGAACTATGAATCCAGGTTTCCACATACAGATGAGTGTCCTGAACACAAGCCAGCTGCTTAATAGGAAATGTCCAGCATCACTGCTACTCATATTTCTGCTGGGAAGAATACCTCTACGTATTACCTCTAAGTAATACCTCCAAGTCTCAACAGCCAGATTGCCTATGCTTCCTACCTGTACTTAACTGGCAACGATAAAATTTAAGCTATGCAAAGCAGAAGCCACTTCTCGTAATCTAGTCCCGCACTGCCCCGTAACCCAGAGGAGTACTTTGTAGAGGATGCCATATGTGCATCCTTTCTTCCAATGGAAAGCAATGCTAAAGACTTATGGAAAGTCCCAAGCTTTCTGCAGCCATGGCCAACACCCAGAATTAAACTGCATGGCCTGCCTCTGATAGCAAATGACAAGAGTGGGCATGATGAACATCTCTCCTCCCAATAGAAACCCCCAGGCAAGAACAGCCATGGTGACAGGGAGCATTTGCAGCAGACAGAATACTTCCAGACAGATGAAAACACATTGTACTGCCAGAGTCACATAAAACAATTCTGATTCGGTCAGCATCATCTTATGCATGATTTAGTAATGATTTTGTATTCAGCTTTATAGTAGGAGGACTGCACAGCTCAAGGCGTCCTAATTCTTTTCCTTTTTGACTGATTGTAACCTTCTCTCTTGTGGGAAACCTACAAAAAATTTTGCCTGGATGCATATGCATCTCTACTCTTTTTTTTTTTTTTTTTTTTTCCCAAGTGGTCTGATACCTTAATATTCTTTCATTCTGTAAATTCTCTGTCTAAATCATAAATATCCTTGTTAGGTATTTAGAACATAATAATGTTTTATACAGTACTGAGTATAAGGAGATTTAGACAATTTTAAAAGTAGGTATTTCAATCTTTAGTCTGCATGAGTGAAGACCGAACTCTGCTTATGTCACTTCCAGTTACTTAAGAATAATCTGATTATTATTATATTGTGAGTACAAACTGTATTTCTCTGCTCCTTTCTTCTACTTGTCTTGAAAAATGACTTCAGAAGTCAGATTCTTTAAATAAGTAAATAGGGGTATGTTGAAATATTAATAAAAGACCAATAAAAGATGCATAAACCCCAAAACAGACAACTTCTTAATTAATTCCTGTAACCTCACAGAACAGACAGACATTATCTTGCTCTGCCAGGAAATGTGACTTAGCTTAGCACCACTGATGTATTTTCCCAGGTCTTTTTCCCATCTTCATCTTCCAAGCAACCCACAACAAGTACAGTATTTACTACAGATGGTGTTAAATTGTTTAAAACAAGAAATAAAACGAAACAGCCCACTTCCCATGTTAGTGCGGCCCTAGCATGTCTGCACGACTAAATAAGTGTGAGTGCTGGCCCTAAGGAGCCATGGCGCAGGAGGGAACAAGGCTGGGTTTCTTTCCCCAGCCACACTTCAGAGAAAAGAGAGCCATCTGCTGTTCGATATGATAGGCTGCAGCGTGTCTTTTCAGCTTAATAATATGAAACGTCAGGGTGGAATTCAGAAAAGGAAGTGAAAACCTTTCTTGTTGTCCTTCCTCACACTATGGGACCAGACGGAAAGGGAAGCAGATGCTGAGTGCTGCTGTCCCCCACCTCCTCGGCCTGGCGCAGGGCACAGCTGCATCCAGCATCCCAAGGATGGGAACAAGTGGTTAAATACAAATAGCAGTCCTTTATGGAAATAAAGAGAAATAACGTCAGAAAATACCACAGATCCTTCCTGTGAAGGAATATGATGCAGGGCCTGGTGGAGGCGAACACAAGCAACAAGCTGCATTGCCCAGTAGGCTGGGCACAAGCAAACTACACGTTTATGTACAGCTATCCATAAAGTCATCCTCCAGGGAATAAGGAGTGATATACTTACCTGCTGTGACAAAGGGCAGTGCTCCTCACACACTCCCAAATCGGTATTTATGGGTGTCATTTTTTGACTCTGTGGCTGCAGCCTTGCAGTCAAGCCACTCGTGGCGCAGTGTCGTGAAGTGAGGAAGATTTGCCAGTGAGTCAGCAAGACCTGAGAAGGAGGCAGCAGGGCAGAGAAATCCATGTTCCTTGTTACTGCTGGGCTTGTTTGTATTATCTCGTACCAAGGGTGTAGGTAGATTTCAGATACACCGTTCCTTGGTGAGAAGAAATAAGTGAGAGGTAAAAAAGAGGAAGCTTAAGAAAAGCTTTGTTGATTGTTCCAGACCCTGAAGTCCCGTGTTTGCCCTCTGTTATGAGGAGGGGAGTCTAGAAAGAGCTTGGGGTTCAACTTGTAGGTGGAAGTGATCACCGCCATGACCCCATGATGCAGCACGGCACTTGTGGCCCCTCAGACGTCCTTCCTCCTGTGCTGAGTGCCAGTATGCTGGTGCTACACATGGAAAGACCAGGCAGGGTGTCCACAGCACATGTGAAACACCACAAAGCCTTCAAGTACAGTAAAACAAATCTTCACTTTTCAAAAAGTGTTGCAAAATATGACCAGTGTTTTGTCAGAATAGTCGTTGGGTTTTCATTCTGTAACTGGGGTTACAAAAGCAACTTCTAAGCAAGGTTGGCTCACATATGACAGACACTCTTAAACTAAACCCCAGAATTGAAACAGAAATTCTGGTTTGCTTCACGTTTGCATAGATGCGATACTGTACGACCAGCACGCAGCCACAGTCATTCAATTGACAGTTGCAAGTTCAGTGCGTCTACCTAGTGCAGATACAGCTGAGTACGCTGCCAGGAATCTTGTACATTATTCCATTTCCCACCGTGCAAAATGTTCCAGGGAGCTATTTACCCATCTCCGTGCTGACACAGGCATCCAGCACAGCAGAAGGCTTTAGTGGGTGGCCGCCAGGACGGTCCAAGTGACTCAGCACTCGGCCCTGGCACGGGCACGGCTGAGCAGAGGTGGTGTGTGATGGAGCAGGCTGTAAAACTGTGAAACTCTTGTTAGGTTTGACTGATGTAGGCCAAGGAGGTTGGAAAATGCCATTTTTGAGGGGGAAAGCTTTATTATGTATGATGTGTAATTCAGAGGGGGAAAGCTCTATTGTGTATGCTGTGTAATTCAGAGGGGAAGAGCTTTATTATGTATGCTGTGGTACTTATTCGCTTTATTATGTATGCTGTGGTGCTTATTCATACATTTATATTGCTGTGTTTCCAGCCTTCCCTCCAGGAACTCTGCACACGAACAGTGCCTGCTCTTCAGGCACTACAAATTATTATTATAATGCCCTTCAGACGGAGGAGCGCTTTGTGGTTACGGAGTAAACCAGCCCCAGCCTCGGGCCTGCCCCAGTTTAGAACCGATTTCCAGGGCCCACACCCGTCCCGGGGCTGCAGGCGGGCACACCCCGCCACCTCAGCGGGTTTTCCCCAAGGGGGCTCCGCAGCGACCCCCGCTGGCCGCCCCTCAGCCAGCCCCGAGGGCGGCAGGGAAGGAGGGCCGGCCGGCGCTGCCCTCACCCAAGATGGCAGCTGAGGGCCGGCGCCCGGAGGGGCGGAGCGGGGCGGAGCGAAGCGGGGCCGGCTGCGGGGCGGCTCCGGGGCGGCTGCGGGGCTCCCGGCCGCTGCTCCCGGCCTCTCCGCGGTGGCGGCCGGCGGCCTGGCGCTGGGCGCGCTGCAGGGCGGCGCGATGGAGCCCGACGAGGGGGAGGACCGCACGCCACTGCTGAAGGAGCCCCGGCTCGACGGAGCGGGTGAGGGGAGCGGGCGGCGGCGGCGGCGGTCGAGCCCAGCCCGGGCTGCGGGGCCCGGCAGGGGGCGGGCCGGGCCGCGGCGCCTCCCCGGCGTCTTGTCGCCATGGAGCCGGGCAGGGCGTGGGGTGGCTGGTTCGGCGGGTGGGGAGAGGAAGGGGTGCGGAGGAGAGGCTCGGGTTGGTTAGGGGGTGGTTGGGGCTCGGGGCTCGGCGGGCGAGCCGAGGTGTGTGGGGTGTTTTTTCCCATTGGTGCCCCAGGAGAAAGGGTGAAGGTGACAGCGAGGCGGTGAGGTCCTGCAGCGTACCACGCAAAATAACCTGCTTACCGACCAGATCCCTTAGCGAACAGGTGATTGCAGCTGGTAACAAAACGACTTAAAAGCTGCAGGGTCAGGTTTTAGGGCAATGCGCTGCCAGCCTTGCACAATGCGTCGCGCTGCGGCTGAGGTAGTGCACCTCACCCACAGGGAGAAACAGCACAGAGCAACTTCCTTTAACTGCCCTGCAGCTCGCGGCGCAGACAGGCTTCCTTTGGTTGCAATTAAAGGCTCTCGTTCAGTTATACCTTCTTTTAAACATGGTCCTGAAGTCAGAATTATCTCTAGATGTAGCACCTGTGGCTACCGGGCAAGGTAAGATCTTGAGCGTCATGGTTAGCTGCCTTAAGCTTCAGGGGGACGGCAGTGTCTCTTTGCCAGTGAATGTGGCCGTGTCCTAAAGTGCTGTGTAACTGAAACGTGTCTGGAATCTTCTTGAATCTTCGGTCAACTTGACCTGAGATTCTCAGGTGCTGCAAACGCACTTAGTAGGAAGACAAAAAAAAAAAAAAAAAAAAAAAAAAAAAAAAAAAAGACATTAGTGGTCTTAAGTTCTTACACATCGCCTTTGTGGAGTTTGCTCTCCAGATGAGGTGTGTAGGAATACAAGCCTTCCAGAGGCAGAATAATGGACATTGCAGTTAATCTGCCCTTCCATTGAAAGGTTATATCATAAGTGTCATCTCGAGTCTTCTGTTATTATTGTTTAACCCCAGCAAATACAGGTACAACAACGGAAAGGTTAAATAGCTTTACTTGTCATTATATTAATTGCTTTAATTTCAATGACTATACATTTTCTATTGAAGGGAAATTGTTTTTCAAACAACAGCAAAGGGCAATGAAGCTACTTGACTTGTTTTTCTGCGTTAAGCACTTCCTGCTCTTGGCGCCTGTTGTTTTGAAAGCAAGCAACAAAGTCTTGGCTATATGTCATTTTAAAATGACATAAAAGCTAAGACAAATGAGAGCAGCAAAGTCTCCTTTATGTCATTTAAAAACCACGTATGCCTTTTTCAAATGCCACCAAAGCAAGTCTTGCCATTACTGTAGGTCTGGAAGACGTTTTATGTATTTGCAAAGTAGCCTCTCTTGTTACTCATTTACTAAAGAAACAGCAAATACTGCCTCACTGTCATTTTAACAATTTGTTCAGCCTTAGTGAGCTTCAGATAAGTTTATCAGGGACAGAAACCTCAAAAAAAAAAAAAAAAAAAAAAAAAAAAAGACAAAGTTCTGCAACTTCCACAAAGACTGCAGTCTCGTAGACAGGCTCAGTTGGTGCCCCTAAAACTAAGGGATTGCATAGGCTCATTCCAGGTTTCTAGAAGGTTTCTGGGAAGAGGAGAGTCTTTAGATAGCTTGTCCCCTGGGAATGTTTTTTGCTTCTTACTGCAGATCAGAGAATACAGTCAAGAAACATGCTGCAGCTGCAGATCGGGCTCCAGTCAATCCTGCTGTTCATAGATCTACTTGTTCTATTCAGAATTTAAATGCTGAATAGTCAGAGAAGCAATTGCTGCAAACTGAAGTAGTATTTGCAGGTGCTGATTGCCAATTCTCCCTCAGCTTCTGATGTCCAAGTTATAAAATTTCCTGTTATCACCGCAGCTTCCTCATGAGGGGAAACTCCACCCTGGAACTATTTGTATATTCAGTGAATTCTTCATGTCACTTCTCAACAATTTGACATTTCTGCTTTGGTAGTTGTAGGCATCCCCGGTTCGTAAAGATTATCTGCAGAGCTATAAACTGTATTTTGTATACAGCCTGCCAGCTGAGATACATCTCGACTCTGATCTGAATCTCCTGGCACTGATGAATGATCTCTGCCAGTGTACTACTGTTGGAGGAAATTTATAACTCTGTTACAGTGTGAAGTCTGATATTTGGGTGTAAACAGCTGACAGAGTTGGTTTAATGTCACAATACAGGGTTTAATGCTGAATCTAAGACCCATTTTCCTTTGACAACCTCATTATTATACAGTGACTGCAAGAAGAGGGGCAGATTGGATAATTGTGAAACTGCTACAGTTCGTGCCTTGGCAGTGTTTGCCATTCTTTTTTTTCTGCTGTTTTTTTTTTTTTGTTTTGTTTTGTTTTATTTCTTTAGGCAGCTATTAAGAAATATGTATTGCCTTATAAACAAACATACAGAAGGAAAGCTTGTCCTAGAAGACAGCCTCACTGGCTGTTCTTTAATGCTACTTTAAGAGTTTCAGTCCATCTTGAACCATTTTCAGGTACATAAAAGGCTTCCTGATGGTTTCATTTCTTTTTATTTTTTAGCATGAAGTTACAGGTTGAATAATTATTACTGTATGTTCAAGAGGACTTTTGAATGCTTCTGCATCTATTTCCACAGGCCACACACTTCACTTCCACTGCAGCCCCTACACTTGTTGCATAGCTACCAGTAGTCTAAACCAGAATTACCTTTGTTTCACACATCAGGAGAAAAATGTGTATTATTTTTCCCCCCTGGTCTCTACCCATATTGAGTATACTCCTTAAGACTACAATAAGTAACTTTTCTTTATTATTTTTTCTCACCCATAAATTTCTGAGTTTATAGTGAAAACTGCTTGTCACTTGTTCTTTTGTTTTTGTTGTTGTTGGGTTGTGTTAAAACACAAACTTGTTATTTATTCTCCTTTCAGTCCCTGCCTGCTGCTCAGCTCGCTACAATCTAGCACTGCTGGCCTTTTTTGGGTTCTTCCTTCTGTACGCACTGCGTGTCAACCTAAGCGTTGCTCTGGTGGATATGGTGGATCCTAATACAAGCTTAGCAAAGAATACAACTTCCAACGTTTGTCCAGAGCATTCCTCCACCATAAATACTCCTCGCAACACAACGGTGAGGTCTCAAACATACAGTTCTGAAACATGGCATATAAAATTGTTTTTAATGAAGTCTGTGATTGATGAGTCATGCTTAGAAGGCAAGAGAACTGGCTGCTCGTTACCAGATGGCCTTTACAGTGCTGCTCTTTTAAAGCAATTCTGCAGAATAATAGCTTTAAATGGCTAGCTGATTTAGAAGTGCTGTGCTCAGGGTAAGGCTTTTTCTTTTTTTAATGTACGTCTTTCTGTGCTGTTCTTTACAAATTAGCTGGTCTGACCTTATAGATTGTTATGACTCACTGTTTTATATGCTAGTGATCAACTGTTACTGTTACATCTGCGTCAGAGCTCACATCGCTATCTACATTTGCTTGTTTTTTGTACAGTCTTGAGAGTGTGAAATTTCATTTTAAATTAACTAAAATGCAATATTTTTTCTCCTCTCTTCCTTGATCACTTTCCCTCATCACGATTCTTGTCTTAATATCCTTCACCTCCTCACTTTCTGTGCAGTAATCCTTAAAATCACATTTCTTAACTGTGAAAACTTGTATTTAAAAAGGCTTTGTGAATTTGGACATACACGTATCTCACCTTATAACTGAGGTTTATTTCTGAGCCCTCTTGCCCTCTTCCTGCCTTCATTTTGTTTGTTTGAGGTCATCTATTATTTATCATGAGCAAATTACCATTGCGTGCTGTATGGGAATAAGATTCTCTCTCATCACTTCTGCGAAATAAATGCTGCTCATTTAGGTACTCATAAATAGGACTTTTGGAAGTGATCCCAAACTTTAAAATCACTTCCTTGGGCAACCATTTATGGCCTCTTGCTGACTTCTTTTGTTGCTTCCTTATCTCAGTCATCTTTATTGCTTTTCTGCTAAACTCATCTTCCTCTGCCAAGCTTGTCCTGTTCTTCCATCTGTCCTTGTGAGTCCTGTCCTTGGTTGTTCTTTTTCTATATATTAAATTTAAGCATCTGCATCTCCTTGTTTGCTATTCTCTCCATACATTTTCTGCATGAAAAGCCATTTTCCAGAGTACGACAGAATGCCCACACTGTGATACAGAATTGGGATTCACACATTCTGTGTAGATGAGGAAACCCTATAAAGGAGGCCATGAAAGAGTAGTAATGAAGGAAGCATGAAGGTCTAACTAATTAACCAAATTCATTTAAAATCTGGTCAGAGAAACTACAGTCTTGAACTTCCTGCATTTTGCGTTTTATTTTCTGTTTTTAGGGCAAAAAGTATGCTTGGGATGCTGATACACAGGGATGGATCCTTGGTTCTTTTTTCTATGGCTACATCATTACGCAGATTCCAGGTGGATATCTTGCAAGCAAAATCGGAGGGAAACTCTTGTTGGGCTTTGGTGTCTTTGGCACCGCAGCATTCACCTTGCTTACTCCCTTAGCTGCGGATCTGGGAGTTGGCTACCTCATAGCTGTCCGAGCCTTGGAAGGACTGGGAGAGGTAATCCTTTTCTCTATGTAACTTGAAAATATATCCACATAACTTACTGATAAATTGTAGTGATTAGACTGTGTGGCTGTTGGTATGCTGGAGTAGTGCATGAATTGTTTACTTTTGAGTAGTTTAATTTTACTTTTTTGAATAATGAACAAATTTGTCCTATTTTTTTTAGCCTCAGCTTTTTAAAAAATAAAAATGATAATTCCAGTTTTGTCTCAAGTGTCTTTACAAATAAACCCTTTCTCATTTATCAGAACCCAGCAGTTCAAAACAATATTGTTCGTATTCTTGCAACCTTTCCAGTATATGCAGATTCAAAATCAGGAAAAATTAATTTTGCCACTTTACTGTCACACCTTGCATGTTTATTTTTAAGTGGTTTCCTGCTAAGCAAGAAGCTAACGGATTTTACTACTGCTTTTTAATGAAATACTCCTTTGAAACATGCAAAGCTGAAGGAAGTTTTAAAATTGTTACTTTTCAGCAGAATGGACTTTTGTGTTCTAGGGTGTTACCTTCCCAGCTATGCATTCAATGTGGTCTTCTTGGGCTCCTCCACTGGAACGCAGCAAGCTCCTCAGTATTTCATATGCAGGTGAGAAGTTCCCACGCTGGTAACAGGATTATACATTTTTACTGCAGTAACAGGGAGGATTGACTTAAATCAAAGGGATTTATATTACCAATTTTAATCAGCATTTAATCTGGAAAGCATAATGTTGAATTAAATCTTGCTTTGCATTCATTATCTTCATTTTTTCATGGCTTTTTTAGCCTCCAGAAAAGGTATTGATCTGCAGTGAAGTATAAACTTCAAACTGTGGTATCAGGTGGTACAAAGAGTTATTGTGAAGCTGATTAAAATATAAGATACTGCAAATAAAGGAAATATCAGAAATAAAATGGGGCAGAATCACATGGTGATTATTATTATTTTTTTAAAGGTGGGTTTGGAGGAACTTGAGGAAGAAAATATCAGAGGTCCCAGGTATTGCTGCAAAAACTGCTTGTCAGAGATCAGTACCCTCTGACAATATTCTTTTAGATACTCCATGTGTGGAGGGTGTCATGTTTAATACAAAATGTACTTATTTGAATATATTTGATGTTATGTAGGATTTTTTTGATTTAAAGAGTGAGACAAAACATACTGAAAAAATAATACAGTTGTAAGTTACGCTTAGCAAAGTACAGCAGTCACAATACCCAGTTCAATTGCAATACCAACGTGCTTCCCATTATCTGTCTCTGTGATGCTGGGTTTTGTTGGTTGTTCGGTTTCTATACTCTGCGTTGAGCTGTGCCACACATTAACTCCCCCGATGCTGGTCTAGCTAAGGGGGATATTCACATGACTTTAGTGATCTCAGGGAAAAAACATTTACACTATCAGTTGATCCACTCAATTGATGGAGCTGTTTGGCTAATGCAAAGGCTACCCCTCCGGTCCCCTTTGTGTTGATATAGCCAGCTTTCTTTACAATGGCTCTGGTCAGTCACACCCTGCATTATTCCCTGAGCATCGTGAACAGTCGCAGCGCTACACCATGTAAACTGTGACTGCAGTTTCTAGTGAGTCTCTAGTGAGCTCACTTGTGCCAAATGAAGCCTTAGTCCTTTCTTCTTCCAATTTCCACACTTCCCTCCTAGTCAAGTGTCTCATTCCTTCCTGTGTGCTATTTCAGGCACTCATCAGACCCTTCCATGACCCGCTTTAATCCACCTAATGCGTCAGGTGGCCTTTTTTTTAATATCTATTTTCTGCCGTGTTAGTGAATTAAATCTGCTTAAAAAAATAATCTATGTTTGAGAACCAGCATGCAAGATAAGTAGAGTACAGAGCTGGGACTTACACTTACTGCCTTCAGCAGTTAAGAGCTTCTAAGTTGACCCTTTGTGAAACCATATGCAAAAGTATAGGTGAGAAGAGGCTGTGACCTTGAACAGCAGGCATGGATGGATAAGGCATCTTGTGTAAACTTAGCAAAGTGTTTCCCCTTTCCCCACATTTTCATGGTTGACAGTCATGTGGTCTGTGGCTTAGAAAGTCATGATCCTGTTGACTTTCTACGTGAACACATGACTGAGTTACATGTAGTTATTTTGATTTGTATTTAACATAAAGTATGTAGTTTTGTTGTTTTGTGGTTGAAGCTTTCTGCCTCAAATAAAAATTGTTTCCGTAAAGGAGGAATCTGAGTAGCCAGCGTATCAGTATAATCTAATGTTTTCTGAGCTGAGATCAGGTTTGGAAAAGCGATTGTAGAATTAGCATTAAGAGACAAGGTTTGATATTTATCACCAGTTGAAGGCTCCTAAGTGTGTAAATAATATGGGTGCTACCTGCCATTCTTTTCAAAATGTATCTTGAATTATAATTCAAGTATAGTTCATTCCTGCTTTTGGCGTGTATCTGAACTGGAATCTGCTGATCTTTCCCTTCTACTTTGCCTGACCCTACACACTGTCAAATGCAGGGACTGTGCAGTTAGAACCTGCTGGCTGTAAGGATGCCTTCTGGCTCTTGTGTCTAGCATTTCTGTTTCAGTGCAGGAGTAGTAGGAGTTATGGGCAATTTGGTTATAGAAAATCAGAACATTATTTCCCCCTCCCCGGGTCCCTGATTATACTGTGATCAGCTCCCTCAGAAAGGTCAGTTGACTAAGTTGTATTGTTTTGAATGTATTGCAGCCGCTGCATTTTTGGAGATGAATGTACAAGAATGCGATCTCATTGCCTTCTGCTTCTTATTTTGGCCGTTTAGGACCTTGTGACTCCCGTTTCCTTGCAGTTGCCAAAGCAGTTTATGGTGCCTTTGTCTCTTTCAGGAAACACCACCCTCTAGTGGTGGTGACAAATCTTAGCTGCATGGTTTGTTAGAAGAAAATAAAATACCTGTGAAATGCTACTCAAATTAAAGGGTCAGGAGATAATTTATACATATTTTTTTTCTGGTAGGTGCCCAGCTGGGAACTGTTGTATCTCTGCCACTGTCTGGATTAATTTGTTACTATATGAACTGGGTTTATGTGTTTTACATATTTGGTAAGTTTTTAAATTATTATTCCATATATGCATATATTACATATACGTGTATTACATATACATATATTCTTTTTGAAAGCTATGGTATATTGGTTTAGTATGTCTTATATAAAACTTTTAAGTTTTAAAAACATGTTTGACATGTAGGGCTATCATTTTTTTTTCTTCCTGGGAAATTAGAAGTATTCAAAGTTAAAAAGATTTCTTTGCTTTCAGTGAGCAAAGATATCTCAGAGTTGGATAAAAGTTGGCACAAGTCAAATGTTCTCAGCTCTCCCACCACTCGGAAATAACTAGCTGGCATTTCTTATTTGAAGTGTGAAATTGAATTAATAACTTTAATCCCAGGAGCAATCTTCTACTGTGATTTAAAGAACGTCTGAAAATTTACTGCTGTTTTAAGTGGAAACTCTGTGAAAATTTCTCTAGCAGTCACAGGAACCTTGAAGGAATGCCCCAAATGCAAGGCACAGCATGTTTGCTGTGAGTTATGTTCTAGAAGAAGCTCAAACATAAAATATTTGCTACTAGGATGTCATAGGTCTAACATGATTTATATAGGTTTATGTACATTTCAAAGCTATTTCATGCTCTGCATAGGGAAAAGAGAACCAGAATAAAAGACAAAGCTTACACTTTCCTCAGCAGAACCACCTCCAATTTTTGTATAATTGAAAATGTTCAAAATAGAACTAGACAAAATAAATGACAATGTTTAAGTGAAATTAAAATACAGACAATTTGAACCAATTATTGGAAAGCTAGCTTTTTCAGATGACTGTTCTGGTGCCCTAGCTTAAAAGGGAAAATAAAGATTGGCATATTGGTTAAACTATATGTAATGATTTTCTGTATGTGTGTGTGTCTATGCAAAGTGGTTCTTTTGTGATTAAATTCCTCTGTGTGAGCTGTATCATTTATGGCTGTTCCATGTGACTGATAAAAGTACAATATGGATGTGTGTGTGGCTTTCTTGCTGTATGAGGCACTTCCAGGAGGGAGAAGGGGGGGAGAGTGAATTCCCGCTTAGTCATCTTTATTACTTATAAGTGGGTATTGTTCCCTTTGATGAGCTAAAGTTTTTAAGTAGATAAAAGGTTTTTTCCAAATACCCTAATGTAATTTTAATGAATGTTATTTTTCTAACTAAATCCAAGAGCATTATTCACTCAACGTAATTGCTCCTATTTTTATTTCTGTCCCTTCACCCATCTTTTCCCAACATTAGGTGCACTTGGCGTATTATGGTTCTTCTTCTGGATGTGGCTGGTTAGTGACACACCAGAAACTCACAAGAGCATTTCACATACTGAAAGGGAATATATACTTTCTTCTCTAAAAGATCAGGTACAGCACTTTATTATAGTAATTTTTGCTTACATAAGAACCTAAGCCTCAAGTATTGTTGCTAGCATAATGCTCTCTTGATGTCTAGAAAGATGTCCTTAATTTGAGATAAAAGCAGAACTTGTAAAAAAAAAAAAAAAAAAATACACTGCAGTTGTATAAATGAGAAAATTGGTAATTAAAGAAAGCATTTATAGTAATGCTTTTTGTCACAGATGTTGTTGTGGTGCTTTTTAAATAAAAAGCTCAAGTCTATCACGTCATTAAACTAAACATTGACGTGTATCATGTCTTTAAAATTCACAAAAAAACATTTTCTACATGTATCTCCTACAGTAAGAAAGAGAGAGATCACTGTTTGCAGAGAAAACATTTTGGAAATGCTAATGAGCCAGTTCCTAAAGCGTGCATATGAGTTTATTCCTGTGACTGGGAATATGTGAAGCTGGCTGAGAGATCAAAGCTAGTATCTAGGATTGAGTAGGAAAGATTTAGCTAAATGCATCAGGAGTGACTTTAAATATTTAATCATTTGGGGTGAAAGCAGGAGGCAACAAATCTGGATAAGGGAAAGCTTTTTTTTTTTAATCCTGATTATAAAGTGTAATAGCAATTGGTTTACAATACTAAACAACAGATCAGTAACATACATTAGTATACCTTTAGTGAGAACTGAACACAGTAATTTCGGTTTTGCTGATGAATTCTTCTATTGACATACTCACATCGTGCCTTTCCGAATGAATGATCACTGTTGATTTGGGTAGGATTACCTGTAGTAACTGTTCTTCTTGATGTTCTGATCATTCTTTCTGTTACATTTTTTTTTTCATTTTTTTCCTCTGCCTCCTGCTTGCTAGCTTTCTACACAGAAATCTGTTCCCTGGAGACCTATGCTGGAGTCCCTTCCACTTTGGGCTATCGTTGTGGCACACTTCTCTTATAACTGGACTTTCTATACACTTCTCACGCTCTTGCCCACATACATGAAGGAGATCCTGCGGTTTGATGCACAGGAGGTGAGATAAATAATTCAGAACATAGTGACTATATTCTTAAAGAAATAGAATAACAGAGATCTGACATGATATTTAGAATGGAGACACTTGGAATGTAAATTAATAGCTGGGAAATGGTGAAATAATTCCCCATAATTAAGCAGATACATCTACAATGTTGTGTGCATTGTCCTTTCAACTGGATTTCAGGATTTATTTGATATTTAGCCTAACAATAGCTTTTCAGCTCATTTTTTCTGGTTGAAGATATGTGTTGCCCATTTCTAACTACTCTGTGATTTTAAATGTTTTAAAACTATAAAACAATAACTACAAAAGATACATTTCTCAGATACATGGTTTGCATGACTGCTTCAGATTTTATAGTGTCTTTTATGGCTTCAGAAATACTATGCTTCTTTTTCGCTCACTCATAAAAGAGAAAATTGTATTTTAACTGAAAATTAAGGGCATCATTGGATAAATGACATTTTACGTATTTTAAGGAGGAAAAAAAAATACACTTCAGTGTTATTGGTTCCCCTTCCAAATCATTATTTTCTTTCATTTCCTCAATGAGTAGCAGAGATACAATACCTTATTTTAACAATATGATGAAACAAAATCGTAGACTTCAAGTCCAGAGATAGTGCTATTCAAGGATTTTTTTTTAATGAAATTATCAGCTAAAAATTAAAGGTTGAAAATGTTTATATGGCAGTTACTTGACTCTCCTTTTTCTTCTTTTTTCAATTGAAAAACATTAGCAATAGCATCTCCAGTATAAGCTGGTACTTCTCAGGTAAAAAAGTCCTCAGTTAGAGATTTCAAGAAGCATAGCAGAGTCTTTTCCTGACTTAACACCTGAGACTGGTTTAGAACAAAATGGAGATGCACACCATGCAAGAAGGAAGCGATGCCAGCAATCTTGTAAGGAAAAGATGAGGAATCTCTGTTAGAAGAGAAGGTCGCAGTCAAGCATACTACAAAAAATGGCTGGAAAAAAATGGCTGAAGTTGCTCTTTAGATTCCTTATTATGCCTCCCCAGGGAACACCTGAGTAAGCATCTGTAAGCATATGAAAGGCATGTGTTACTCAATGCATGTATGTTGTAAGACTCCATTGCATTAAATGCCAGGAGGTTCTGCTGTGGTTTCCTGTGTCTAAGGGTTATGTTTCTTCTTTTTGGAGTGACTTCATTGGTGCTGACTATTGTGACACATTAAAGAAAACAGAATTAAAAAATAATAATAATTGCATAATAGTGTCAGACTAACTTTTTTTGCCACACAGTTAGTTGTAAATTCCATTAGTGTGTAAAATACTGTGCAGTAGCAAGTGTGTAGTCAGCCAATTTCCATTCTATAATTAAGGGACCAGTTAAAAATTAATGCTGTGTCTTCGGACAGTGCTTCATAGTCACAATAACAAAACAAACAAACCTTTTATCTTCTTTTTTTTCCAGAATTTTAGTTGTTATTTTTGAAAGCTGAGCATTGAAACCCAGCAAGCAACTGCTTTGAATGTGGATAGAGTAGATTTCAGATGGGGATGTGTTTGTAGTGTCATGTAAAATTAAATGTCCTAGGGAAGCTTCTACATCTTCTTTCCCAAATATACATTTTATAATAGTGCATAAATATTGCATATTTCTATCCAGTAGCTATCCAAATACCTCTTTTTAACCTCAGCTTAGGTCAAGTTATAGTTCAATTATCAATAATTATTTTTAATAGCATGGAAAGGCTGAAAACTGATGCTGCTCAGTAGAACTTGTGTTTCCCTCATCAGAAAAAGAGCAAGCATAATCAGGCAGAAGTCACTAAATAGCTCTTGTTTAAAGAAATGGAAGTTAGCAGGTGACATCAGTGTAAGTAACAGCAAGTCCTGAGTAATAGCTTTGCTTTGGGATCATAGGATGTCCAGACAGAATCTGATGAAAGTCTTAATCCTGTATCTTCTCTGATTACAGCCATCATCAGATAGTTGTGGGATAACATAACGTTGCAGAGTTGTAGCAGTACAGAACCCTGAGATCACAGATTCCACAACAGCTTTCAAAATCCTGAATAATACTTAGAGCTTCCACTTACCTTAGTAACTCATTGATTTGAAACTGGTGTTTCTGGATACTTGCAAAATCAGGTTCATGACCACAAGATACTTTATTTTTTATTTTTTTTCATAGTTTCCTTTTTCCTGACCAGTTGCTTTTTCAAACCTTTGAGTTTTTCAGCTGGCTGCATTGGTAGTTACGGCTCAAGCCATGCAATGAAGAGTTTGCACATCCGTAACTTTAAAATGCTTTGCCTTTTCTATCCCTAGGTTTCTCTCTTGGTAAAACCAACAACAGTTACGTGGATGGATGTTCTTGACTCTCCTGACTCAAACTCTGTTATTGCTCTGAGACAAGTGATTTTTTCAGCACATTGAATTGTCATTTCAGTTTTTTAACTGTGGTTTTGTTCCTTTTTAATCTCCTTAACAGAATGGCTTTTTATCTGCTCTGCCTTATTTTGGCTGCTGGTTATGTATAATTCTGTCTGGGCAAATTGCTGATTATTTACGGGAAAAACAGAAGTTGTCCACTGTTGGTGTTCGCAAATGTTTTACCCTAATAGGTAAGTGCAAGTACTGTCTCTTGGAACATACCATGGGGCCAGTTTGGGGAAAAATTAAAGCTTTGGGAGAGAAGTGTGACAATCTGTTGTGAGATGAGGTAGGACTGTGTGTGGCTTGAGAGGAGCCACTGTTCAATGGTATTGTGCTAGGGTGTGGAAGTGGAACTAAAACAAGCAGGGTGTTTTTTCACTCTGCATTGTAATCCCCACTCCTGAAATTGAGGAATGTACATTTGTTTCCTGCTGAGAAGTGTTGAACAAGTGCTATGCTGCTGCACTTAATATCAGGCAAGAGAGAATTCATCGTGGTGAATTTTCATGAAATATCATGAAATATAATTTCGGTATTGCAATATACTAAGCACTATAACAGTATAGTAATAGGTAATATATCCGCAGAGTTTGCGTTCCTCAGCTTTGTGTAGGAACATCTTTTTTTCCTTTTTTATCTCCTGGTATATTCCAGAGTTGACACATTGACAACATTCTTTACTAATTAATGAGTAATAAACTTTTGAAGACTCTTCTAGACCACATGTTGAAATGGAGCTTGTAGACTTGATTCTTTCTGGAAGAAATTGTACCTGGCTTCTGTTGGTTCATGTAGCTTGTGGTTTACTGTTTCTGTCAGTACTTAATTGTTTCAAATATCGTATTTCTTTGCCCTTTTAAGGTTTGGGTAATGTCAGCTGGAGCCAAAGTGAAAAGATGAAAGAGGTGTAAACTGTCCCTTGAATTGAAGTAGTAATTAAATTCCAAATGAGAACAGCTTTTTGTCTACACGTTCACATGTATTGTCCCTAGCCGCCATCAAGCTGTTAAGATGCTTGTTATTTTAGCAAAATGGCCTCATACATCAAACATAGCCATTTTTGCTAATAGCTTATAAATACCGTTTATTTTACTTTATTTCAATGGAATTATGAATGGTAAAGACAGGTGGAATATTCAGTGAGTGCATTCTCTGGTTTTTCAAAAGAAAGATTAATTTTAAGAGATGCTTGACAAAATTAAAGGAGTTAGACTAGCATAAATAACACATAAAGACTGAGATGAATTGAAGATTGAGGTGTGTATTCAAGTTGGCAGGACAATGATGAAATCTACTACACTGCTTAGAAACACTGCCCACAGCCTCTGAAGTTTTTACAGTTGTCTTGTGAGAGTGGGCAAGAAAAAAAGCAACATAAATACTGTATTTTAAAAAAAAAAAGACTAAAAAGAGGTCTGCAAAAGTCAGTGTTGGCTCCTGAAACCTGGAGATTTAAATGGGAATAATTTATTTTACAGTGCATTGTTCACCTATTGGTCTCAGTGCAGCTTCTGTTATTTGTATAATCATAAATAAAATGAGCTTATAAAGTCACTTTCAGATGTATCATTGGCTTTCAGGTGAAGCATGTTCTTTTCAGCTAGAGTAGGATTTTTCTAGTCTGTCTGCCGTTTCCTGAGACAGCCACAGGTTTGTAAACCATCTGCTCTTCCTTGCTGGCTTACTGTAACACACTGTGCAGCATTCACTGCAAAGTGAAGTGCTGGATTCTGTACGCTAGATGGTGTTGGAGGTTATATGTATACATATACATATGTATACATATCTCAGAGCCTCTTAACGTCTCTCTGGTTAACAGTCCCCTGATTCTAATTTTCTGTTTTGAAGGAATGATTGGACCTGCAGTGTTCTTAGTAGCAGCTGGATTCATAGGATGCAACTATGCGCTGGCTGTTGCATTTGTAACCATATCAACAACACTAGGAGGATTTTGTACATCTGGTTACAGCATCAACCATCTGGACATAGCACCTTCGTAAGTCTTGCTGAAGCAATCGTTAATGTATGACCACTTCTATTGTATTCCTGGAGTGCCTGGGAGCTTTAGCTATTGCCCATGGTGCTGTACAGACATGGAATGTAAACAATGACAATGACTCAGGTTTCAGAAAATCACAGAGTAATCTAGGTTGGAAGAGACCTCCAAGATAACCTAGTCCAACCTCTGACCTAACACTAACCAAGTCTTCCACTAAACCACATCACTAAGCTCTACATCTAAACGTCTTTTAAAGACCTCCAATTTGCAAAAAGTGCAAGTTTGGTAGAAAATATGATATGAACAATAACTTAGCCCTGTAATTCAGGCATTTTTTTTTTTGTTTGAAAAACATATTCTATATCCTGGTATTACAATTATATTTGGAGTAGGTGACCTGTTACCACTAGATGATGATTCCTGCATATGATTAATCCAAAATACTCTTAAATGACTTTTAAAAATGTAAAGTCAGACTACAGTTTGTATTTTCTCCTCTGTTACAAATTCAGAACCTGACAGATCCATAAATTTCCAGAGAGGCATGTAAATATGTCGATTCTTTTGAACCTTCAAATAAGCATTCTTTGTGCTGGTAAAAGTCAAGTGCTTTGCTCTGTTGTTAATTTACCTATTTGCAGTAGCACTTATGTATGAGCAGGGTCAAATGACTTTATGACCAAAGAAAAGAGTGCTTATATACTAACATATAAGATGAAAAGAGTCTATCTGTGAGTGGAGAGGAAAAAATACTTTGTAGAGATGTTACCTAGGAAAAAAATCCTTAATATCTGGACAAAATTGAAGGAGGTATCCAGGCTTTGGTGATTGAAAGGGTGGTGGTCAGGTCTACAATGATGAACAAGGTTTGACTTAAGAGAAGGGTATGCAACAGTGGGACTCAAGTTTATCTTGGCAAATTAGTTTAGGTAGCAAGCAAGATGGAAGGCACCAGTGTCTAACTATAAACAGTGCATAATCTGAACTAAACATTTGAAGAATAGCACCTGTGCTGCACTTTGTTTAATATTAAGTAGAATTATGAATGTGGAAGATCTAGTTAAAGCACTGCACCTGGAGGATTATGGGGCCATTATGCAACTTCTGTTTCAAGCTTACCTTTGCAGAGCTGCAGAAGTTAGTTTTCTAAAAATATAAAGCACTGGGTAGGAGTTACTTATTTTATGTCGGTGTGTTTAAAAACATGAAATATGAGCATTAATGTCAAGAGACATTACTTGTGTAAGCTCATTAATGGCAGAGCTTGGATGCACAGTTTTGATTTGCCTCCTTGTCACTGTGCATCGCAAATTAGTCTTTGTGTGAAGAGAGGGAGGCTGGCATCCATTCCTAAGCCCTGTACCTGATAGCTGTAGTAGCTGGAGAGCATGTAATGGCTGAGGCAGGGCATTACAGGAGAAAATAAGGGTCACATTTAAGGTAGCTGAACACTGCTCTTGGGAATTAATTCCTTTCGTTGCTCTGTCAGAGTTTACATGTGGTAAGTCAGTTAGATCAGACTCTTGTGTCTGTGAGGACCGTGTTCATACCGTATAACTTCAAGAAGTGCCCATCCTTCTTCATAACTAAAGAAATCTTAAGAGAGCAGGTTCCTGAAGTGTAATATGTAATGGGGGTCTGCAGCAGCTTGAGTCCAATATTAAACATATCAGCTGGGGAGCTAATGTTGGATCCAGTGATGATAATTGAGACCTAGCTGACTTACTACTTGTTTTCTGGGTATGTCTTTTCAAGCTCTGAAGTCTAGTTTTTAAAAATGGAAGTACTGAGTGTTAACAGTTCAGTGGGAGCTGTGCTTTGAATACAAGAGCAATGCTCATAAATACTCCTAAAGTGGGGTCCTGAGGATCTCAAGGCAGTCGTTCAGTAGGTGCATACATTCTTGGCCTGTTTTCAGTCCTAGTCTGTAGGATGGCTATCACATTGTGACATCCATCTCATGAGTGTTGTGAAAATAAACTTATTTTGCCAAGAATTCTACTGGAAAGCCTTTGGGATGATTTAGGTGTTGAAAAATGCAACAAGAAGAAATCATGGCATGGTGTGCATATCAGCAGACATAGTTAGATCCACCTTGTGAAGTGCTGCAGTATCCCTTGACCAAATCCCACTCTGTTCTTCCTATCCTTGACAGTCATGCTTTTATTCCATTTGTGTTTAAACCAGGCAAGTTTCTTGGCCCTTCCTTCCTCTCAGATAGTCTGAAGGGAGCTGACTGGTTACGAGTCTAGGAGACAAGTGTGTCTCACCCATAGTTTGGGAACTTCGGACTGATGTGGGTAGTAGCAACGAATGTCTGCATTTGCAGGAAAACTTTACTGGACAGGAGGAACAGTGTCAGGGTAGAGGCTGTTCTACTGAAATCAGTGAATCTCTATTCAGCACATGCATGCTTTAATTCAAGGAAAACAAGTCTAAATGGAGACAGAAGGAAAAGAGCATCTCCTCGAAACAAAAGTCATAGGAAAAAAAAAAGTCTTCAAATACAGAAACACCAGGAAGTTTAAGATGAAAGGAAAAATAAGTCCTTTTTTTTTCCCTCTGCTTAACTTTTTACAGGTGTCTGAACTTTCTTGGATGCAATGGCCATGTATGGCATTCACAATTTAAGGGATAAACTTTGCATAACTGTAAAAATCTCAAAACAAGTTCTGTATGAAAGTGTGGAGGAGACCTGTGTTAAGAGTTTGCCTTCTTGATTTATTTATTTTTCCTTAAAACATATTAGAATAACCAGAAGTGATTCAAAGCAATTTCAAAATGCACATGTCTATTTGCATTGGTTAAAAGTAAGCTGACTAGAATATCAAAGGGTCCATTGTTGCTACTAAAACTTGCATTATACCAGAGAAATAACAATTACATTCTCAGGAAAAAAAAAAAAACATGAATGAAAATACTGATGCTGGAAGAAACACAGTATTTGCTCTGTGTGTTTGGTTTCTAACACACATTTATTAGGCCATCAGTGCATTGAGTTGCTGGAGGAGGGAAAGGGGGCATTATTCTTGTGGGGAAAAATGTTTTCTATTCTAGTTGTCTAAAACTATATCAATACATTGTCATGTTTATAATTTTAATTATCTCTGTCACCATGAGCCCTTATAGTATTCCACATGCTGAACACCTCACATCTCTTTATTTTTTTAATCTTTTTTTTTTTTTTTTTACAGCTTAACCACTCTGCAAGTCAATTTGTATTTGCTTATCCCCACTATGCCGTGAGAATTCGACCAATAACTTACTATTCGTCTTTCTCTATAGATGTGCCACTTTCTTTCCCATTTCATATGGGAGTCTCTGCTGTGCTGAGGGAGTGGCATAGCAGTTATCTGCATCAAACAGCAAGTGCTATCAAGAATGAAACCCATGTCAGGAACAGCAGGCAGAAACAGAGGCATTTAGCCAGTAATTAATGGCCAAAGATCTATGTGACCAGAAACTATTAAACTGTGTTTAAAGTTTGTATTAGCAATATTGTAGTGCTTACGCATGTTGAAGACAAAATGCATTTGGTTCTACTTGAGGGCTTTACATGGAAAGGCTTTGAAGGAAGCTTTTACGCTTTCACATCAGCATATTAATTCTTAAACACTTCCATGGAGAAACATGTTACATGCACATTCTTATAAGAAATAATAATCATTCTAATAACAGCAGTGGAGCTCAATCTAAAATCGCCATGCTCTAAACTCACATGTATTGTTGACTTTCAAGAAAAATCAGCTAATAGGCTTGACAATTGACTCTTGTCAGGAAAAAAAAAAAAAAAAAAAAAAAAAAAAAACATTTTTCAATGTTTTTGGACTGGATACATATCACAGCCTTTTATCATGTATGGTTGAATTTTCATGTTTTGGTAAATAAAATGTCAAAGCTATATACCTCTCTTTAGAGATGAAATTATATTTCTGCTTTGTTGTCATTATTAAATCAGTGAAGACACCATTTCACTCTGTTAAACAGCCCGAACCAGTAACTGGGAGATACCCCAATTTTCCAGTAGTAACTACAACTGGTATTTTGTATGATTCCTCAGCCAGCAAATGCACCTTGTAGATCTGAACTGCAGGGATTTATGCTCTGGTGGTTGGAAGGTCGAGCTCAGACATAAAATGTCTAGCTCTTCTTTTCTTCGAGTCTCTCTCACAAGTCTGTGCTTGTGTTACAGTTTCAAACATGATTTTTTAGTGTTGCAACACTTCTGTGAGATGTCTAATTGCACAGAGATGAAGTGCTGAGACTCAGCTATTAAGCAAGTTACTAGTTTTTCCCAGCGAGTTTTTATGGCCACTGGTGCATATGCACGTGCGTGCGTGATAAAGCAACGTGTTCATGGAGCAGGAAGCCTCAGAACAGAACTACAAGAATGGCAACCAGTAAAACAGGTTGAGGCAGACCCATTTCCCATTGGCCTTGACCCACAGAAAGCTGAAGGGAAGGACTGCTGCAGAGCTCTGTGAACTCCTTTGGAGTATCGCTCTATAGTGGAAATATCCGTCCAGATTAGTGATAATTGCCCTTTTGGCAATGGCACCTGCACCATCTCTTACTGTTGCCAAACAGCACTGTCATACTCCTTGTTGTCTTTCCACTTCCACGCATGCAATGTTTCTTTTCTTTAAATTTTTCAATGGATCCCTTCCAGACAGTTTGGTTGCGGCTTAGCAAAGGGGATGTGGTTTTGGATTATGGATTCTAAGCAAAGCCGTGAGTAATTTAACTTAAATTCCATAACTGGCCTCTAGAGAATGATGGCATATGGAATGAATTGCCAACGAGGTGTTACTAGAATAATAAGCTATTCCCACCTGAATATCTGTGTTTTAATTTGTGTATGTGATCAAGATGAGGCCTGTGTTATCTGATTAGGCAAAATTATTTCCGTGACTGATAAACAGGATAAGTTAATAAGCCTTGATAATAATTTTTCTTGCAGGTATGCTGGGATTCTTCTTGGGATCACAAATTCTTTTGCTACCATCCCAGGAATGGTGGGGCCAGTTATTGCCAAGAGCCTTACTCATAATGTAAGTCAGCTTACTTTTTTTTTTTCAGTTACTATATTTTTATCTCCATTGAATGGCAATTCTGTCTTCAGAAGTCTGCAGTCATTAAATAGAATTTGGGATATACATGCAAGTTGTACTGTTCTGTTGCTGTGAACAATTTAACGCCTAACCTTGATCAGAATGATTCAGCCCTTATATTCTCTTGGAATAAAATGTACGTTTCTATGACATGTTAGGATTCATTGTAGGTTAAAACCAACCAGGCAAGACAGTTGTGGTATTATTGTAGCAAAGTAAGACAAGCTCTTACTTGTTTTCTAAAATTGTTCTCATAGGAGGTTCTGAGCTGTAAGGTCAGCATTTGTCAGATGAACCAGAAACTAGATTCAAATGTGCAGTTTTTATAATGCACCCCTTTGTATGGACATTGCATGATCCGGATGTTCTAAGCAGTGTTATTCTTACACCTAAATTGGACAGTGTTGGATCTGACCTCCAAGATGGCTTAGTAAGACAAAGGGTGATTTGAAGCAGAAAAAGGGAGAGAGAAGTTGATTACTTTTTTTAGAAACAACTATATGAATTATTCTAAAAATCATCAAAGAAAAGAAGGTGTGCAGAGTAAGTTCATTGATACAGCTGAACTTACGGAGTTGGTAATCACTGCAATCATTTCCTTAAAACTAATCAAAACACTAGTTAATGCATGAATTCAAATAAATTAGGTTCTTCCAAACTCTTAGCAAGCAGTGTAGGTTTTTTTTTATTATTATTATTATTATTTTGTGAGGTTGGGGTTTTTGGGGGGTGAATTGGTTTTCTTTTTTTTCCCCCATCCTAATGTACTGCCCTGGTAGTTTGTTAAGGTCATTTACAGGTTTGGTACAGTACACATCTGTAATTTAAAAATAAAAATTGTCCTTCAGACATCTATATGCATTTCTTCTTTATTAAAAAGACAAGACACAGTTCTGTGCTACCTGGTTTGGGTATAATTAACATATGTCTAAAAAACTTAAAGTACTAGAAGAGACACATTGTAGTCATTAAGAAAAACTTCTTGCTTAGCTTAGAGGACTTCAGCTCCTGGATGGTCTGACCAGAAAGCAAGGTAGAGTTTCCCCTTATGGTAATGTTCTCTGTGAGTTTGCATAGCCTTCACACAAATATGGATTTAGATATGTAGGCTGCGCATCTCAGATGATAAACTGATCCAGATAGTCCTATCAGAATTGGACTATGTGTTATTGTTAAACTGCAGCTGACTAAAACGATAATTTGTTCTTTTATGATTGTAACACTTTTACGTTGGTATGAAGTCAAAATGCATGGCATTTACATTTAAATAGGCACGTGCCATAGCATCTGCTTTAAAACTACTTTTTTTCTTGAGTGTGGAGCTGTAAATTGACTGCATATTTTTTTTCCTTTTTTCTTTTTTTTTTTTTTTTTTTTTCATTTGACAGAACACTGTGGGAGAATGGCAGACAGTTTTCTATATTGCTGCTTCCATTAATCTATTTGGAGCCATTTTCTTTGCATTATTTGCAAGTGGAGAAGTTCAGGACTGGGCAGTCAGTGGTTATCACTTGCATCGAAACTGAAGGAGACGTTGAAAATACCAAAGCTGTGCTGAATCCCAATGTGCTAGAATTATGTGACCAGAAAAGTGCCTTCCCTACTGATGCCTAGGAACCTTCAGAACCTTTCAGTTAAAATATTTTATCTGTGTATCTTTTGTACTGAAAATCATTTGACATTATGTGTGTGCTATTTCCTAACAAGAAACTACTTGGATTAAATAGAATAGGTTCATGCTAGAACTTGATATCAAATATATGATCAGAGGCAGCGTTTTAAATCAGTGTGCTAGGATCCATTTCCTTCCAGTTTTTAATTAATATTTTCTGAATTAACGTGTAGGCAGATGTTTGCTGATTCTGAAATGAGAGTAAAAAGCAAAGTGATTATGTAGCACTGTGAGGAGGAATGGCATGCAAAGAATTGTACACAAAAAAAGCGGTGTTTTGATTTCCATGAGGAGATTGATAGTTTTTTGCTGTTCAAAAAGCTAAAAGATTTCTAGTTTTCTACAATCTTTTATAAAGCTTTTATTTTGTCAGTGTTTTAATTGATGTCTAAGAAATGCACACTTGATTTTACTCTATTTTACGCACAAGTTTTCAAATAGAAACATTCCCTGTTTCAAGAATACGGCTTCACAATTGATACAAAGCAATGAGGAAGTGAAATACGCAATTCTGACTGACAGAATAAGCCACGTGTTACTGTTCTCTGTAGTGCAGGTTTTTTTAAACAGGCCTTATTTTTATTCAGCTGTGCAAAGAAGCAGCAGTGCAACTCTGGTTTAAATCTAGGCAGTGTACAAGAATGATCTAGAAATAGAGTATCTGCATGTTTACATGAAAATAACTTTCAATTTGGCAGTTCGTTTTTTGTCTGTTAAAATCAATGAAGTGGAATTCCTCTTTCACATAGATATATTTGTCAGCTTCTTGGTGTAAATGCAATAAAATAAGGCCATTGTAGGGAATAAGTGAGGAAAATCAGTTCTCCAGTAGCCTTGTTAGTCAGATAAAAGTAGAATAAAAAGAACTAGTGCAATATCCTGATGCTATTAATCTCCCGTCAGCATAGAATTTGACACTCAAGAGCATCCTTTGCACGACAGGCAATTAAATGCCACACACTAAGATTAAATTAAGTCTATGAAAACAGTGGCCTAGTTAAGAACAAATGGCTGAGTAATCTTGTAGTCACAAAGCAAAGCAAAATTCCTGTGCCAAAGATTCCTGGATTGGAGCAATTAGGTAAAAAAATAAATAAAAAATAAAAATCACTGGGCTCTGGGTTTTTCATTTACCACCAATGCAAAAGAAAAGCCCAGTACTAACACTGCTCCAGTGGAGCCTACCTTCCTTCATTTCTAGGAAATGGCATCTGCCTCCTCTTTTTAGCTTTAGCCATTTGGTTTTGACCTTCCTTGAAGTGTCATGTTCTCTGATGGTGGAACTGTGTTTAAATCTGTGTTTGTCTGCAGCATTTCCACAATAAACAGTGTGAAATTCGGATGGAAATAATAGTTCAGTGAGAGTATGTTAAGGCTATATTGTATCTTTGTTGTTTTCACAATAAATGGAACGAGTATTTACACGTGCATCCGTTGTTGAAAATAACCATCTCCCTGAAGTTAGAATACCATCTTCAAATTAAAGTATGCTGAACAAGACTGGTGGCTGGAGTAAGGAATGTTAATGTTTTCCTGAAAAATTACCTGCTTCAGGAGTTTCTTGTCTAACTGTACAGGTGAGTACTATCTTCTGTCTGACACTATATTAAAAGTAATAATTTGATTTCGGTCCACAGAAGTTTATTCTTTCTCAGTAACCTTGATTTAAAAATTATAAAAACAACAAAAACGAAACTAAATAAGCAAAACATTTTGGGGTATAGATTAATTTATGCTGGCAAAATATTTTCTGCTAATCCTTTTGGATGGGCTTTCTGAGCTGCAAAATGCACACTGCTGGCTCATGCCGAATGTTTCGTCCACCAGTACTCCTAAGCCTTTATCTGTAGGGCTGCTGATAGTGTTTCTATTGTATTGTTATGTTACTGTTTGCACAGTCCTCTCATTCAGTGTCACCTCTATTCAGAAATGTTTCCCATGTTCTGTATTTTCAAAAGTACTGATGTTTTGAGTGCCTATGTTCGTTCACCTCTTGTAACACAGGATCTTGACTAAAACTAGGCATTTTCTTGTGGTGACTGTTTTTTCCTGAAAAAAAATCCATGATTATCTTTCTGCTGCATTTTTTTTTAACAGATGTATGAAAGCAAGGAGGTGTGCTCTCTCCATTCCATCGAGAAAATTCTAATTAGGATGCGGGAAGTCATTTCAATAAACAGATACTACCCATTTCAAAGCAGGAGTTGAATCACTGCTTTGGGAGCAAATTTAAGTGTTGCCAGGTACTTTTAAGTGCATTCTCCTCAATGTCTCCTCCTGACACAGTTTTGCTAAAGTATTTCTTGGAGCATTTGGTGCAAAGTTCTACCAACATTAGTAACAGAGATGAAATAACAGTAGAATATCCTACAGCATGCAATAATAGTATTGACCTGAGATCTTAACCATGCTCTTTTACAGTCTGGAAAAGTGCCTTCATCACTCTTTTGAAAATATGAAAGGCCACAAAGTAATTGCTGGTTTGTTTGTTTCTTTTTTTTTTTTTTTCTCAATTCCCCATTTCTTTGTTCTAGGGTACCAACTGCTAGTCATGCCTCTTAAAGTCTGAAGTATTTGCCACCCAAAAAATTAGTTCATTCATGTAGGCTTTTTCAGTGCTAAACTAGGTTTATGTAACTTTTCATACTGTACAGGGATCCGTGTGCATGGTGCTTCCCCATCTACGTGTTCCTCTGTAACTGGTGACAGCTGTATTTGCTGTAAGAAAGGGTCCTCTTAGTTAATATCCTAGCAGTTGAATTCTCCTGTGATGTATCTTTTTTCTGGCTTCTATTCTCAATCACTTATTTACTTATTTGCCAATTTATTCTCTTGACTTTCTAAGAATGTTTGATTCCATGATAAATGAACTAACCTCTAACAGGTCTAATATCTTTAGCATTTGCCAGGAAGGAAAGCTGTAGGAAGTCTACACATTGCGAAGGTAAGTGAGGGGGAGTTTGTATGGAAGGGCATTGTCTTCTGTTAGGTCACTGGTAGCTTCTTGGAAAGACAGATAGGCTTTTAAGCTGCAAGACTTACATTGTACGCTGTGAGTGCAATCATCACAAGTAAAGCCATGCTATTGTATGTTGAAAGCTGTTATAGTGAGGAGTACCTTAAGAGGGTCTCCCATTTCTCCTGTGTACCTGTACCTCAAAAAACCCAATGCCTGTTTTAAGTCATGTGATGTAAGAGCAAGAAAATCAGCCAAAATAAGTAGGTCAAAATGAGTCTAATCATTGTTAGCTGGCCAAATCATATTTTGAGACCTGCCAGTAAAGATGCTATTGGTACAAGAGCACTGGCCCAAATTACACTGAAGAAAAAATGTCTGACTTAAAGCTAAGGATGTAATTTGACACAAACAATTTGTTACTGATGTATTTTGCTACTACTGTGCCCACTGAAAAGAAGCCACCACACTAGCAGTATTATATACCTACAGTGAAGTAGATAATCCTGAAGATATAAAGAGGATCTTGTGGGAATAATTACTTAAAGACTGGTTGGTTAGCCTCATGTCAGTCTCTTTTCTGTAAAGAAATATAATGATCCATTTACTTAAAAATGCATTTGTTTAATCCAAATCAGAGCATGCTAAAATCAAATCAAAGTTTTTACAGATTTGCCTACTTCATGCTTCATTTGTATAGCAATTACTAATATTTATGCAGTTCTGTATTCAATAATTCTGAAAACTAGTTTAAGAAAGGATTAATTTATTTCTGCTTTACGTGATGGTGTACGTAGGCTGTTGCAGAAGTAATTCTTGCCATGTTTAATATGAGAGTAAAACAATGACTTATGTTTATTTGAATTTCTTGCCATACACCCTGCAGAGTTGCATGTAGCCTCCGTAACTGGTTTAGTTCAGGGTGTTAGTTATTACCATTTTGTAGGATTCACATAGCCAGAAAAGGAACTGCAAGAAGACACCAGCAATTATTTAAATCCTAGTGGCATAGCAAATGGGGGTGGGGGTGGGAGACACAAAGACATACCAGAGGATTAAAAAAAGTGCTGGCTGGAGTGAGGAAACTGGAGACCCTCCCAATTAAATCACCATTGCAGCCTTTCCTTTACCCTGCAGCATAAATTTTTTCCTCTGCTGTCATAATGGTGGTTGGTCATACATTTTAAACTAAAACTATTTATACATGAATCAACTCCTCAACACAGAAATGAATTTTATCAGCTTTCAATTGTGTAAAACTATTGATCTGATTTAATCTTGGTAATCTCTGACAAGCTCAAACAAACATCTGGCCAAGATAGTTTTCAAGAGTCATAACTAAATTGAGTGAAAATTGTGTTTCTTGGGGGGGGAAGGGGGGGAGGGAGGGAAGTTACTTCCACATGAAAATGTAATAGTTTGGCTATATTTGTTAAGCAAGACTGTCCTGAAAGAGTTGCTCATGTTTTTGAGAAGCAATTTTCCTTATCCTTTTAAAGTTCTAAAATAAAACTGCTGATCTGATTTTTGTTGCTTCTCAGTAGATGCATACTTAGTAAAATTATCTATTGGCTGAGTTCAGGCCTGGATCTGACACAAAACATGAAAACTCAGTGAAGTGATTAAAAAAAGATTCAGGCACTGATAGGCGTTTTCAAGTGAATGCAGGTTGACTTTAGAATAATGGTAATTTTGCTGTTCCTGCAACACAATCTGTTCCCGGTTACAAAACACTGCAAGAGAAGGTGCTTGGGAGTTGCCCAAGGCGTAGCAATAGACATAAATGTAGGTTATTAAGCCAAAATTTTGTTTGTCTTCTCCTCCCATTAAAAGATAGCAATTTGCTATACAGTAGAGCTGTGTGAAGAGAGAGAAAAGCTTTTCATAAAGCATTCTAAAACTTGGAATAAAATTTCATGAAAGGAATTTTTGTTATTATTTGTTTTGTGGCATACAGAAATTTCCATATGGGTACTTCAGAATAGAAAAAATATATTATAATCTGTTCTTTTTCTAAATTAAATTCAAATGTAGAAAATATATTCCTCTCAGTCAGACTTGGATAATGTCATGTTTTCTGGTGGAAAACGTGGTTCTGTTGATGTTTCTCTGACCGTTTCTTCTGCTGATCCATTCCAGCAGTAAGTGACTAATCGCTTTCTGAATCATCTTCCTAACTCAGAAAACAGAGACAAAGATTTTTGCCAAAGCCCCATCGTTCTCCCACTGCTTTCTGCCTGGCCATCTGGGCTTCAGGGAGAACAAGAAGTGACAAGTGCATTCTGTGTCTACAAGTTCAAACACTCTACTGACGGGGAAAAAAGACCTTTCCACGTATCTAAAAAAGGAAATTAAACAAGAGTCCTGCAACAACTGATAATCTGATAGCATTTTAGGAAAAACACAAGATCCCAAAAATTGCAGGTAGCTTTTGTGGCAGTATACAGAGAATAATTGCTATGGCCATCTTTAAAAGCAAACTGAAACTGAGAAAATTTTGCAGCTGAACTCAAGACCTAATTCTGCCACTCCCACTGAGCGGTAAGTAGCTCTAATGGCATTACTTAAGCAAAACCACTTCAACTGACTTTTTGAATGAAAAGTGGGGGTAAGGGGAAGGAGGGCATTTCCTTTAATAACACCAAAAAAAGTCTCATCTTCTGAGCAATCTTAAAATTGAACTGTATGAAGGTAAAAAAAAAAATCACCATGTGAAATTTAGTTTTGATTTGACTAACTTATGGTGCTTTCAAATTTGCATGCTATGCATGGTCAGCACATCTTGCATGCTTGTTTTGTTGAGCTGGGAAGTACATAATAACTTGAAAAGAAGGAGAAGTCGATTTTTACTGTCCAGTAGAAGGGAAGCAGTAATGTGTTACTCTATGTAGATAGGATGGAAACTAAGGCTCGTAGCCTTTGTGAAGGAATTAGTTATTTACCATAGCCTGATTTGCCCTTGAGTCCATCTCAGTCATTACCTTCATCATCACTGACATTCGTTTTGCACAGTTAAGATCTGCTTCTGCAGTCAGCTGGCCTCACTGAAGGTGTGAGACTGAAGCTGATGATTTTTAACTATCTGTAACTGGTTCCACAGTGAAGTGAGCTGAAGTACCATTCATTGGGAAAGGTTATGGAAAGGCCTAATTGCTTGTCCTGAGTGTTTTTTTAATGAGTGCAGTCTCTTTCTCTTTTCTTTCAGATCTATGGATGTGCATAATTTGGAGTCTACTTCCCATGCAGTTACTTATGTTAATATTTTCTGCTATGAAAATAGCTTTGCTGAGGCTTAAAGGCCCTTGTGTGAAGAGAATGAGAAACCAGGCTATTTGAATTGTCAATATATAGCTGACAGTTGCTAGGCATCTCTGCATGGTGTTGAAAGGAGAGAGAAGAGGCAAATACGAGATGTTAATAGCAGTAGGGAAGGATCAGATTGTAGAAGAATATCCGCACAGGGATAGTGATGTTAATTTAATATCTCTGCATGGAGCCATGTTGATGCTGATGGATCTTTAGGCATCTATTGAGCACTAAGCATCTGCTCAAGTATTTTGCTGTAGTGTGACCTAAAGCCGAATCTGTGAAGGAGGTGGCTTGTGGCAAAGCTGTGGTGTCATGTAAATGGTGAAGCATGTGTTTCCAGCAACAGGACCTGTGGCTCTCCGTCCTGGGCTGAAGCTCTCTGTCCCCTGGGAGATGTTTTGGTCTAAATTCCTATGGGCAGAGGGTGGGTGTCAGCCTGTTCCCACCTTCTATCATGGGAGGAGAAAAAAAAGATAAAAGAATCATGCTTATCCCCTTGTTCTAAGAGAAAATTAGCAGCTTTTTGTGGCCTGCCTACCTCATCTGTCCTCTGTCATCCTCAAAAGCTGAGAACGAGGACTGTGTGATGGCTGTGAAGCTGCGAAAGGCTTAGGTAGAAAACAGCTACCAAGCAGCTGTGTATCCATGGTCTATGTGGTTGCCTGGGTGCAGCCAGCACCAGAATGGGGAATGAAAGAGTTTTAATGTGAAAAATGGACCTGTGTGGGCAGACCTGTCTCTAGAGCTGGGCAGCAGCTGAAGTTTTGACTACTCCGGTCAAAGGGTGTGCAGAACATGTTCACTCAAGCTTAGATGTAATAGATATCTATAACTTTGTGTACATTCTATGGACTGCAAGTATCCCCTTTTACTGGAAAAGGAGCTACTCTGTGAAAATCAATCCATAGCCATCTTGCTCAATCAATCCAAAGAACACACTAAACTCATGAGCCACAGGAGCTGTGGTTCCTACCCTAGCTCTCCTCGTAACAGGGTGCTAACATCAAAGGTTACTTTTGACCATCAAAATGCCGACAAGTGGTCAAAATGCAAGCAACCACTTTGAATTGCTGAAATTGAATTGCAAGTAGCAGCTGGCTTCACTTCTAACTGAGGATCCAATGTAAAAAAAAAAAAGGGGGGGGGGGGAACCCAGACCAAACAAAATTCCAAACTAAATCCATCTGTCTGCGTCTGCTCAATGAAAGTTAAATGCTAAGCGTGGCTCTTTGAAGCTTAGATGAATGTTTCACTGTTCAGAGAACGTGCAGCCTGTGCAAACACACTTGCACGAGGGCAGATGTCTTCCTACAGGAGAGAAAAAATAAACCCCTCTCTGCAGGTTTCCTCTTCCTCCGTGGTGCCTGTTTTAATTCTTCTGAGTCGGGAACTGGCAGCGCAGGCGGGCGGATAGCGAGCAGCTCTCGCCCCGTGGCGTTTCGGCTGAGTCATGAGGTACGGCCACGGGGCTTTGTCTCGGGGCACTGGGCAAGGAGGCCGCTGCTCGCAGCACAAAAGCGGGGATTTGGAGTTCGTCACAGGGCAGCGCTGGCTGGTGCCTGCTTCTGCAACAGCAGGAGGCCACGGCAGGCCTCTGCGCTGGTGAGGCTGCCCCACAGCCAGCACCCATCCTATTAGCCACCCCACAGTCAGCTCACACGCCTGTGAGAAGGCCCCAAGGGCAGAATAGATGAAGCAATCTTAAGTAGATGAGGAAGCCTTTTTCCCCTAGCATACAGGCTGTTAAAATACTGATCTTTCAGGAGTCTCAAGATCAGTAAGCTGACAATTAGCCTGATCAATAAATACTGTTTATTTTCACTTTTCACAAAGGGAAAAGCATCTTTCCTGCACTTGATTTTGATCTGAGAACTGCTCTCAAATTAAGAGGCTTCAGTCAGGCTGCAAAGGGTACTTCGGGGCACTTCACCCTCACATGGTGTGTTTGAAATCACTGTCTCCAGCTGTAATAGCGCCTGAGAGCCTTTGCTTGCAATGACAATGGCTTAGAGTTGGACCCTCACCCTTAATACCATCCTCAAAAGAAAAAGCTCCAAGGGTAAACTGTTCCTGTAGAGGAACAGACCTACTCGACAACTTTGGAGTGAAAAATGACCTGAAATAGGTTGGCAGAAACGTATCAGTTTGTGCTACATTAACAATGCATTAATAAAGTGTGAAGGGCTAGTGTTTGTGCACCCAGTGTTATCCATCCGAACAACTTCATGTGCTTCTCAGGTGTCTTGGCAAAATGGTGGCTCACTGTCTTACTTGGGTGTAACATCCCGTGGGTACGAGGCAGCCACCAACGTGGGGGCAGCTGGGGAGTGGGCACAAGTACAGAGAATAGCCTGCTCTTCACAACCCCTATGCCATGCAGGGGGCTGTCTGCAGCCCCAGTGCTTTAGTGAGGTCAGCTTGTGACAGCTAGATTATCAGTGATATGTGCTTTCAGTCCTAGATAGAGAAAAATGTTCACTTCCGATCTTTTCTTTGCCAGGCTGATTATGCGTTTGGTTACCTTTTGAGAAAGGCTCTTGCACCTGGAAACTAGGTAGCACGGGAGGGGAACCAAAAGCTAACCACCGGGTAAGTTTTTGTGAAAGCACAAACTGAGGCTGTGGTGCAGCGATGAGCAGCAGCACTGGGAAGGGCTTCCCACCACGTGGTAAGGCTTTCTCCAGGAAAAGCCTTTGGCAAGTGCTTTGTCAGCTGTCTGCTTAAAGTCAGCCTCGTGTTTTGTATTTAAGTTAAAAATGACAGATTCGTTAAGGATATCTGTATGATGCAGGCCTGGCTTTACAGTTAAGATACAAATTGACACTTACGTGATGAGTTTCCAGTGTAGTCTAATTCTACTTAGTATTTGGGAAAAGAAGATAGTATCTAAACTCTTATTTTCTCTGTTGTAGGTGAGTCCGTCATGTGACTCTTCATAGTAATTAGATATTTGACATCCACACGTTGCAGCTATTCACTTGTACATAAAATTCAACAAAGCATAAAACATGAGACAGGCAGATACAAGTACAATGGCTTAAAATGTCTTGCTTATCAAGAAGGAGGGAATTAAAAGACAGAAGTCTGTGTGTTGTATTGCTCATAGTAACTTCCAGTGTAGGAGTTTTTGTGGGTGTTTGACTTGTAGAGCCAAGCGATTAATTTATTCTGGTTAACTTTATTTTGGGTGACTAAGCTTTCTGTCATTTTATTCCATCACACTATGGAGGTGAAAAACTTACTGCACCTGTGGCTAGTGTTTACATTTACACTTGTATTTGATCTCACGTGCGCTGCAAACAGTGACTTCCCAATGCTCAGGGCTGTACTCATTGTTCTTTCTGCTGTCTGGTTGAAAAGGGCTCAGGATGGTTGCTTTGTGTATGTATGTTAACTTTTTTTTTTTTTTTTTTAACTTTGCACTTCTTGTTACACTCTGAACAACTGTTAACACTGCAGTAGAAACTGTATATGCATCACTTTAACCACAAAAGATGTTATGCTGATAAACATTTTGCTTGCACCTCCAGCTGCAGCGATGCGAGGCCTGCTTTATAATTCACCTGTTGGGAATTTTGTGTCTGTTTTGAAGCCTCTGACGTGCCAGAGAACTGTATGCTGAGGCTCTCAAGTACAGCGATGACAGATTGTAGGATTTTTGATATTTGTTTTTTTTTTTTTTAAAAAAAAAAAAAACCTTGTGGGTACTTTTGTTCTGAGACCTGCCTAGCATGTCGTAAGAACGACAGTGTTATAAATCATGCCGTCCTACATAATCACTGTGGTTTACCTTAATAACCCTTGTAAACCAGTTCCACTGTTGCTTGAATGGTAGCTGGAGTCTTTTCTATTCTGCTCAGAGTAGCAGGATAGAACCATCTCAAGCCACCCTATGCATGTTTTAAGGTGAGGTGTCGGTGATGCGCTGTGCATTATGCTGGGTATCACTGGTAATCTCTGTCTACAGTGAGAAACAGACTTGGGCTTCTCAGCACAGTTTTGTGGTTTCTCTTTTCTTTTTCAGCCTGTACTTTCTGCATTTTTAAAAAAAGGAGCGCTCTGGTCTCATTCACAAACGGGTAACTTCGGGGAGATGTTCCTATGCCCTATAAATAGCAGGGGAAGCCCTGTGGTAAGAGCGACGTAGGCGTTGCCGGGCGTTCCAGGCGTGGTCTGCGTTCAATTTCTCTGAGCCTACCCAGAGAGAAAGTACCTGGGGTACTTTCATTGCTGCCATTTTGTCATCTCCAGTGACTGCATCAGCAGCTATTTGGAAACCGTGCTGGTGACTGAGGTGATCACTTCAAAGCCATGGCACATAACGCTGGGTTCATTGGGGCACTTCTGTGGTTGTTGCGTATTCGACGTACTAAAAGAATGAATTGAGTAGAAAGTAAAGACAGCATAATCAGGTGTACTTGTTCCATATTGCCGTTAGTAGATCAGTGGGTGTACCTGGGTGTCTCTTGCTGCTTGTATACTTTGAGCTGGTACTTGTTAAGTCCCAATCCCCATTAGCAGGTGTTGTGTATGTGCACAGCAAGAAAAGAGGAGGGGCAGAAAAAGAAAGTGTGTGTTTGTCTATAAACTCCTGAATCAGAACTCAGAGTAAGAGACTACAAAAGCTGTGGCAAGCTTAGGGTGATGTTGAGATGACTAAGGTGGGCTGGCCTTGCCTAGTCGTGTACACAGTAGAAAGTGAGTATAACGTTGTAAATCACAATCCTTCCCTTGTGCACATTGCCATTGACTTTTTTGCTGTGTAATGAATACCTAAGAATTAGCATTGGAGAAATAGACTTGCCGTGGGCAAATACTCAGAGACTTTTTAAGAGGCACACATAGCTTCATAAAGTTTAAGCATGAAATACCAGTCTGGGCTTCTTAGGTCTGTCTGTAGCATGTGACACAGCCTTGTTCAACTTTGAAGGTTATAATGGCCACGTTGCTTAGTTGAGAGAATAATTCAGGGTACAATTTCACTTTGTAGCTAATCGGATGTAACTGAGCTTTGCCACCTAACCCCACTTCCTGTGGGTTGAGTCTGGGGTTGTGTGGCCTTGGAGTTAATTGGGTCAACCAGATAATTGGACAGCTTCAGCGCTCTCACACCCCTTTCAGCCATACACTCGTTAGATCCAAAGCAGGAAACACTTGGATAGATTAGAGGAGGAAGGCAATTCTGCTGGCAGGTACTGACAGCTGCATAGGTGTAGCTTCTGACGCGGAGTGACATCTTTCGACTCCGTGAATTCAGATGTGTGCTCAAGAGAAGGGATTAGAACTCATTTTGGAGTACACATTCTTTTTCCTGTCCTGTTCTGGGGATTGTTAACATAGTTCCAGCTGAGCCGAGAGAGGAATGATTAACAGCTACATCTTCATTGCCTCTTGCTGCAAAGGTCAAAGTAGAAGCGGTTGCATCAGTGCTGAGTGTGCTGCCGCTGGAGCAGGAGGCTATCTGTACCCCTCCTCTGTCGCACAGTTAGCTTCCCCTGCCCCGATTCCTGTCTGCCTCGCAGGAATGCCGTTACCACGGGCTGTTTCTAAAGAGGATCCCGGGAGGAAAGGAGAAAGCGAGTGAGCAAGAGTTTCTGCTTCCTCGGTTCGTGCGGGCGTGTACGTGTTGCTGGGTGGCATGACTCACCGCGCGGCCCGATGAAGTAAATGGGGGTGTGCGAGCTTCCAAAGCCAGCACAAAGTATTTCCCTTAAATAGTGATTCTGCACTTTAATGACTCTGCAGAGCTAAATTTAGAGGCGGATCTCAGATGTGCTTTGTAAAAAGCAGCGTTTCTTTACGACTGCCGTTCCCCCACACGCACGCCGCCGAGCCACGATGCCTGCGTGCGCTCCTGCGAGTCCTCGTGGCAGCGCTGGTACCGCTGCGTGGTGTGCACACAGAGAGGGCTTTTATGGTGACTGACGGCGGACGTACATAAAACAGCTGGGGGCTGATTTAATATCCTCTGCGCTGAATTGAAAACAGCGTACGGGATAAAAACCTCAGAGTGTGCTTTACACTTCGGGTTGCCTTAGGAATTGGATAAAATGTGGTGCGGAGGTTGCCCGTTCACTCAGATGGACCTCTGAGGTCTGTCTGCTTTCCTCAACAGGGATCCTGTGGTTCCTGCTCACGGTTTCAGCATTACATGCTGTCTCCTGCCAAGAGAAGAAAAGTTCCTGTTCCAGGCAGCAGAGGACAGTAACTCATGACTTGCTAATATGAATCAGTTTGCAGTTTTTTTTCTAACCTGTACTTTTTTTTTTTAACCTTTTTTCTAGCTTGTGCCACAGCCATATCCCTAAGCTAAAGGATCGGTCTCCTATAGTTCGTATTCCTGCCACCTCTCCTCCCCTCTGTATCCTCTGCCTCTGTTCCCAGGGCTGTGGCAGAGCCTGGCAGGGTGGCATGTCAGCCCTGGCTCCCTTCCTTCACAGATTTGGCCTTAGTGCTGACTCAACACACGTTCCCTGTTCAAAGGGGACGAAGTCTACTTTATACAGCACGTGTGATACCGGCTTTTAACCTCTGAAACACCGTTCCTCTGTGGATTGCCTCTCAAAACCACACCTGCTGTTTTTCACAAGAGTTATTACAGAAAGAGACTACGAGGAGTACCAGCGTGTGTGGACTGACCTCCCACGTAACATCACTGCTGATAGTCCTTGTCAAGGTAGCGCTGCCCGTGGGAAAATCAAGCACACTGTTATTTTAGCATTCTTCTGGTTGTTGTTGAGAAACCAAACATGTTTTCCAGCATTTCACTTTGATAAGGAACCAGTACTGGATGAATGCTTTATAACATGATGCTAGGAATCCACACAGTTCCTAACGCTTCTAGCATAACCTGCAGGATGTAGTGGCAGGAGGAGTTTGTGGTACAAAATCTCTTCTCCCTCTTGTATTAGTAGTCTAACTCCTCCTTGGTTAGAGTATAGGAGTGTCCGATTTCCTTCCACACCTATTACATCAGGCTCTCCTTCAGTTCTTCAATAAAATGTACTTGATCATCTAGTGCAAAAGATGGAATTTGCACTGTGAGGTGCACTATTAGTGGCTGAAGTATTCTTGAATTTCTATTCAGATGTGACTATTACCACTAATAAGATTGACCTCCGGCTAATATAAACATGTTGAAGTCCTTGGGGAGATTTCCTTACCAAGATAAACAAGGTGGGCAGGATTTATGGTATAAGAAATTCATTCATGATCGCTCAGCTCTTCTGCGTAACGTAAACCTGTGGAAACGAAGGCGTGAAGATAGTTTGAGATACCTGACCCATAAATCAGGAAGTATCAGTTATACTTGAACCATTCCTGACAGATATTGAGCTGCTTGTTAGAAGCAGGGGGGTTGGGAGGTTCCACCATCTGAGCACAGAATCTGTTCCAGTGCTTTTATTCCCTCTTCATCTTCATGTTTTCTCTGAACGTGTATTTTATATCTTCAGGAGAAGCCCAGTTCCTGACTCTGTGCAGGAAGAACACTCCTTGTGCCTCTCTCTCTGCAACACCCTTTTTAAAGCTGCTATCATCTCTCCCCACAGCTGGAAGACCGTTCTAAGCTAAAAATTAATATCAAATATGCTTCATAGACCAATTATCATTTTTGGCTTTCTTCTGGATTCTGTCACATCTTGAGGGATGACTCCTAAGCTGGACAAAGTATCCAAGCAGAAGCTTTCATCAGTGCTAAGTAGAATGGAAGGTTTATTTCACGTATCTTCCAACACTTCTGTTTATACACCTCAGTATGTTTGCTTTTTTCACAAGAGTATGGCAGTGTTGACTCACATTCAGCTTGTGATCCACTCTAACCCTAGGCTGTTGTCTACAGGGTTGCTGGTTAGCTGCTGTTTCTCCTGTGTTTGTGCAGTGAACTGCAAAACAACAAATATTAATCTTGATTTATTTCCTAATTATTGTAGACCATTTCTCCAGCTTGCTCATGTTACTCTGAATGCTGCTCTTGACCTCTGAAGTGCTTAATCCCCCTCCCAGCATGCAACTTTAAATCACTTTTGTATGTATTTATACCTGTATATCTGTACGGTGGAATAAGGTCTGTGCACACAGGCAGATTTGATGCAACCTTCCGTAGTGATACTACCAATTACTTTGTGTGTGCCTTTTTCAGCTGGTCTCTCACCTCCATTATCTTGTCCAAAGTTTGCTGAGCTTAGTTCTGCAAGCTGCGCGCAAGGAGTGTCAAATCTTCCCCTAAGTTAAATAAATCCACGTTTTTCCATCCATGAGCCTGTTAAACCTGTCACAGTAGAAAAGATGAGTTTGATGCAATCTGCTCCTAACAAGTCCACAGCTGTTACTTATCAACCCATTATCTTCTTAAAACAAGTTCTTTTGGTCCAATATATTTTTCCAGGAATTGAAATTAGGCTGACGGCTCCATCAGCGCCCAGCTTGTGCGTGCATTTTCTTTTTTAATTCAATTTAGGGATTTTTTTCTACTTTTCCAGTGTTCTGGAACCTTCTCCAAGCCGTAGTTTTCAAAGATAATCAGTAGTGGCTCCAAGATAGCTTTGTCTGGCCAAATATTTCAGAAAGACTATATTAGGCAGCTAACTAAAAACAAGGAGAGAATTTTAGGTAAATGGCCTCCTGTTTCTAACAAATACACCCTCCCCCCCCCACATCAAGTTCTTTCTCCTTTTGTGTTTAGTTTTGTTTATTAGTTTTGTTTGCTTGTTTTCTACCATAATTAAATGTGGAGCACTCCTTCATCTGTTGACTTACTGCTTTTACCAAGCAGGTCCCGTTGTTTGTTGCCAATTAGAAATAATCAACTTCTGTTTCTACCGTAATTTAACTACCAATAGCCTCGAAACTTTTTCTGTCATCACGTCCAAACTCATGATTCTTCCCTTACAGGATTTTCTTTCCCGAGACTAAGCCAAACTACTTTTCAGTCAACTCAATATAGATTGAGCAGGGCAAGTGTAAGTACTTTTCCAGATCTCAATTTATTCCCATAGTTCCCTGAAACCTTTCCAAGCTTTGTATGTTTCAAATTTAAAATTGCTGAATAAATGTCAAGCATGTACTAAACTAAATCTGAGCATGGCTGCTGAAGGACCTGATCCGCACCACTTCTGGTGACTGTGGTTATCATGTAGCACGAATAATTCAAGTGTAACTGCAGTGGAAGCTGATCAATAGCATGAGTGATGCCAATGCTTGAAGCCACAGCAACATCAAGGTGGGAGAGTGGAAATATGGATGGCGCTTCATCCAGAGGAATATCTGGACGTGTCTGCACCATCCTTACTAGCACAAGTCTCAGCAACTGCCGCCTTTCTCCTTTGGACAATCCATCCACTCTCCATATGTAGCAGACTTTAGTGGTCTGCACCAAAAGCTCCTTTGTTTCTCTCCCTTGCAACCTTCAGCAGCATCTCAGGTTTTCCTTCTTCATATAAAGCAACCCCCTTCTAGGAAATCTACCTTTAAACTTTGCCTCCTTCCTTGAAATTTTGTTTTTTCTTGGGTCAGTAGGAGAGACGGAATGAGGGAATGCAAAAGGTCTGCAAGATGAGAACAGGGAATTTTAGCTCTTCTGTCGGTGAACTTCCAGCTTGCTGAGTGCATGTGCCAGCTCCAAAGGCAGCAAAATTACCCTCCTGCGTGGACATTCAGCAAAGCTATCAGAGTATTTTGCTCAGTTGCTGGTGAGGGCCCAGCAGAAACCTTTCAAGTGTGCGGTCAGTGAGTGAGGAGTTGAGGTACCACTTAAAAGTTTAATCTCAGACTTAGTGTGAAAGTATGAATCAGTTGCTTAAGGCAAAATGACTTCTAGCACAAAAGACCAGAGCTTTAAAATGGAGTTTTGGAAGAGAAGGTCATAATAAATTAAGAACAAGAGCCAAACTGACCTTACCTACTGGATTTCTGTTTATACCTGCCTCTGTCGGTATGTAGAGTGCTCTGTTTTTTATACTCACATTTAGGCTGTGCTTTAAATTGAACTCCTAGAAGGCCTTATCAGTTACCTTCCTTTAGGATGTCCAAAACGTGGTGGGATGCAGTGAAAATGTGATTGTGTTCAGGAAAAGGAGTAAATGCCGTAGCCTCTTTGCTGTTGCAAAACACTAATGTAAAACCACAGAACAGTTTAACAAATTATATTGTTTCTCTGTAATAGTGGTGGTTAGTTCGTCAGCCCTTCACCTTTATTCTGCATCAGTGTCTAGTAACAGCTCTTTGCCTGGAGCCAGGTCATCAGCTGGTATAAATTAGCCTAGCCCTAGTGAAGGATGTGAAGCTTTGTCAGGTATGAAGGGTCTGTTCTTGGAAGAACTAAAGCAGCGATTGCCTCTTGGATCTGATGTCCTCGAGTTGTCCGCATGTATCTGTTCAGTTTCAGGGAAAAGAAAAAAAAAGGAAGAAAAAGTCTTATTGCAGCAGCCATATGTGAGGTTCATTTCTTCCCATTTGAAACACTTCTACCATAAATCAGATGTCTTCCTCTTCTAGTTCAGTAACACAGGGCTCCACAGAACACAAGTTTTGGCAAAGGAAGGGAGGATTCAATACAGCATCTGCAGAATGTCCCTGCCCACTCTGGTACGAAACCTTTGGTGTAACGGTTCAAGTGGTACTAAACATTCAGTATAGATGAGCCTTCTTGCATTGAGGATAAACGTGGTTTGAAAAGACTTTTTTTTTTAAAAGCAGGCTGTCCTCTGAGCATTAGCGTTTCACCAGTTGCAAGTGCTCTAACTGGAAGAGTGCTGCTTCCCCCAGGAATTTTGTTTTATGGGCAGCAATGCCTTCTTAAGACGCTCACTTTAAGTTATTCAGAAACTTTTGAAAATGCAGATGTTTATTTATCCCAGTAATGCTCTCGATACTGTTTGAAGGCCACTCTCCTATGCTTTCTACTATAAGACCCTGTTTTCTGAATCTGTAAGCAAGCTCAGCTTTGAGATCAGGCAAGGTTGTTCAGGGCTTTATCCAGTGCAAGTCTTCCAAGAACAGAGGGGTTTATGTTATGCTCTCTCCTGGGAGTGTAACTTAGAGTGTATATATTGTTGTCTCTTCCCTTTACCAAGTGATTTCATTTGTATAACAATACCAGCTTCTAACACAGAACTAAATAACTTTCACAAGCATTTTTTCAAGTAGTTCCAATTCAGTTAAACTTTTTTTTTTTGAAGTAGGTTCTCTGTCTAATCTCTTGCTGTGAGAGTAGCACAGTTATTCTATTGTCCTTATATTTGTTAAACAAATGGATGTAAATTCTGCTAGTAAGTATTAGGATGATGTAGGGAAAAGGACTTTGTGGCAGATGTAGATGCTTTTTATTTCTATTATGCATCAATGCATTAAACAAGTACAACTGGAATTAAATCTGTGTGCCCATGCTACAATTCGTTGAACATTTGGACTAAGGTACATACAGGTAAAACTGCAGTGTTGGGATTAGAAAGTATTTCACAGTAAGAATGAGGTTAATTGTATTACAGAATAACATTGTGTACCAGAATCAGTTTTTGCTAATCGCCAATTACGATTGATAATTTGGGATTACTTTTCCACCACTGTTTCTGAAAGTGCCCTCAAGAAATCTTCGTTCCTCTTCCATGTACAGGGAGCTTGATAAACTGCAGGTATCAGATCTGGGTTTAAAGTCTCGTGCTTCTGAAGTCTGTTTGCTTACACTCCCGGACGGCCTTGTTCACTGCAGTTGAAACGATCGTGTAAGTGCTGGCTACCTTCATCTTTGCACAGGAGTCTAATCAAAAAGATGCCACTTCCACGTGTATGTGGAAGAGAGTGTTAAAACTCTTTAGAGGTGTGCGATGAGAACATTTTTGATTTCCTGGTGTGATTTCACTGACTATGACTGTGTTCTAAGATTATAGCACATTCCTTTTGCTCTGCAGTCACACATTAAAATGAAAGTAATGCTGTTGTAGTTAGTGTGATCTCAAAATCCAGTTAACATTTATATTTAAAAGTTAGACTATTTGGCTTGGACATACTCCGACCATAACTTCATTTTAATATCACTTTATCTGAGACTCAAAAACCTTTTAAAAGTGGTGCTTATTCCATAGGTTTCCACAATACAGGTGCTCTAGTGAACACTGGTATGTATTCTTACACTGCAGGCATGTCTGGACATAGGTTATTTCATTTTAGCATATGCTCACTAATGGTCAGGGGAGAATGAGTGATCTGTTCCCCACAAAGTCCACCTATTTCTGAAGCCAGGCTGGATTTACTAAGCAAGACTCCAAAGCCCAAAAGACCTTGAGTTCTTGAAATCTCTTATCTCTGTTTCTTCATAAGTTTTTTTCTTACCAAAGAGATTAGTTTTGCCTAATGAGCAGAATCTAAAATTTGTAACAGGCTAAGTAGGCTAAACAGGCTAAATGTATGCAAATGCATACAGGATTTAGTCCAGTATATGCCTAACTGTGTTAGTCGAGAGGATTCTGCAGAACGCATTTGCACAGAATTATGTGAGGCTACTCCTATATCTGAAGCTCCCCAGCTGTATAAATATTTGGGGGATTGATAATCGGAATGTTCCGCTAATAGAATGGACAATGAAAGATAGGCTAGTTGTTGAGAGAGTAAAGGCACGTAGGGGACTGATTAAAGAGGAAATAATAAAATTCTTTTGAAAATTCAATTACAGACATGGAGGGAAAAAACAGCTCTTGAAGGCTTTTAACTAGGATATGGCTACGAGGTTGTCCAACGCATTCGACGACTTTCAGCTATGTACATAGGACAGGAATTGCTGTCTTCAGAAGTACATAGTTCTAAATGCCTGTATTTATGAAATAGTCTTTTAAACATGTCCCTCAAAAAAAGAAATGTGCAGTTTATTATGGGCCACGTCAGAAATCAGTAACACATTTCCTTTCTCCTCCCCCATTGTGGCAGAAGTCACTGAAAATTTTAAACTACATTTTTGTAGAATGGATACTTTGTCAGATCAGTCCGTTAAAAATACCCCTGCTGGCATACATATTTCAGAAGCTAACTCGAAGCAATTCTGTAAAGTAAAGCTTTTTAGCTGTGTTTACAAACCGCCTTTGCTTTTTAACAGCCCCCAAAAGCTAACTTTCTTACCCGTTTTACCCTTTGTTCCTGAGCCATGAAATCACTTCATGGTAATGCTTTTCCATTTTAAAGAAGGGGCTCTTCTCCCTTCCCCTCAATCTGCTGCTGCTGTCTTCATATAAAATACGTTCATGAATTTTATGCCTGAGTGTAAATTTTGAGAAAAGCTGAACCCTCTCTAGCTTCCCTCCCACCAATTTCTGTGTTTTAAAAAAAGGGGGGAACGTGATGACTTCATTCCTTTCCTGAAAATGACTGCGTTTATTTAATGATGTCTGAACACGTCTGCAGGTTTTACTCAGTGAAACTGAGTTTTTGTGTAAAAGGTGTATTCTAAATTCGACATCTCTAATACGTGTCATTTCTCAAAATTATGTTTGTTCATTTGTTCTTTCCAAATGCACTTTTATTTTTTAGATCTTCCGGTGGAAAAACACCAAATGGGAACCCTGTGCTTCTTAAACAGTCCACACAGTACTGAGCTTGCTGCTCTCTCTGCTGTGCTGAATTTGATGCTGGATGCATATCAGCTAGGGCCACTTGAAGACACCTGAACGTGTAGATTCATCAGGTGTTTTTCTTTGGTTTTGTTTACTTAGTTTTTGTTGGCTGGGGGCTTTTTGTTTGTTTTGAACAGGAAGCTGTTTTTGTGTTTTACAGCTACCAGCTGGAGACCATGCCAAAAAAAATGAATGAGATTATAGCTGGGTGTATGTAACGATTTACAACACAGGTGTATCAAGAAAGAAGAAAAGGAATATATGCATGAAGGAAGAAAACAGACCATGGAGGTTTGTTTCCTTGGCGGATCATTTTAAAAGAGCCAACAGAAATACTCGTTCATCTTCTCAGCTTAGGTTTGCTTAAAAAGGTGTGTTTGAGGTTGAGTAATTACTGGATTTTCTGCAGTTGCAGGTGAGTAAACCGTGGATTTTCTTACTTCAGTTAGAGGCGAGCAAAGAATGGAGGCGAGGTATGGGAATCACGGGGGCTTTTCCTTCTGACGGTGTGTTGTTTCATGACTCCTTGCCATCAGTTTCAAAAATAAATGGCTAGGGTACGCTTCAGTGGCTCTCATCAGAACTTTTCACACACGAAGATACAGAAGAGGGAGGGACGCACGGCGCGCTTCGGGATTCTCGCAGGGGAGCCGGGTGCTCGATGCCTCCGCGTTTCCGTGGCCACGTCTGAAACACCGGGGACGCCAACACCTGGGATGCCTCTCCTCAAGGCGTCGACCTCGATTTGTGTGACTTGTGAGCCACGTTTTTCTTTCTGGGGCCGCTAAAAAAGGCCAAAAAAGCTGGCTTTAAGAAAAAAACCACTACGCCGCTCCCTCCGGGGGCTCACTAAAAGCCCCTGTGCCCCTGCTCCCTCCCCGAGGGTCTCGCAGCCGCCCCAGGCCCGTCCCTTCCCCGCCCCCCACCGGGCCCGAGGCCGCCGCCCTGTGCCCGCGCAGCGGGGCCGGGCCGAAGGGGGCGGGGCCGCGGGGCCGCCGGGAGCGGTGACGTGTCCATTAGGCCCCGCCCCCGGCGCAGGGTATATAAGGGGCGGCGCTCACGCCGTCGGTCTTTTTCGCTCCGGGTTCGCCGACGTCGTGCAGGTGAGGCGCGGCCGCCGCGGGCCGGGCCGGGCCTAGGGGAGGGTGAGGGGGGGGTCTGGGGCGACTGCGGGGCGCGGCCGCCCCCTCGGAGCGCTGCGGGGCGAGGCAAAGCGGGGCGAGTGGCGGGGAAACCGGGGGTACGGCGCCGCGCCGCTTCATCATGGGTTCGATGCGGGGTTATGGGGTGCGGCCGGCGGCGTTGTGCCGAGAGGGTGGCGGTGGGGAAGCCCGGGGGGTCGGCGGGGAGCGGGGAGGGAGGGCTGGGGGGGGGTCCCGGGGGGCGCCGCCTCGCCCGCGGCGGGGGAGGGGAGAGGGTTGGGGTGGGGGGGAGGAAAATGGCGTCCCGCTCTTCCTGCCCGCCGCCAGCGCCACAAAATGGAGGACGCGGCGGGCCCGGGCGGGGTGAGTCACACACAAAGGAGCGGGGCGGCCCCGCCCTCCGCGCTGCCCGCCGGCCTCCGCGGCCCCCTCGGCCCCGCCGCCGGGGTAACTCGAGCCCGAGGAGGAGGGGGCGACGCCGGGGGGCGCTCGGCAGGGGGGCCCCGGGCCGCTGCCGCCCGCCCCGCTCCGCTCCGCTCCTCCCCTCTGTGGGGCGGGGCCGGGCCGCGGGCCTCAGGGCCCGGCCGGGCCTCCCCGGGCTGCCCAGTGCCCCCTTGGGGCTGCGCCCGGCGGGAGGCGCTGCTGAGGGGGGCGGGGAGGATCGTGAGGGAACCGATCGGCCATCCCGAGGTAACCGGGCTGCTGGTGCTTGTGGAACTCGGCAGGTGTCGACTGTCTCTCTGCCGAAAAGGAAGAACTTAACCAGCGTCGAAAATGGGAAAGGAGAAGACCCACATCAACATCGTCGTCATCGGCCACGTCGATTCCGGCAAGTCCACCACTACCGGCCACCTCATCTACAAATGCGGTGGTATCGACAAGAGGACCATCGAGAAGTTCGAGAAGGAAGCTGCTGAGGTGCGTGGGACTCACATGGCCAACAAAGTTGTGGGCATGGGTGAATAAAAAGATTAAGTTGCAAAACTACTTAAATTGCAAAATGGATCAGGGTAACAGGCAATTAGTTTGAAATCATCCCCATAATTAAAAAGCGCTAAGGCATGGAATCCACCACAGGAGTGAGTTATACCAAAGTTGTGAAGTGCAAAATGGAGGACAAAGGAAGGTACAGAGCTACATCTGTGTAGTGAACCTTGGAATCGGAACTCAACTGGAGTTGCCAGGTTCAGTCTTGGCCTACATCTAGCTGAACATAAAGGCAGTTGTGATGGTTAGCTTTATCTCTAAAAACAAAGTTAGTGACTTTGGTACTTGAACCTGTAGAAAGTCTTCAGATGTTCATTGCTTCTGTGCAGTAACAAAATAGCTTTTAATAAGCACATCACAGAATGAAATGCAGTGAACGCTAGGCTATGTGGCTGTTAAAATGTTGATTGCAACAGGGATTACGTTAGTAAGAGAACTAAAATTCATAGTGGACACTTGATAGTAGGATTGGTCCTAAGAGATCTATGCTAAAGAGGTGATAGTGCAATTAACAAGATGTCGAGAGGGCCAAACTGTCAACAGGTTAATTAACAGAAAACAGTTGGCATCTCCCACTGGTTGTGCCAAGCGTATCTGTGCCAGAGTTTTGTAAGCAACAGCGACGTTTTTCAACATAGATCACTTTCTATTTTTAGCTTTTGCCTCTTAGCCTGTGTCTAGTTCATGGTCTTTCTGAAACAAATGAAAATGCATACTGTCAAAATAAATAGAAACTCTTTTTTTAAAAATCTGTAGATGGGCAAAGGTTCTTTCAAATACGCCTGGGTCTTGGACAAGCTGAAAGCTGAACGTGAGCGTGGTATCACCATTGATATTTCCCTGTGGAAATTCGAAACAAGCAAGTACTACGTCACCATCATTGATGCTCCTGGACACAGAGACTTCATTAAGAACATGATCACTGGAACTTCTCAGGTAGGAAAATGGAGCTAAGGATTTGGGGAGTTTGCACAGGCTGTTCCTTAGTTCCTTTACTGTGAGGGAGCTCCCCTAATATCTTGGCATTTGTGTAGGCATTATAATGAAGGCTTTTCTTTCTTTTCAAAGGCTGATTGTGCTGTCCTGATCGTTGCTGCTGGTGTTGGTGAGTTTGAGGCCGGTATTTCTAAGAACGGGCAGACCCGTGAGCATGCCCTTCTGGCCTACACCCTGGGTGTGAAACAGCTGATTGTTGGTGTTAACAAGATGGATTCCACTGAGCCACCTTACAGCCAGAAGAGATACGAAGAGATTGTCAAAGAAGTCAGCACTTACATCAAGAAAATTGGCTACAACCCAGACACTGTAGCTTTTGTGCCAATCTCTGGTTGGAATGGAGACAACATGCTGGAACCTAGCTCTAACGTACGTTTTGCATTTCTCTATATTAAGAAATTAAACTTGGCAGGATTAGAGATCAATTATACAACAGATAAATGTACGTTCTCTTAATAGTACTGATCTGAAGTGCTGAGGTTGAAATCAAGTTCCAGTACTTGATGAGTTCTTAGTCTGTAATAATACATTGAGTGCTATAGAGATAAAGTGCTTGTCTCTAGCTTCATGCTCTTAGAGTGGGCAGGCAATGATGATTGGGCTGTCCTTATTCCAGATGCCCTGGTTCAAGGGATGGAAGGTTACCCGGAAAGATGGCAATGCCAGTGGAACCACCCTCCTTGAGGCTTTGGACTGCATCCTGCCACCAACTCGTCCAACTGACAAACCTCTGCGTCTGCCTCTTCAAGATGTCTACAAAATTGGCGGTATGTTTCCAAGTTACTCACTTTACAACAACACCTAAGGCATGGGACAAATGCAGTTTATTGCCTGGAAACTAAGTATAAAGTGTAAAATACCTACTTGAAATGTTCTCCCCCTGCCCATGAGGGCATACACTCACTGGATTACTGAGATGACTTCTCTTTTGCAGGCATTGGTACTGTACCAGTTGGCCGTGTGGAAACAGGTGTCCTGAAGCCAGGCATGGTGGTTACATTTGCCCCTGTCAACGTTACAACTGAAGTAAAATCTGTTGAGATGCACCACGAGGCCCTGAGCGAAGCTCTGCCTGGTGACAACGTTGGCTTCAATGTGAAGAATGTGTCTGTGAAAGACGTTCGCCGTGGTAACGTTGCTGGTGACAGCAAGAATGATCCTCCAATGGAAGCTGCTGGCTTCACTGCACAGGTGACTTTTGCAACCGAGATGTTAAAATCTAGGAATCTAGATCTTGGTTGTGAAATACTGGAATTCTGCCCCCTTTTTTTTTTTTAACCAGTAGGATAACCTGTAAAGTGACGCAGACTTGTGGTCTGAGATAGGATTTGCTTTAAGCAAATCTGTGGAAGTTACGTTACATAAGACACACCAGTCTGTTGCAGGAAGCTTTCCAAACTTAGGCCAGTGTTAACTTCATACTTGGCTCTTTTTTTTCCCTAGGTTATTATCCTGAACCACCCTGGCCAAATTAGTGCTGGTTATGCCCCTGTGCTGGATTGCCATACTGCTCACATTGCTTGCAAATTTGCTGAGCTCAAAGAGAAGATTGATCGTCGTTCTGGCAAGAAGCTGGAGGATGGCCCCAAATTCCTGAAATCCGGAGATGCTGCCATTGTTGACATGATTCCTGGCAAACCTATGTGTGTTGAGAGCTTCTCCGATTATCCTCCTCTGGGTAAGGTGTCTTTAAAACGTGCTTAATGCTGACCTCTGGAGAAGGTGCCCGATTTCTAGTACTGGGGTGTAGTTTTTCCTGTAATACAGCACTAAGAGTTCTGAATATAATTGGAATTTGAAAATGGAACCAGAACTTGGGTGGGACTGGGAGTATTCTCTAGATAATACGGCTGGGTGTTAATGCTGCAGTCACGTGCAGCTTACAGTCCTAGAGCAGCAGCTGCTCGCTCAGCCAACGCTGTGTGTTGATGCTGGTCTGTGGGATGTGTAGCACTAGACAAAAGTCATAAAAACATGTTTTTGTTTGCAGGTCGTTTTGCCGTGCGTGACATGAGACAGACGGTTGCTGTTGGTGTCATCAAGGCAGTTGACAAGAAGGCTGGTGGTGCTGGCAAGGTCACGAAGTCTGCCCAGAAGGCCCAGAAGGCTAAATGAAAATTCTGTACATCAGCTGCCACCTCAGTCGTAATCAGTGGTGGAAGAACGGTCTCAGAACTGTTTGTCTCAATTGGCCATTTAAGTTTAATAGTAAAAGACTGGTTAATGATTACAATGCATCGTAAAAGCTTCAGAAGGAAAGGAATGTTTGTGGACCATTTGTTTCGTGGCAGTTTAAGTTATTAGTCTTTAAAATCGATAAATTTTTTAAAAATGGAAACTTGACCAAAAATCTGTCACAGAATTTGAGACCATTAAAACAAAGTTCAATGCTATGTCTCTGTGTTCTTTGGGTTAACATTAACTTTTTAGAAAAAAGTACATACAGGCCTTGTGGGAAACGAAAAAGATGATTAGTGTGCTCAGAAGTTGTGAAGCAAATACTCGTGTTTTTGTTTTGGAGTAGAGTGAACTTCAGCTGAGGATTTACTTTTAGCTGTATCTAAGCCTTAAAATCTCATTTCTGTGGTGCTTTTTTTCTTTAAAGGTGGTTTCTAGATTAGATAGCACAATTGCCAGGTAACAGCTACAGTATGTGGTGCGTTCTGTAGTGCATTGAGTAAACCAAGGAAACTTGCTGATTGAAGGCGGTGACAGAAAACAGAAAAAACTTCCATAAGCAACAGAGTTACACTGGGTTTCCAGTTAGTTTTGTACCTGCGTTTTTTCTGATGGTAACCAGATGTTTCTCTTGGGGAACTGGTTAACTGTCACACAGATTTTCATAATGGCTAAACACTTCAATCTAAATGGCTTTCAGTACCTTGCAGAACATTTGATAGCCACATTTCCAAAAACAACCAACCCCAAGAATTTGGGGATGCTTTGAGATGTGTTAGGCAATCCCTGAAGGGACCCCCCTTACAGTGTCTTACTCAGTTTCTATTTCAAAGCTGAGAGAAACTGGCAGGTACTTCAAACAGCATGGTGTTCGCCTGTCCTGTTTGATGGCTCTGAATTTAAAATTTGGGTAAAAGATGTTTATGGGATGTCTGCTTGAAGACGTACTGGAGCATTTCCCAGAGATGTGATAAATGCACACTGGTTAGGTCAGCACCACATGGTGTGGCAAGGTTCATACTTGGTGCCCGAACAATAGGGATCCAGAGCTTTGGATCAGTCGAAGTGGAATTGGGTAACGAGTCAACAGGTTGCTATTAGTTAATAGATAAATAATGAGCTAACCATTTTGGGATATAAGAAATGCCAGCTGTATTAGATGATGGTTCCAAAATAAGATTGAAGACTTGCTTTGAATCACTAAATGCAGATGAGCAGTTAATGGATAATCAGATCTGACTTGCCTAATGATAGTTGTTTTACTAACCTTTAACATGGTTTCCCCACATAAGTCTGAAAATAATGGAGTAGCTTTGAGGGATTACTGTTCCATGGCACCAGTACGTTTGTCATGTTGTCTGTAACACCTCCAAAAAAGCAGATCTGTTTGAGTTACTGCTGTGTTGTTCTGATGTTTGTTTTCCTTCCCTTCTTTAGCTGTGTGCCTGCTCTATAGGAATGTGTCTGTACTGCTTGAATAATCCCAAACTGCTATTATTTCTCTGTGCTCTGTTTGCTTTGGTTGGATCTTTGTGCCTTTTTTGGCTCACTTTGTTTCTTACAACGGTAAAATCTGGGAACATTATACTCCATTTTCTGAAAGGAAAGGTGTACTGAGTACAGTTGGAAGCAAGGGCTGAAGCACTTAATCTGTAGAAGATGCTGGAATGTAGTAAAGGATTCTCTCTGTAATACTTAAATTCAACTTCTGAAGGTTCGTTAGTGTCCTCAAGCATATAACAAAACCGGGGCAGTTGTACCGTCGCCATAATAAAGCTCAAGTATCTTTCCAACTCTTTGCATGGTTCTTTGCAGTTCAGGATGCTTCCAAGAGAATTTGGTCAAACAGGTTGAGCAAAGCAAAAAGCTCTAATTGGGTTGAAAGGAAAAAAGGATCTTTGGCACGGTTTATCTACAGTGCGGCTTTGTATTAGATTTCTTACACGTTCTGTTGCTGAGCCTAACAAGCCTGCGAAGGATAGCAGGATGTTTGGTTTGGCCGGTGTGGGCTGGGTATGCAATATCCAGCCCTTCTGTTTGCAGTTCCTCTGTGTTCTTTGGACCAGCGTTGTCCTAAGCTGGATGTACTCGCTCGGTTACAGTTTGGAAATCAGCTTGCAATAAGCAACCCTTTCAAATTGAAACCTTGAGGTGAAATTAGGTTTGAAACAAGCATCGGGCGTTTGGAGTGTCTGTGATCCTAAGTAGTCGAAGCTGAAAGGGAGGGCAGGAAATACAGACAGGCTATGGAGCTAATTGCAGCTCTTAGCTAGCCTGTTGATGAGGAAAACTGCAAAATGTGGCAACTGCAGAGCTGCTGGGAAGCTGCTTCGTATTAAAATTGCCCAGCTGGGCAGGCACAGAAGTCAGCCAGTTGCTTTGGAAAAAGCAACTTTGTAGTCTCGGTTCTGACTGTAGGAGAAAGGAAAACTTAAGCCTAGAGGAACAGGCAGAATTGCAGCCAACAACATCATGCACAACTAGGATACATGCTCGTGAATGCTCTGCCTGTGAGGTTATCAACTGCTTTCAAGTATTAAACCCCAGTTTTACACCAGCTGTGATTTTTTTTTTTTTTTTTTTACTATTGTAGACAAATTTTGCTTTCTATGCACTAATGTGATGCTATCTCAGTTCTTTTATTAATCTTTGACTACATGGGGAAAGTGTTAGACTTTTGTAAACAATATTTGGGAATAAAGCTACTTTGGTCAAACTTTTAATAAATGTTAATAGTTGAGAACTGTGTTTGTCTTCTGACTGCTTATTTCTTTAAGCAACTTCTACAGCTGTCCTGTCCTTAACTCTTTTTATACCGTCCTGTAACGCCAGGGCTGTTGATACAGAAGTGTGAAAGCATTGCAATAAATGGTGAGGTAGCTGGTGGAATGTAGAAAACTGGCTAGAATATTAACTTTATTCAGAGTTTTATTGCTGATAGGGGCAGTGGGGAGCTGGAAGATTGAAACTAGTTTTCTTTCTAGTTGATGGTGCCTGCTTTAGGATCCCGGAGGGCTTTTGGTACACAGAAATATTCTAAAAATGTATGTGGCTAGGTATTGAGGGACTTGGATACAACAAAGCCTTCTCTGCACGGAGCAGAAATGGATCAGCGCAGTCATTACAGCTGTAGCCAAGTAACTTCTCGCTCAGGGTTGTTTCCCTGGGTAAATATTTCAGACTGGAATAAAATGGGCTGTGCTCAGACTGCTGCCCCCAAGGTAATTTAATTATATCTCAAACCAGCACATGCTACTACTGGAACAGTTAATTTTACTGAAATTAGAGATGAAAGACTAATTCACATTCTGATTGTAGGTGGCTTAATGTATGTTGGAAGGCAGTGGCAAGCTTTGTTTGGGTCAAATTAGTGATTATTTTTCTATATTTTTTTCTTCATTATTTGGTCAAGAAAAAAAATCAGGAAACAATAAAACATACTGTAGCACAACATCCTTTTCCTCGTTAGTGCTAGGTGATTCAGTGCCCATTTGAGAACAGCATTACCTCGTTCTGGATGACAAAAATAATCTGCTTTTCGTGTATATTAGTTAAACAGCTAGGTAGTGCCTGGAGTGGTGGGAGAAGGTTCTTTGTGGGGCTGGCCAGCCCCTGCCCCCCAGCAGTGCCTTGCTGCTGTGTTTTTTGCTCTGCAAAGCACAACTCAAAACACTTGATGCTCATTTCTGTTGGTGCCCAAAGTGGCTGAGTTTAGGAGACTTTACTTGCTGTGAAGGATGGAGGCTGAGACTTTAATTCTTTTGTGTGTGTGTGTGTTGTGCTTTTAAACTCTCTGTGCATCAATGCAGGCTAAGGTCATTTTTCTGTCCTTGCCCTGCTGCTCTCCTTGGATGGGTGTGAGAGGGAAGGCACTGGGAATGCCAGAGGGTGAAGATTAAGGACAAAAAGCGTTGGGCGAGCAGGAATGTGCTTTGTTGTGATCTTCCTTCAAAACAACACCGTTCCTTTCCCTTGCCTACCTTGATGAGCGTGGCTGCAGAACTTTTTGCTGGTTGTTTGGCACCCTTTGCAAGGTCTAACTCAGCCTGACTTCTCTGTTTATCTTTTGCTTCTGGATCTAAAATACTAAAATATGGCTGCTACCTCCAAAGCTCCTTTCTACCAGTTTTTTTCCTTCTCACTCTCTCTCTTTTTGCTGCAAATTCCTATCAGTATTAACAACTCTGAGTCTACAAGCTTCCAGACCTTCTTTATTTTCAACTCCTCAAATTCTTCATGTTGTTTACTGTACCAAATAATTCATTCTGTTTAGGAATCTGACCTTCTGAAATTGCAAACCTTAGACAATAGCCAAATCATAAACTGAATGGAAGAACAAACAGTTTAATGATGACCATGGAAAACAACATTGGACCGAAATTCATTTCTCCTGTAATGCTCCTACCAAGGGGGAGGCTGAACGTGCTTTGCTTTGGCAAAAAGAAGAGGGTGTCCAGGGTGCAAAAGAGCCAAAGGAAAACCCGGTAGGTGGAAAAAACAAACAAACAAAAAAAGCCCATCAGTTTCCAAAAGACAGTGGCTATGATTTTTATTTATTTATTCATTTTAGGTTTTCCTGAATCCTGTTTAGTGCCCTCAGGTTATTCCTGTATCATGAATCAATTACAACAGTCTCCTCCTCTCCCCCCGCCCCCCTCCCCTTTTTATTTTTAAATGAGTTTACTTTCCTTGGCTGCCTACTGATAATTCTTTAATCCTTTATGCTTCAGGTATTTGCACAACATAATTCAAGTCTGCCAGCTTCTCTGCACTGACAAGAGTTAAGCGTGCATTTTCCTCAAAAGCTGGTGGGTGAAATACTGTCACTGGAGATAATTGAAGCCAGCTTGCCCCTAAGTCAGGGTCCTGTCTGCCCTGCCAGCAGCAGTCACAGTCACCTTTTCCTTTTTAGCCTACTGAAATCAAAGTTATAGGACACGAAGTGAAGGAGCCACCAGGGAGCCCACTGGAGCAGTCGGCCAGCTGGTGAGATAACCACTGCCAGGCCGCACCGTGAGGAAAAGGCAAGGCAAGGTGACCTTCCCCTCCAGGAGGGCTTGTATTGCAGTCCTGACTGAAATTTCATAGAAACACGGAACGGTTGGGTTGGAAGGGACCTTAAAGATCCCCCAGTTCCACCCGCTGCCATGGGCAGGGACACCTCCCCCACCAGACCAGGTTGCTCAAAGCCCCATCCAGCCTGGCCTTGAACACCTCCAGGGATGGGGCATCCACAGCTCCTCTGGGCAGCCTGTGCCAGTGCCTCTCCACCCTCTGAGTGAAGAATTTCCTTCTAAAATCTCATGTAAATCTACCCTATTTCAGTTTAAAATCATTACCCCTTGTCCTATCCCTACATTCCCTGACAAAGAGTCCCTCCCCATCTTTCCTGTAGGCCCCCTTTAGGTACTGGCAGGCCGCTGTGAGGTCTCCTCAGGGCTTTCTCTTCTCCAGACTGAACAATCCCAGCTGCATCAGCCTTTCTTCACAGGAGAGGTGCACCAGCCCTCTGAGCATCCTCGTGGCCCCCCTCTGGCCGCACTCCAGCAGGTCCTTGTCCTTCTCATGTTGAGGCACCAGAGCCAAACACAGTAATTCAAATTTAAAGGAAATTTTCAGGTTCTGCTTATCTGCAGCCACATAGGCATATCTTAAGCAACTCCCCCATTTTTTTCTTTGATGTATATGTATGTGAATATACATACATATTATATATAATTTTTATATATATACACATAGCTAAAAATTGGTTATGTGCCATTTTTTTGTAATTGTTAGCTATTTAAAGGACTTCTTTCAAACCTGCAGTCATTCTTTTGAAGCTGGATTCTAAACTAGTTCCTCAGTAAATGTGGGGGGGGGGGGGGGGGAGAGAATAACAAATGGCTTAAGTAAATATTTAGTTTTATACGCTGGCCTGTGGCTTTGCTAACAGGACATGGGTATTTTGGAGAAAGAAACATAGGCTCCTTTGGTGTTAAAGTTGTGTCTGAGTAATGCAAACAAGCCCTTAAATAGCCTTTTCCCAAGGAAAAAGAGTAGATGAATTCAAGTGTAATGACACGTTTGCTGCTACTTGACTTTTATTTCTAGTAATAATAACTAGCATTATGTGGTCTGCTGATAGAGTTATGAACTGTGGAGTTATATCAGTCTGCTGATTCATTTATGAACAGCGCTCCTTGGAGAAGGAAGGGGATGTATTGCATGTTTATGGGGACCAGGGGAAAGGAAACAGCAAACCCGAACAAGAACAGAGCTTCTCTGCTCCGCCGCAGCCTCCTCTTTGCTAGGATGGTGCCCACAACTCACTTCTGGGCAGGAATCCCAGGAATTTCCATGTTAACAGCACAGATGAGGAGGTCTGAGACCACGGAGGCAGTCCATACCCGACGCCTGCCAGCTCCAGGCAGTGTCACCGAGCTGGCTGGTGGTGGCCTGGCCGAAGTCCTGCCAGGTGTCGTGGGACAAGGACAAATCCTCGCCGAAGCAGCTGGCTCAGCACTGCCGGCCCCGGCAGCCTTTCTACTCGTGACTCCCCGAATCCCATATGCTTGCGACACTGGCCACACACGGCACTTTTCAAGTTAAGCCACATAAAATTTGCAACTGAGGCAGCTCGTCACAAGCCTGCTGCCAGCTCCCCTCGCTGCCTGCTGCTCTGTAAGTCACAGGGAGAGCTCATTTCCCATCTGGCTCCGTGCCTGCTCGCCAGTCAACCACATCAAGCTTTGATTCACGTGGAACAAGAACAGCGTGTGCTTATCAGTCCCCAGCGGTGCCTGAAAACATGCCTCCTGGGGCTTGCGCTGGGAGGTGCAAAGATGCTAGAAATGAAAGCCTTCACCCTACACTTCATCCACCTCACACCTCTACCACAGCATCAGCCTGAAGTTGCAGCCTTCGGCTTTTAGGCTGTAATATTTGCCACCGCTGGACTCCCCAGCACAGAGGACAAGGCCCACGCTCCACATTTGGTCACTAGATGATGGTGACTACAGAGTCAGAAAGCTTCTGGTGGGGATCCACATCTGTCTCCTCCCTGAGATTTACACATGCGCAGTTAAGCCTGTGGAGAAGTTTATGAGAATAATAGAAAGAAAAACATCTTCCTTCTCCCCTCCCCCCCACCCAAGCACCCCTGTGGTAAAAACTATAGAAGATGAAGAATCAATCCCTTGCCCCCCCCCCCCCCTCAGGAAACATGTTTTTCATGTTTTGTTTCTCACTAGTCCTGTGGAGCCATAGAAAGAACCACAAATAAGCATGACACAGGCCACAGTACAGGAGGAAACCCAGATAGCACCTCCCCAGTGGAAACAGCAGCGCCTCAGAGACAGCAGATTCCTCCTTCAATGACTAACAACTGTGATCTTGGGATGCCCACCACTGAGCAGAGAAGCACAACCAGGAGACAAAGCCAACCAAGATAAACTCCCGAGCATCTCCAGTAGGTGCATATAAAGATCATATTGCTTACCCAAGTGCAAAATGGAGGACTAAGGAGAGCCACTTGGCACAACCACAACTGTTACGATTACAGCAGCTGGGTGACCATCAAAGATTGTGTGACAACAGCTTTTACTGTCTCCTCGTGTAATACAGCTTCCTATTTTTCTCTTGCTGCCATCTTCCTGACAAAAATAAAGAAAAAGAAACTGGGCAGGTGACATTCAAGTACTGTATGAAATGAAAGCTAGAACATGAAAGGAAACCAACAGTTGCCTTGAAAATATGGTACAAGGTGGAGTGGTAGAGATCTGAGGAAAATTTGCTCAGCAAAAACTGGCCTGTGTTCTCCAGGAAGGGAAAAAAAAAAAAAAGAGAATCACATTGAAACGGGGAACAAAGAGGTCCCTGGTATGTGCAAATGAGTTAGGCCAGCCTCATGCATCCTACCCTCCCTGCTTTTCTGGTCACAGCATGGTTTACAGGAGCACGAAGTGCAGTTCCTTACAGCACAACCCAGGAAAAACAAGCAGATGTCAATGTTAAGGACAAGCTGGTCCTGCCCTTCCCACCCTGCCAAGCTCAGCAAGACCACAGGAGCTGCGAGGTTCTAAGCTCACTTTGTCTTCACATAACAACCAAGCCTTGTGCCTTGTAACACGTCTTCAGTGGTGAGTTAGAAAGCAGATGGCACAATGTCTGCAGTTCATCTGCCCATGCTATTTGCAGCAGATTATTTAGCCTTTCTGCACCTGGATTTCTTTAGAAAACAAACAGAACTGCTTACTTACAGCTAGGACTTCAGTTAACGTCAAAAATGTTCTCAGACAAGAACTATTCAACAAGCATGTTACATACAGCAAGCCCTCCATAAATGAAACAACTAACACCTGAGGAACAGCCAGTCCTCAAACTTGTGCATGTGCAAGGCTTTACACTGCAGTAAGTACAGACATCGTTCTCCCCCAGATGTCTTGGCAAGGCAGGTTACCAGTGGCCAAGGACCCACGTCATGCTGAAATAGAGAGCAGTTGTTACAAAGGACCTTCTGGAAAGCAATGGACTTCTAACTTCAATTATTTTTACCCCCAAATTAATTCTCTCCTTCTTCCCAACTCTCAGACCACAGCTGTGCAGTACTGAATAGCTAAAAGAAAGAAAATTAAAATCCCACTCCTTCTGGCTCTTCCTTTTGGCTTAGTGGAATCACCCTTTGGTCGACATTGGTGAGTGCAAGAGCAGAACCAAGGCCTTTGTAACACAGAAATTAAATAAGTTTGGCACAGGTAAAATCATTTGCCTTTGTAGCAGGGTTTGGGGAGCTTGCCTTTAAAAACAGACATGAATGGATGCAAGGTTTTCCTGTCAGGCAGCTGCTGACAAGAGCTAGGAAATGCGGTTTTGAGACTGCACAATCCTTTTAAAAGTGAGAGAAAGAAAGTGTCAACAGGGCTTCCTTCTCCATCTGTAAAAAACACACGGAAGTTTTTACGGACATAGGTACATCAAAAATGGACAAAATGCAAAGGCACTGCATTGAGCAAAGCATGAGATGTTCTCAGTCAGCAATTCAGCTGGTTTGAACAGGCAGAGAAGGAAGGGAATTGGGGCTTCTTTGGATTCCCATAGCCAGAATTTTGAGAACTCCAAATCTGGAGCCTGAGTTACACCACAGAAAGTGTAACTGCCTTCCTTACACTAAACCTGAGGCTTAAAGGGCTGAAGTAATTGAGCCAATAAAGCTGAAAGTAGTCCAAAAAGGAGCAGTTGCACTGCTTTTCTGAACCATTCTGACACAAAGACCAACCTACAGATCATTTGCCTAAAGCTGTTGCGTACAAGCCGAGAGCTGGTGACAGGGCGGCGCATTTAGGAGGGCAGACGATTCCCCAAACAGCTCTGTAAGCTCTGCCCATCCTCCTGCTGCATGACAGGATTTCTGTCAACAAAAAGGACAGAAAAGGAACCACTCATGCAGAGCAAATAGAGAACAGTCCAGAACGTAATTTCAAAATGATAGCTATATTTAGCTCCCACAGAACTTGTTCCCAAGCCTGCTTGCCCATTCAATTCAGAGAATACTGAGGATTTAAAAAGAAATGAGGTGTGTTTGAATAGAAGTACAGTGTTTATTTTAAGCAAAAATGACTACTAGCATCAGAGAGACTGCAGCTAAATCAGGCAAGGATTCAGTAGGTGCACAGCAACAACTTGAACTCAGTGTTTCCTGATGGCAGGTGACAAAAGGACTGATCTTCCTCAGATGCAAATGCTGTTACTGCCAGCTGCAGGGCCACTGCTGATGAGAGATCACTGGTTCTGCTTCCCTGGGCTGCAGAACCCCTCGCTGCTCTGGCCTCCAGCACGGGAGGCTGTCTGCATGCTGCCTGGAGCTGGGGCTCCTGGCACAGGTTCACAATGAGTCCCCTGCCTTGCTCAGCACCCTGGCTGAGGCACTCTCAGCCTTTACCAGCTCTGTAGCAAATCTAGCACCATGTCTGTACTTCATCTGTGTGAACTGTGACCAGATGAATGGCCAGGGCCCTACTGAAAGTAACTGCAAGCTCAGAGACAATTTCTAGTTTGCTAAGCAACAACCAAGCTCTTCAGCACGTTTCAAGACAAGCTTTATTTATTTTAAAGGAGAACAAGAAAAAAAAAAAAAAAAAAAAAAAGCATGATACAGTGTTTACATTCAGCTGTCCTCCTACACAGATTTTTGTATGGCACACATGTTCCTAGCCAAAAGTTTCCCGTTGGCTAACATCACACTAAACCATCAGGCAGTAGCCACTGCACAGCTCTAAGCACCAGTACCAGTCATTGGAGCACTTTCCAGCTCAAATCCTCTTGTGCTACTGTGGGTTCAAACTCGGTAACATTTCTTCCTTCCAAAAGAGCAAAATGCAGTCATTTCCAAGATGCTTTACGACAGGTTTTGATGATCTGACAACTTCTATAGAAGCAGAGCTTTAAAGGCAATTCCTGTGTCTTGTTGGCTCCAACCAACATCATTTTTCTCTGTGACGATGCTAAGGTCAGCACAGGTGATCTTGCCATGTACTCTAGCAGCAGGTGAATACTTCTCACAAAGGTGTTTTAACAAAAGTACTCTCCAGCTCCTCTTCAGAAAGCTCTGCTGAAATCTGTGTTTGGGAAGCTGCTTTCTCCGAGTACATTTTCTCTGGTAAACACTTATCAGTCTGAGGAAAAGCTTTTAGCTTCTCTGCCTTCTGGTGTTTGTTTTTCACAAATCTTAGCAGGTTAACAATAGCTGCTGGGGTAATTCCAGGGATGCGGCTGACTGCACCAATCTGCACGTATAAACAAAAACAAGTTAACCTAAAACAAACCTAGACTCTGAAGCCAGACAGAAATGAGATCAAAAGCTGTGGGTATTCCCTTCCCTGATTCTCCTCACACACCCTTGTCCTTTGGGAAGACACAGAAGGGATTTCAGTGATGTTCTGCCTTGCTGTGGCCCAGTGACTTACCGTCTGGGGACGGTTAGAGCTTAGTTTCTCCCGCACCTCTGTTGACAGTGATGCATCAATAGCAAAGTAATCCAGGTCCTCCGGCAGTTGGAGGGCTTCATCTCGACGCACTTCTTCTATTTCCTGCTGTTGGTTGACTACACACCACTCATAAGCAGCTGCGATGGATGATCAGGGAAATGAGAGGACAAGATACAGACATTCACATGAAAGAAGTCACTTCCAGAAATCCTTGGAAGCAAAAAGAACAACTCCATCAAGATGATCAAAAGCACTGAGGAAGCTTCTAGCCTCACAGATTACAGAGCCTAATTCGTATCACTATGGAAAAAACCATACTTTTTAGTTTGGTACAGGAATTAAGATACACAGATTAGCTTTTCCTCTTCTTCTGGGAGAGGATCGTCTATTTGATTGAAGAGGAAAAACCCAGGATTGAACACAAATAATTGATGTCACCCCACAAAGTGAAAGACAGGCACTCAGACACGACTGTAGCCTATGGTAATACATGCATGCTCTGGTAAGAGTGCTTCACTTCACTGAACAGCAACATGAAACACATAGCAATGAACTGGTTTGCTCTTCCGCTACTAAACAAACCCCAAACAGATCCCACTATGGTTTCGTAACCCTTGTACTTTACCTTCTATTTTCAATCTCTCTGACAGTTCTCTCCATTCAGCAAACTTGCTCAGGGGTTTGGGGATAGCCCTTGCCAGATTCTCCATGTTGGCCTCTGGATATTGAAGCATGTCAAAGGCACTGTGGAGAACAAGAGTAGATGTTTTATGGTAGGAAGTAGTGTTACTTGCATCATTCCCAACTCAAACTTTTCAAGGGGGGGCACAGACCAGAACAACTGCAGAGCACAGCCCACCTCCCTCTTACCTCCTCTCAATACACAGATGAGCAGTTCAGCTCTCCTTGGTTGTTTGTAGGTTATCAACTTTCATTTACAATCTAAGTCATTCTGCTGCACTAATTGTTGATAAACGGGGATCTTCAAAATCCCTCACTTAAGATCTTTTTGTATGTCATAGGCTATAGGGTGCAGTATGATTTTTAGATCCCAATCAGCTTTATAGGTAATATAAAGAGCAGGACAGAATAAACCAAGTAAGGGCATTAAGGAGAGCCTTTCAAACAGACTGAGTCAGGGACATCTTAGTCACTGGTTTAAAACAGAAAAGGTGAGATATAAGAGGGGTATGGTAAGCAAGGGCCCTTGTGTTCAAGAACAGCCACCAATTAACACTAGCATAAAATATACACTGCTGCTTTATCAAGCTTTCAGTGAAGCAGCAACCCACTGCAAAGCTGTCACCATTCAGCGACACTCTCAGTACAGACAGCAAGCACTGACCGGGCCAGTAGAGTACTCTCTTTAGGAGCCTAAGTCAGTGTCATGAGTTGTGGCACAGCAGAAACCCCAATATCATGCTTCTTCTATAGGCAAAAATCAGGTGTGAGCCCCCCAAAGATGATAAAGCTGGAATCTTGGAGTATTGGCAGCTTCAGGAAGGCTGACCTACAAGAGCAGGTCAGACAAGAAGGCTTTGGCTGAAACCATTACCTCACAGGTGACCTTCGATTGCTACTCAGGTGAACTTCTGGTATTAGCTGGGACCATTTGGATATACTGAACTGAAGGGATTTCAGTGTTGCAATTCCATCCTCTAAAGCAGCCTTCATCTTAACTGTTTGTTCGTATCGCTGCTGTGACACACACCCAGCTTCCTCAAAACCTGCAGAGACAGGCGGCACATGAGACAGAGGTCTACAACCAGGCAGCACCGCTGACTGCAAGAGCCACCCTAAGAAAATACCTCTGAGGGTAAGCCTGGCGTCGGCGTTGTCCGGCCTGAGGGACATGCGGAACTCCACGCGGCTGGTGAACATGCGGTACGGCTCGTTGGTGCCCAGCGTGGTAAGGTCATCGATCAGGACACCGATGTAGCCCTCTGTGCGACTGACAATGAAAGGGGGCTTGCCACGAACCCGGAGGCATGCGTTGATCCCAGCAATCACACCCTGGACAGACAGAAAGCAAAACCAAGAACATTTACTGGTCTCTTTATGGCTAGAATATCAGCACGTCTGCATCTGAAGACTCATGCATCCAGCTGCACCTTGGAAAAAGGAATAATTAGGGCTACTAACCCAGGCATTATCTCCCCTGTGATAGTACAACTGTCTGAAGAGCTTCTTGGCCCCTGCTGACACACCTAGAGACATTTTCCACTTTTTCAGTTATACCCACTGCATGGTCTCCATGGAATCAGGGCGAGCAACAACAATAAGAACGTCTCATTAGAACAGGATGGGCCTACCATGACTGCGTGTCAAGGACAAACGCCAAGACAATATCCCTTCCTGAGCACAGAGTCCACACCATCAGATTCACCTACCTGAGCTGCAGCTTCTTCATAGCCTGTAGTGCCATTTATCTGGCCTGCAAAGAAGAGTCGCTGAACAAGACGGGACTCGAGAGAAGCAGTCAGCTGACGGGGATCTAAATAATCATACTGCACTCCATAGCCTAGGACAAAGAAAAAGAGAGATCTTAAGTGAGGGATTTTGAAGGTCTCTATTCTATGAACAACAGCTATCACTGGGGCAGAATGACTTGGTTTACCAACTTTTATTTACAATCTAAAAACAGCGAAGGAAAAATCCCTGCATCCAAGAATAAATTCTATTTTTGTTTCATATTTACCTTGGCTTGCTACGCTCTAAACAAAATCTTTTATTAGCTGGTAACCAATATGAAATGCAGATTTACCTGCACCCCTCACCTGGCTGTAACATCTTGGCTTTTTCCAAGCCTCGGATAGATTTGATCACCTGCTCCTGGAGCTCAGGCGGCAGTGTCATTGAGAGGCCTTGGGGGTAAATGACGTTGGACTCCAAGCCTTCAGGCTCCAGCCACACCTGATGCTCACGGTTTGGGAAGCGCAGAACCTTTGCTTCCAAAGAGGGACAGTATCTGCGACATGAAATAGTCGTAAGCGTCATCTGATCTGGAGAAGAGGCAATTTTCCAGAAGCAAAATAAGGCAGATGCACAGTTTGAGAGAATGTCAGCTCCCACCACTCAGAGCCTCGTATGGTGCCACGTACTTACCGGGGACCCCTTGTTGTCTCCCTCACATGGTTGTTCAGGTGGAGGTTATCTTGAACAATTTGCTGAGCTTTCAGGTTAGTGTAAGTCAGGTAGCATGACAGCTGATCTTCTGGCTGAAAGAGGCCAAAGCTCGCTTTAAGGTAATCCAGTCACAATGCCCTGCATTCTTACTGAACAGCTCTGTTCTGAGGATCTCCAAGCTTGGACAGCTGGCTCTCAATTCCTGTAGAGCTGTGTAGTGCTGTTATACCTTCTGCTCATACAGAATGAGAGTAATCAGAGAGCTTGAGCAATATGCCCCAAAGCACTCCAAGAACGCAACTTGGGAGTCCAGAATCTGAGCTGTATCCTATACACTGCATTCCTAATTACAGGATGGATATTCCTATTAAAGCAACAGATTCTATCACAGCATTCCCATTAACCACAGCAACTCAAAGCCCTGAAGAGCTCTGAAGAGGAGCAAGTGCTGACTCTTCAGCCACCAGCCAATTAAAAAGTTTGCTGAAGACTGAAGAAACCTCTCAAAATCCTGCAATTAACACGGAAAATTCACGTTTTGGAAATAAAAACACTATATAAAATATTTCACTATTTTTTTCTGGAAAAAAAAGTTGATAGACTTACATTCAAAACTGTAATAAACGTTGCACTTCAACTTCTTAAAACCTATCCTACAAATACCTACAACTTCAAGTGATATTACATCCTCAACCCCGCAATTATAGTAGGTCACTCCAAGTCCTATATGCTCTGGGACAAATTAACTCCTTATACTTAATTTGGTGCTGTTTAGCCACACTATGTAATAATGCCACCTGTTTTGCAGTTTTCTTTGGAAAACTGAGTTTCTTGTTTCAATTTACTGTTAAAATGCAACCCCTTACGATCTGTGGATAACTCCATCCTTTCTCTCTCCTGGTCTACACTACTAATGATCTCTACTTTCAGTATTTTAACCTGTTATTCTAGTGCTTTCGTAGCAAGCAAGATATAAATCTCCACAATACTCGTCTAATACCAGCTGTATTTTGTAAATGACACATTTACCCAGCACAGGAAGAATACTGCTAACAACACTCTATTTCATGCAATTCTCACTGTAAAAATAAAGAAAGTGGTCCTGAAGTCGGGCAGCAAGAGGAAAAAAGTACTTGCTTTGAAAAGTGAGCAAGCATTTTTTTCCTTTGTGTGGAAAACCTCAGAAACTTAACACTTCTAGTACGGAGAATACTGCCCAGCTCACCTTCCCAGCCATGAAAATCCCTTGCATCAGCTCCCTGGGGGGTTCTCAGCGTGACATTCCCAGAACCACCCCGAGTCATTCCCCAGCTACACGTGGATATGACGTGTGCTACCCCACCTTGATCCACACAGCCTTGCTGAGGAAGCTGAACGGCACAGGGGGATTGTCAGCTGTACGTTCCTCCAGGCCACTGAAGTCAATCGTGTCCTTGGCAAGCCGGGGCGGTGTCCCAGTCTTCAGCCTGCCCACGGCAAATCCCAGTCGCTCCAGTGTCTGCGCCAGCCCGACAGATGGCTGATCCCCTAGGCGCCCAGCTGGATGCTTCTCCAGTCCAACGTGGATCATGCCCCTCAGAAACGTGCCCGTGGTCAGGATGACACTCCCCGCGTGCACTGTGCTCCCATCCCCTGAAACGACAAGTTTTCAGAGGTGCATAAACTTTACTATCAAAGAAGCCCTGGTATGCTGGTCTAGAACTGTCCACCGAGGGCTTATGCAGCTTTTATTATTTGACAAAATCAGTATTTCAATTACATTAATAACAGTAACTATCGTAAGCGGCAGGTACAGTTACTCTCATATTTTTATTATTCTCCCGAGTGTGTTAACCAAATACAGAAATCCCATTCCTGGGAAAAATTCCTGTCCACGCCTTTAGTTTGGAAAGCCTGCTTACTAGGCCAGCGAGTGGTAACAAACCACGAGACTGCTAGTAACAGGACACTACTGTCCAGAAACATCATCTGCAGCGTACTCTGTTTGCCAAATAAAATTTCATAATGCCGCGTGGAATTCAAAATCACGAGTCTGGAGAAGATTAAACATATCTGAATTCTCAATATCCAACCAGTCATGTTTTTCATTGTGTTACAGAAACTTAGCTAGGCTTAGTTTACACCCAGCCTAATGGGGTGTAATTTGCCTACTGGCTAATTCAACTTTCTCACTGCTGAATCAGAAGTGTTTACCCTGCAGGCTGCTCTTAGTGTAAAATAACTGAGGGTGCTTACGGAGCTGCTTGCACATACCCAGAACGACTCCTCTGACTCGGCACTTCCCAGGATGGTCTGGTTCTGGTTCTGTCAAGAGAAGATCTTCCACAGATGCCTCATGAACTGTCAACAGTGGTGTGTTAAGGATTTCTTTCTGTCATGAAAGGAGTTACTGCAAACATCTAGGAAGTTCTGAGACATTTCGGCAGTCCCACATCTTGACAGTTATTCAAAATACGTCAGCTTCTTCCCCTTTCCACTCTTACCAGGCCACTTGACAGACATTCAATTACTGCACCAGTTCCTGATTTATTAAGTAGAACTTTCCATTCACCGAGTTTAAGCTCTAAAGAAACTATTTGTTTATGAACTCTGAAATGTATATAAAATGTTGAGAGATTTTAAAAACTACACTGAGCCCCAACAATCCAAACCGTATTAAAGCACCAACCTCAAAGGTATCTAGTTTTTATAGGAATATGTCAAAAAAATTATCATTTTTAATTGATCCTAATACTGCAGCTTTGACTAATCTAATACTCCATCACACCAACACACACAGAAAATTCCAAGAAACAAGCCCGCACTTTAAAACTAGTTCTTAATTTTCTCTTAAAATACTCTGCAACACCAATCCCGCCAATCCTGCTGTTTTAAAGCAGTATATAGGGATCCTAACTGCTTGATGACTTATCCTGAAGCAGTTGTCTTGGGACCCCGCTACACTGGAGCTCCTGTCCCCAGCTTGATGCTGTCCCTGCTCCACCTCAGCAGGTGGATGCAGGTCCCAGCTGCTAATACAGTGCTATGGGACAGAAGCAGGAGCTGGTGGCACACACAGAGTCCAGCTGATCATCCTACCCACTGCTCTGTGGGGCACCTGACCTGACCACACAGTGCCTGCAACAATGCAAGGCAGCATTGCCCTATTTCTGCAGAGCCCCCTCAGACCGGGTTCTTGCAGACAATGTCCAGCTCTGCAAAAAGCCACATCACCGCCACCTGCATTTCTCTTTTCAAACATAAATGTCTACAATATGTATTTTAGATTAAGTTTCCAAAACAGAAAAAAAAATGTTGTTTTGAGGGTACTTAATGCGTGTCAGTGACATCGTATTTTGTTTATCAGCTAAGGAACTAGGATTCCTTTGCAGCCTTTTGCAGTCCTCAGGTCAATGTTTCTCCTTCCTCCACGTGCTTTAATTTTCAAATTCACTGCAGAACAACTGAGACCCTTACGCAAGCTTCCTTAATGTTTGTTTGGCACTACCTTGTGTTAGTCTGATCTAGAGGAAACGGCCTCAAGTTGCACCAGGGTAGGTTCAAGTTGGAAATGAGGAGACATTTCTTCTCAGAAAGAGCAGTCAGGCATTGGGACGGGTTGCCCAGGGAGGTGGTGGGGTCACCGTCCCTGGGGGTGTTCAAGGAAAGGCTGGACGTGGTGCTTGGGGACATGGTTTAGTGGGTGACGTTGGTGGTAGGGGGATGGTTGGACCAGGTGATCTTGGAGGTCTTTTCCAGCCTTAATGGCTCTATGATATCCCCATCTAGGGACAGATTCAGCACCCCCTGGCCTGGAGCTGCCCGCAGCCCTGCCATCACCCCCTACCCCCCATCCCTCTCTCACCCGCATGTTGTCCCTGTAGAGGCCGCGGTCCACCTGCGCCCGCAGCCCCCAGACGGCCGGCCCCTTGCAGCGGTTGAGCACTTTGTAGTGCACGCCGGCCAGGTCGCACACCCGGCCGCACAAGCCGTCCAGGGCGTCCACCTCCCTGACGAGGTGCCCCTTGCCGATGCCGCCGAAGGACGGGTTGCAGGACAGCTGGCCTGCGGGAAGCACACGGGGAGAGAGCCGTCAGCGGCCGGGGGGGCAGCGCAGGAGGCCCCGAGCCGCCCCTAACCCAGCCCCGGTGCCGGTACCGATGGTGCCGATCTTGTGCGTGAGCAGCAGCGTGCGGGCCCCGCCGCGAGCAGCCGCCGCCGCCGCCTCGGTCCCGGCATGGCCGCCGCCGATCACCACCACCTCGTAGCCCGCTGCCGCCCCGCTGCCCGCCCGCCGGGGCCCGGGGCTCGGTGCCGGCGGCAGCGCCAGGCGGCGCCAGCGGCTGCGGCACAACATGGCTCCCGCGGGCTGCCCCCGCCGCGGCCCGGCCCCGGAACGGGAAGCGGGGCCCGGCGGAGCCGCCACGTCCCGCGGCGCCCGGGCGCCCCTCAGCGGCCGCCGGCTGCTCCGGGAGGGCACCGGGGAGGGCGGCGCCTCGGCTCGGCCCAGCCCCTCCGCGCGGCGGGACTTTCGGTTTCCCGCGCGCCTCGGAACCGCCTGGAAGAGGAACCCGGGACGCGGCTCATGGAGGGCGCGGGCGGCCCCGGGGAGCGCCGGCAGCGGGCGGTGCGGCGCAGGAAGGCCACCGGGCGCGGCTCCTCCACCGGCGGCGAGCCGAGGGAGGGCGGCCCCGCTGCCACCGGGCGCGGCCGTCCCGCCAGGGCAGCTCCAGCCGGAGGGAGGCGGCCGGGGGGATCCGCGGAGAGAGGCGGAGAAGCGGCGGCGGCTCCCCTGAGGCTGCGGGGGGTGCTGTCGCAGCTCAGCCTGGGCCGGCGGGACGTGTCCGAGGCGTCGGGGCTGGTGAACCAGGCGGTGTCGCACCTCATACAGGCCATCCGCGGCAGGGACGGCGGCTTCGGCTCCATCAGCAGGCTGGGCGCCGGCAGCTACTACGAGCGCGTCAAGGTGGGTGCGGGACGGCCGCGACCGCGGGGCTGGGCCCGAGCGGCAGGGCTGGCCCCCTCAGCTCCGGGGGACGGCTGCCGAAAGCAGCTCCAAGCATGGCAACGCGTTTTGTTTCTTCGCAGCTGGTTCCTGAGCGCAAAAGGGAGACCGCTGAGAACTCACCTGGTACTTAGAGCAGTTTAGGAATCCCAAAAGTCTCTTAAAAACTCAGTAAGTTGAAAAAGGGAGGAACGTCAGGACATTGCTGTTCTCCACAGCAGTCCTATAATAGGAATCCACCAGAAATAAGCTCCTATTTCACGTCAGACGTGGCAAACACACCAAGGCATTCCCACGTAAAACCTCAGGTGGGGTACAAGCTTAAAGCAAATAAAGCCGAAGTTGCACGTTTAATACGGTGTTCTTGTACTTTGCAGATATCTGAGCCAAATGAGTTTGATATCATGCTTGTAATGCCTGTCACGAGAATTCAGCTAGATGAGTGTGATGACACTGGAGCCTATTATTATTTAACATTCAAAAGAAACCCAAAGGAAAAGTGTTTGAGCAGGTTTTTAGATGAAGATGGAAAATTATCAGCCGATAAAATGCTTACAGCACTAAGAAAAATTATTAAAGAAGAAGTAAAAAACATTAAGGGTAAGTACTGAACAAACAAATTTCACACAGCAATGTGAAAAATGCAGTTGTATCTTAAGGTCTCTTGTCCCATGTGTAGTGCTGCCTACAAAACCTCTGCATTTTGAACCTCTCTGCCCTATACAAAGGAATATTTGCTGAACTGGTAGCAAAATGAATCAAACTACCTCATTAGCTAATATTATTTCATATCTGTCTATAAGATGTATCCCCTTTTAGGGTACTCTTTTTCTCAAAAACCTTCTGCTATGTCATAGCCAATTCACTTCAGTCTAAATGTCTTCCATAGTGAAATAGTTCATGAGAAAGCACTGCTATGTCTACAGAAGATACCTCAAAGAGAGTCAAAAATACTTTTTTTTTTTTTAAAAAAAGGGCAACATCTTCAGTTCAAGGTAAGTTTTCCTTATTTTGTAGACGGAGGCCTCAGTTGGCCTCCTTCATGTTTTAAAAATCCATATGCCTTTCACAAATCCTATAGGATAAAGCACCTGAGACTTTTGACTGGTTATAAATTCCTGTTCAGTAAACACTTTATCTTCAAAAAATGCTTCTTCTAACATGAAAAAAAATATTTTTTTTTGTTACTAGATGTGGAAGTAACTGTGAAAAGAAAGAAGGCTGGAAGTCCTGCAATAACTCTTTTGATCAAAACGTCTTCAGCAGAAATATCAGTGGACATCATCTTGGCTTTGGAAGTTCAGCAGAGCTGGCCTCCCAGCACTCAGGACGGCCTCAACATTGAACGGTGGCTAGGACGAAAAGTCAGGAGAGAGCTCAGAAATAAACCGATTTATTTAGTAGCCAAGCAAAACAAAAAAGAAAAAGTTCTAAGAGGTACTTCAAATACATACAATAAGCCTAAGTTAAGAAATATCTTCTCTACAACTTGATCGTTTATAAATGTCATAACAAGGGTATCCAAGTTCTGTTCAGTAGTCTGCCACCAAGATACACTGACCTTTAATTTATCCTGGGTGTAGGCAGATCATCTTTGAAACCCCTCTTTGAAACATCAGATTTGCAACACTGCTTGTCCTGTGCTGCAATCGAAAAACAAAACTGCTTTGCAGACTGTACAGTAGCAGATTCTAACAGTATTATATTCAATCTATTAAATCCAGTACAGGCATGTACATTTTCCCTGTTCTAATGCTGTATTAAACAGCAACATCCATTCATTTATAAAGAAAATAAATTAAGGCGATTTCTAAAAAGACAGAGGACATCCCTGTAAGTGGCACTTAGAAGTTCTACGCTTCTGCAGGAAGCAAACTCTACTTTTTTAACATGATATATTATTTCTCATTGAAATCTAATGTGGCTGCAACATGATAGCTATTATTTTTTTTTCTAGAGGACCGTTACGCCAAGCCTCCATTAGCTTGCAGAAACATCCCAACTTGGCATTGTATTATGAGAATTGATGGTTTCAGCAAAAAGAGTTCTGGCAGCTTGGTATTTTTATAAGTTAGGATACCTGTCTTAACAGTGCCAAGTAACTCACCACTGCTTTAGTGGGCATTGAAAATTAAATGCAAATAGTAATCAAACCAAACAGGTAGGGAAACAGTGTAACTTAAGTGAGGAAGACAAAAATGACTGTTAGTGTTCTAGAAATCAGGGGCTGGGCTGTATTTATCATTGTTTTCAGAAACATTACCAGAAAAACAAAAATAAATGTTTTTAAACAGTTACCAGAGACAAGCTCGGAAGTGCTTGCATGAAGAAATTTAAACCACTCAAGATTTGTTCACTCAAAACCAAAATGGTTAAGCAATAAAGCCAATAATACAGAACAGAAATTGAGAGGTAGTAGATTTCTGTAAGCAGTGTAATTATTCCCCATATGATGTTCAACAAATGCCAGAAAGTTCACCATCGAGCTTAATTTTAAAAATAAAGCCAAATATCCTTGAAAATATAGTGAAAGCATCCAGGCAATTAACTAGGGCCTGTAACGTTACAATTTTATTTGTATGGAGTAGCTGGGGAATTGAGGAGTTAACTCATTTTAGTAACTGCTGATTTTTTTTTTATTATTTTTTAGGTGCAAAGAAATTGTCAATATTTTAAATTCAGTTAGTTTTAAATGTCTTTTTTTTTTTCCTAGTTATAGCCGTAGTTACTGCTGTGTAATAATTTATCAATCTTGTACTCCACTTTAGGAAACACCTGGCGACTCTCTTTCTCACATATTGAAAAGGCCATGATGAACAACCACGGCAGCATAAAGACATGCTGTGAAACCGATGGAGCAAAATGTTGTAGGTTGGTATTTCACAGTAATATTTTGCTTTAAGCTAGTTTGAGCCTTAATATTGCCCAGCACTGTTTCAGTTTAACATTTAAGGCTTTGGTCTAGGAGTAATTATTCTTAACAGGGACCAAGAATAAGAATTTTAAGCATTAATTCTTGCATCACTGTTCTAGATTAGTACAAGCTTGCAGGTACTCGTTGACCGTCTGACTTGCATTTACTCAGAAATAGATGGAAACAAATCACGTTGCAGATATATGTTCCAAATTTGCCTTTCAAAGCAAACAGATCTGATTTGCCAAGTAATCTTTCCTAAAGTCAGTCTTATTTAGAAAAATTAGCTTGAAAGTCTGATGACTCAGCCTTCTGAGCTTTGTAAGCAAATTACAGTTCATGGCAAGGCAATTTAGTAAATGATGTTGAGAAAAGAACTGCTGAATGGGATCAGGATCAATAAATATGATTTTTCACTCTAGTAAAATCTGGTTCCCACATTTCTTTGAAGAGAAAAAAACTGCATCAGCTACAGAAACTATTTTATGGCAAAACCGCTTCGTAGTTTATTCTATCCTGCATAGAATCAAGAAAGTCACAAGAGAACTAATAAAAACCCCTTATCTTTGCTTTATGTGTAGTATCAGACGTGCTATGTCCTTGCTTAGCAATGAACTGAACTACACCTCTTCAACTCACAGATACCACAGGAAGGCAGTGGTACTGCCTTCAGTGTAAATCCAACCTCAAAGCACAGCTTTAATCTTCAGCAGTGCTCCAAGTTCACGTTATAGTGGTAGCAGTATCTGCAGCAGGGACACTACCATGCAAGCACAGTGCTATGATTCTATGATACTTCTAGGATTATCTACCTTATTGCTGCACTTATTTTAAATTTTTATTGAAAACATTCTTTTAGAGTAAGAATATTTTTATTTCATAGAATTGCAGAATGGTTTGGGTCAGAAGGGACCTTAACGCATCTAATTTCCCTGCCGTGGGCAGGGACACCTCCCAGTAGACCAGGTTGCCCAAAGCCCCACCCAACCTAGCCTTAAACACCTCCAGGGATGGGGCATCCACAGCTTCTCTGGGTAATCTGTTCTAGCGCCTCACCACACTCACAGAAAATTATTTCTTGCTTGTATCTAATTTAAGTCTAACCTCTCTGACCAAGCCCAGCTCCCTCAGCCTGTCTTTGTAGGAGAGGTGCTGCAGCCTAGTGATCATCTTTTTGTCCCTCCTCTGGCCTCGTTCCAATACTTCCATGTCCTTTTTGTGCTGGGGGTCCCAGAGCTGAATGCAGCACTCCAGGTGGGGTCTCACAAGAGCAGAGCAGAGGGGGAGAAATGACCTCTGTTGACGTGCCAGCTACGCTGCTTTTGATGCGGCCCAGGATACAATTGGCCTTCCGGGCTGCAAGCGCCCACTCCCAGGTCACGTCAAGCTTCTCATCAACCAACACCCCCAGGTCCTCCTCCTCAGGGCTGTTCTCAATCCATTCTCCACCCAGCCTGTATTTGTACTTGGAATGTGCTGGAATTTTCTTTCATAAATAATGTGTATTTGAATATCTACAATAGACATTTAGAACTAACTACATAGAAGATATCTAATTAGCTCTTATTTATTTAACAGGAAAGATTGTCTCAAGCTTCTGAAGTATCTTCTAGAGAAACTTAAAATGAAATATCCAAAAGAATTGGAAAAAATTTGTTCCTATCACGTCAAAACCGCCTTTTTCCACTCATGTGTCATTTGGCCAAATGACACAGACTGGCAGTACGAAAACCTTGAACACTGTTTTCAGAATTATCTAGAGTATTTTCTGCATTGTCTGCAAGACTGTCAGCTGCCACACTTTTTTATTCCCCAATACAACTTGCTCAGCCTGGATGACAAAGCAAGCAGCAATTTCCTTTCCAGACAAATAAACTATCAATTGAACAACAGATTCCCAATATTTCAACAGGGATATTAAGAAAGTTATTTACAGTAACTACCTGAAAGCAAATCACATAGATTTGCATATTGTAAAACATGTTTAACACCTAATGCTACATCTCAGTAGTTTGATATCATCGAAAATCAAGGACACACTCTTAAAAGAAACTGGAAATTTTAATTAATATTTGATGGGGTCAGTTACGAAAGTAAACTGACTGTAATGTGAAAAATCCTGACATGAAATGACTGCTAAACACAGGAGAGAACAGGTGCCAGCTTGAGAACTTGACATTCAGCCTAATAACAGCCTGGGAACGAAGGACATCCCTGAAGTGTGGCTGAATAGCTCATAGTGGTGAAGACACTGTTGTCACACCTGTACATACATTGCATATACGGGTGCATATATATATACATAATATATATCCTACAAGAAACTGAGCTGCTTGAGCTTGTGTAGAGCAGAACAATGAAGCTGGTGAAGGGAGTGGAAGACAGGACTTCTGAGGGGAGACCTCATCACTCTATAACTACCTGAAAGGAGGTTGCAGTGAGGAGGGTGTTGGTCTCTTCTCAGGTGAGAGGGTCAGTTCTCTTCAATGTTGCTGATGATGGAGGAGCTAGGAGGAGCTGTTGCTCCCTTGAGGATAGAGAGGCCTTACAAAGAGATCTTGTCTAGAGAGCTGGGCAATCACCAACCACATGAAGTTCAACAAGAGCAACTGCCAGATTTGGCACCTGAGACAGGGCAATCCTGGATATACCTGTTCTTTGCATAGAATCTTTAAGGTTGGAAAAGACAGATCATCTGGTCCAACCATTGCCCTACCACCAATGTCCCCAAGCACCACGTCCAACCTTTCCTTGAACACCCCCAGGGACGGTGACTCCACCACCTCCCTGGGCAACTCATTCCAATGCCTGACTATTCTTTCTGAGAAAGAATGCCTCTTAATGTCCAATCTGAACCTCCCAGTACAACTTGAGGCCATTCCCTCTAGTCCTATCACTAGATACCTGTGAGAAGAGGCCCAGCTCCCCTACTTTCCTTTCAGGTAGTTGCAGAGAACAGCATGGTCTCCCCTGAGCCTCCCCTTCTCCAGACTAAACAACCCCAGTTCCCTCAGCTGCTCCTCACAGGACTTGTACTCCAGGCCCTTCACCAGCTTTGTAGCCCTTGGTAGCTGGGGGATGAGAGGCTGAAGAGCAGCCTCGCAGAAAGGCATCTGGGCATTCTGGTTGACGACACATATCACTCTGCTGCTGTAGTACTGACTTTCCTACCTCAAATTGCCTTTTTACTTCTGATTGCTGCTACTGTTAATTGGTACTGTATCCTTAGTATTTGTTAAATACAAACACTTGTACCTTAGTAATAACTCTAATATATACATGGATAAAAGCTCTTTGCCTTATTAATCATAGTATTATTGCTAGTAGTGATTTGCGTTAATTTATAAAGTAACAATCTTTAATAAACAAAGACTCCCCAAGTCTTGTGTGTTATGGAATCCTTCAAGCTCATTATAACAGTCTCTGTACACCTGCTGGTCAGGTAGTTCCCTCCCCCCCCTTTTTGATTGCAACTGTATTTATCTTCCCTATCCATATGCAGATTTCACCTGCAAACTACCAAGTTATACAAATAACATATAGAAGAATTTACAACAGTCAATTTCACAAGTGTAATTATCCCAAATATAAAGGCACCAACGACAGGATAGTTAAAAGTGAAAAATGACTATTTTATTTAAAATTAAAATGCATTGCAGAATATCCAGAATTCACTCCTGCTTTCAAAAAGAAAGAAAAAAAGCTGAACGGTAAAAGCCGCTGAAATTATTTTGACATAAAACTGAACTACTTCTCCAGGTCAAGTGGGTGTATGAAGAGCTTTGCAGAGGGCAATCATTGGCAACAGTGAGCAAAAAGAGAATACAGTATCAAAATTATATTACATTCCTGAAGTAACTCATCTTTCTGAGTCTTCAGAATTGCTTTGGAAATTAGCCTCTTCACTGGACTTTGGAAGGGAAGCAATCATTATCCAACACAAAAGTTACTGCACCAATGAGCATCTGTGTGGAGATTCTTGTAGAAAAGGTGTACTTTTTCAATCCATTATCAAGGAGGAAGGAGTTTTCCTGTAAAAGGTTTTCAAAACCAAAATGTAGCCTGAATCTGACACTCCCAGAGTTGGGCAGAATTCAGCTCAGTTTTCTCGAGTATGTTAAGAGCAAAGGACTACGACATTTACTACTACTAAAACTGTGCAGCTTATAAAAACACAGCATTTTAGAGCTGCCTTTTTTTTTTTTTTTAAAAAAAAGTAGTTTTAAAAAGAGCCAAGGGAAGTCTGTATTTTTACTCTACTTTTTGAAGACAAAACACCTACAGGCTAAAATAAAACTCAGACTTCACATCAATTATTAACAAGTAAAGAGGAGGAAAGGGAAGAACTTTTAGAGAATAACCTTACCAAAACACTAATCTCTCTAGATTCAGTTTATTAATTTTCCACTTACTCACATGACCTGAATAAACCCAAGTTCAGACCAAATATCATTTGTACAGTAATAGCCCCTTCCAAGGAACTTCCAACGCGTGAAAACATGCCCCGTTACCATCAACGGTAGGGGAGACAGAACCTGACATCCAAGCATAAAATACGAATCAACATTATCTGAAAGGAAGCTGACCTTCAAAGGTATATTTTCCTAAGATTCATTCTCTTTATGACTTTCTGAACATCACTCTAGTAAACTGTGCACTTCTTCCTTAAGCTTGACAGTTACCGACCCCCCCCCCCCCCCCCGAGTAGAAACACTAAAGCTGCTTTTTTCATCTAGCCATGAATGCATGCTTCTTGTTATGCCATCCTCCATTCGGAGGAAATGCAGACTTGTCTCATGCTTTTTTTGAGAGAACTCTCAAAAATGACCTTTAGTGTTAGCTTGGAAATAAAATACTTGCTTTGGCAAACATCAGTTACTGAAAATAGACCAGTTTTCAAATAGTTATCCTCTGAAATACTTTTTCATGCCCTGCAGATGTGGCATATCAGTGTGAAAGTACAGTATTCTGAAGTCGGACTGACAAACATTGCTTACATTCTGAAAAGGAAAAAAAAGATTCTTATATGTTAGTAATACATACCATTAAAAAACTAAGCCCAGAATATTTGATTTTGACCATTATATGACTTTAGAAGTTATGCACATTACACAAGAAATAACTGTAACATTAACTTTCCCGAGACTGAAGTCAAAATAGTGTCAAAGCACAAAACTAGATTTGTTTGTATATAAATGTAATCCCATTTTTCTTTTCTACAGCATTTTTAAAAACACCCTTTAAAATGGAACAGATACAGAAAATAACTGAGAAAATAAAATTCTAAATTCAAGCACACAGATGCTAACACAAACTATAATCACTTACTTTGTTTTGTACCTCCAATGGATTACAGTTAGTTTGGGGGCTTTCTTTGAGGTCTTCGTATATCTCGTTCCATGTCTTTTTCCATTTGAAATTTTTTGTATCTTTCTGCCATTGAAATAAGCTCTTCAGGAACTACCTGATAAAAACACATCACAAGAACAAGCTTAGTTTTAAGAAATTCTAAACTTTTAGACTTGAAAAATATGAACTTAGTGTTCCCAAACTAGATTATCTACCTTTTTAGATTTGCTTTTCCTGTAGAGATGTGTAGATAAGAAGTCTGTTACATGAGAATATACTGAAATATACTGAAAAATAATCAGCACAGTGTACGTGAATTTCTGGTATGCCAGCATCACCATATCTGAGGGCAACTTTTAAACAGCTAATTAAAACATTTATATTTTAGATAAAAATGCATCTTCCAACAACGACAAACAGCTGAAAAATATTTCCAGTGCCATTAAAATATGATGGCATGCCAGTCATCCATAGCATGCAAGTCATCCTTCTACAATGGGGTTAGTATTGGTGGAAAAGGGAAGAGCAACTGACATCATCTGCCTGGACTTGGGCAAAGCATACAACGCTGTCACACAAAGCCTTGTTTAATTGGAGAGACATGGATCGGATGAATGGACCACTTGGTGGGTAAGGAACAGGCTGGATGGTCACACTGAAGAGTTGAGAGTCAACAACGTCTATGTGTCCAGTAATGCATGGTGGTCCTCAGGTGTTGGGACTGGAGCTGTTTAACATCCTTGTTGTTGACATGGACAGGGGGATCAAGTGCACCCTCAGCAAGTTCGTGGGTGACACCAAGCAGAGTGGTGTGGTTGATATGCTGGAGGGAAGGGATGCCATCCAGAGGGACCTGGACATGCCTAAGAGTTGGGCCCGTGAGAACCTCATGAGGTTCAACAAGGCCAAGGGCAAGATGCTGCATATGGGTCAGGGCAATCCCAAGCACAAATACAGGCTGGGCAGAGAATGGATTAAGAGCAGCCCTGAGAAGGACCTGGGGGTGTCGATAATATGAAGCTCAACATGCACTGGCAATGGGTGCTTGCAGCCCAGAAAGCCAGCCAATATCCTGGGCAACATAAAGAGAAGCGTGGTTCTTTTAAAAGTAGTCAAATTTACTCCTACTTCTCATACAACTTAAACATCTGCGAGAAATACAGCTTAGAATAGTAGACAGTTGTGATATCTGTACACAAGAAGATGAAAAACAGTTAAGCTTCTTCTGGTATTTATACTGTCAAACAAGAACACTGGCTTGCTTCTGGAACACGTGTCCAGAAGTGAAATAGAAATGGAATAAAATACTAAGGAATAAAATAAATCCTATTATCGTGCAGACTTTTATGGGTGCATATGCTATTAACTTTTTCTTTGGATGCAGAAGGTTGCTATCGAATTTCCTGGCTCTTTTCTGGGAAATATCTCTAAGGTAAAATCCAGGACAATACATATTTAAAGTACCTATTTTTTTCCTCAAGACACTACAGATACTCATCAAGAAAAGTCTAAGTAGGCTTTCACACTGAATTTTTTCAGGCAGTAACCCAGAACCAATATAAATATTACTCAGTAAGGTTTTTTCTTACTTGCTTTGCTCTTTCCAGAATATCAATCAGTTCAGATGCAACCTTCCAGTCTTTCTTAGTGACAAGTGTTATTGCCTCCCCAGTACGACTAGACAAGGAACAAAATAAGTGTTGATGTTCAAAAGAAGAGATACCTATGCTGCTAGTATTTTTCTTACTGATATACAGTAATAAATTCAACTGCAGGCAGCATTTACAAACTTTTAGGTTAAACTGGGTAGAGAATTTGCTATGCATATGACAAAGTAACTTTATAAAGATTAGAATACAGCAGCTTAGGTAAAATGTAGCAAAGGCAGAACTAATTCAGGTATTACAGACAATAAACTCAGCATAAAGAACATATTTAAGAACAAAGAGACATGCATTAGGTTCTTAATTAAAATATGTACACACACAAAAAAAAGAATCACATCTGTTCCAGACTGGGAAAGCAGCATTTGGAACTCCTAATGACTAGCTAACTGTACCACCATGACAGGCTGAAAACTTTAAGTTGCCCACCCTCCCTCCTGCCCCCAGTTGGCTGCCTAGGAAACTAAACAACTGAGCAGCTCCCGAAAACACAAAGAAGGAAGATTATTTCAGAATATCTGTACAGAAGGTGTTTTACACTTTAAGTCTTCCCCACATTTAGTTTTCAAACATCTTTCAATCCCAACTACTTAACTGAAAAAATGGAAAATTGGAAAACTTGTTTGTCTGAAATGTAATGAATGTATTTCAAAACAAAACATACTTTGGTATATTCTGGAAGCTTCACTCCCCTACTCTCTATCACTTGTAGCTCTAGAATTTAACAAGAGAACCATCTATGCAATGCATAAAATACTGACATCAATCAATTACATATTACTCTTTTCTTGTAGACACTTACCCTGCTCTCCCAGTACGACCAACTCTATGAACATATTCTTCAATATTACGAGGAAAGTCAAAGTTAAAAACATGAGTAATATCATGCACATCAAGGCCCCGGGATGCTAAGTCCGTAGCTACCAGGATTCTGACTTTGCCTAAAGTACAGCAGAAGGAGAATTTAATTTTATGGAATATATAAAAAACACGCTCTAGTCTATTGGTTTCCTAGCGCATAATACTCTTGTTCTCAACATATCAAGGGAATATATACTTGTTGCACCTCCCATCATGTTGTTACAGTACAAGTTGGTAAGTACCCAAAATGTGAAATAGAAATACTAGTAAAATGACAAGTAGAACAACAAGGTGCAGGTAAACCAAAATATATGCCTAGCTGGTATTACCAATAAAAGAAAGAACAGAAGCCTTCACTACTATTTGTTTATCTGGCATCCTTATCATAGCACTTTTCTTATAGCATCTGATCACATAATCCCAAAGTATAATTGATCCTAATGGATCAAGAGAACTGAGAAACTCCACCATTTGACACTTAAATTTATTTAGGTTAACATACTGAATTTACCAGAGACTTCAAAAAATAAGACTTAAATTATTTTAACTCTTAAACATTTTAAATTTTATTCATCAGGAATCACTTTTTGCTTGCTGGTTTTTTGTGTGTCAGATTAACAAAGTAACCATATACCCTTCAGAGCTCTAGTCTTTTCATTTCTGTAGTGAAGAGACACTGCACTAAAAGAAGATTCTGCACATGATAAACTTTAAAAGTACTGGCTTGTTTAGCCCAAGTTTAGGTACAAGCCTACCTTTCTTGAAATCATCTAAGGCCTGTTCTCGATCACACTGCTCTCTGTTACCATGAAGAGACTGTACTGGAATTCCCTGGAGACCAAAGTCACTTGCTAAGTCATCAGCTCTAAGATGAAATAAAACAATGGTTCTTTTGAAAGCATGCAGCATCTAGATTGATAAATAGGTAACAATTTGCCAACAACATCTAAATGTGTAAGACAAGACAAAAGCCTACCTAAATCAGGTGACATTATTATAAAACAGCATGGAAAGAAGCACAGAATATTCCCAACCAAGGTTTTTATTCCTTTATATGCTTTTATTTCAAGCCCTTCTCTGTCTTTCTTACCAGAAGAGACCTTTGATGGCAACACTGAATCTGGAAAGCAAAGAGACAACCATGCAGCCAAAAAGTCTCAGCCAGGAGACGACCAACTACACCGTTAAGGTACAGAAGATGTCACCATGTATGATGTGCCTTATATGTACAAAGAACAACTTGAAGTATAAAAAAAACACTCTGTAGCTACTTCAAGGAAGAGCTTTCCCAGTTTACATAGACACACCACGATTGCAACGCATACAAGTATTCACTTCAATTTTTATGATTGCTGAAATGCAGTATGTCAGCAGTTAGACTTTTTTCCTACCACATAAGCTGATTCTCTCCCATAAAGAATGTCTTAACAAGCAAAGACTTCCTTAGATTTTTTTTTTTCCTTTTTCATCAGTAAAGTATCTCAGAAAGTGTTTCTGACTTTACAAAACAAGTAAAAACTTCTGTTCATCACTACAGTTTTAGTTAGAAATCTGAAGCCCTTCTAGACACCTGTCAAATTTTACTTATGTGCTTAATAGCTAGAAGAACAAAACTCACCACCTGGAAGCAAGAATCAGAAGTTGCCCACACTGAATACTCAAGAGAATCTTTCACGTAAAAGCTTAGACCATAGGAAAACCTACAAAAGCTCCTAAGGATAGTAGCTCCTGTCAGGCCTGGAACCTTCCAGTTACACAAATAAAAGGAACACTGATGGGCAAGAGCTGTTTTAATAATTAATTTTTCCTGAGAAGAAGCATTTTGGCTTTAGGTTCCGCTCCACATCTGCGGCAAAAGGTTTCTTAAGGAACTAAAAAAAAAATTACATGCAAGATAGGGTAAAATAAGATCCATCTCTTCAAGAAATGGGAGGGTATCAAACTACAAAGTTTGATCTCACGTTCTTGTATCAAAAGAAGAAACAGAGAGAAAGGGATTTTTGTATCATTCATCAGAAAGGCTCAGGTATGGTACAATGACACTCCCTGCAAATAGGTCTTGTCTGCACCAGTTACGTATTAAACATCAAATCATATTGACATGTCACTAAAAACCGTAACATCTACTTCAAACATGCAAAATTTAGATTTCACACTACTATTAATATTAAAAAGGGTACAAACTACCGATCAAAACAGTCTGGAGGAATAAATAAAATATTACTGGCACACTATTGACAAGAGCTGTTACACTTGGTAATCATCTGAAATAAGAACACCTCTGGTAGGAAAGAGAAAGAAGAAAGTAATACAGGAAAATAATTACATACGTAAGTTTTTTTCCCACAAAAATGATGACCTTATCTTTTGGTTTCATTGAGGCAATGAAGCTTTTCATGAAAGCTCTCTTCTCCTCCTCGGTGGTAACAACAACTTTCTGTTCTACTGTATTTACTGCCTGTTAAACAACAAACAGGATGTTACTTAGAAACACATTTGAAAAGTATTTTTTAATTCCCATATAACAAAACTAGCAATATGATAACAAAACTTTTTAAAACCTAGAATGCGTATCAGCTTGGAATTCAAATGATGCAAAATTTATTTTTGTTTCTTTGTTGCGGTAAAATAATGAAACCGATCTCTAAGCAGTTTTATCAGATTATTGCAAAGATTCAGAGGGTACAGATCAGCTGACCAGTGAAGTGAAGTACTCCTAACACTAGCGAAGAGCAGAATGAAGCAGTTTTTTTAAATTAATAATTTGAATTTATGTTAAGTCAATCCAGAGCAAGTTGGAACAACTGTCATCTTGAAATCTAGAAGCTTTTAAAGAAGGTTCTGTCAAAAGTTTGCAGTCAGCAATACTGACAATTCTTCCAACTACAATTTTTTAATAAAAGCTTTACTCCATTGAAGGTTACCATAGAATATCTGATGTATACGAAGCGCAAGGAAATGGCATGAGGCTGTGTCAAGAGAGGTTCAGATTGGCTATTAGGAAATGAGTGGGTGGTTGGACACTGGAACAGGCTCTCCAAGGAAGTGGGGACAATGCCAAGCCTGCCAGAGTTCAAGAAGTGCTTAGATAACTCTCTGACACATGGTTTGATTTTTGGGTGGTCCTCTGTAGAGTCAGATGTTGAACTTAATTAGCCTTTTGGGTCCTTTCCAACTTGGGATATTCTAAAATTCTGTTTAAGTGGCATAAAGGTCTGGACATTCTTGTGGCACTGCATCATAAAATGGTGGCAAGAATTGATGAATCAATCCGCTAAAAAGAGTCTTTCCACGTGGGAAAGATCCCTCCTCCGCCCCTTCAGAAGTCACCTCTTCAGCTGAAGGGACTTCTATGAAAGAGATTAATGCATTAGACAACAGCTGCAACAGCTGTTATCTGTCAGATGACAATCCTCTGTCTTTGATGAGTAATGCCCTTTGACAAAAGCATAGATCCCAACAGAACAGATGAGAAGTACATTTTCCTCTTCTGTCTAAAAGCATACTGGGTATTACTTTTTTCATTGTCCATGACTAAGAAGTGGAACTGAAAATGAAAATTCTGTAATTTAAAAACCAAACAAATCTTTGTGCCATGATGTAGGAGATCTTGGAACAAGTAACATTTCCATGAATTCTGCTTAAAAACTGCTTAAGCCAACTACTGGTAGCTGCACAAGCATGACTAGCATACATCTATATCTATACATCTTAAGTTTTGCAAATACAGTTTTTACTGTAATTAATATATTTTTGCCCTAGACAAGTGGCCTCCAGGAGTTTAATACAGAGCTTCTACTCTCTTTGACAAAGCAGTTAAAAGACAGATCTGGATAAGGATCTGTACACATGAGAAGACAGACCTTCAGAGGGAGAAGTAAGGAAAATTAATGTGCTGAACAGAAAAGGTAGCTGCAAATACATGAGGCACTACAAAACACAATTTTCAATTGTAACAAATTAGTATTTGACTTAACTTTATTCCCTGTAGCTTCTACTGAAAGTCTAAGACTTCTACATCTTGTAATGGAAACAGTTTTTTTTAGGTTCTTCATAAACTTTGAATGAAGCTTTAAAATAAAATGATTAAGTTTGGATTGATTTTAAGGTATTATGCAATTACTTACATATAGTTACAAGTAAAAAAAAATCCTTGTTTAACTGTAATTTCTTCAAAACAAAAGAACAAGAGAACTTACAGCTAAGTCAAGAGTGCCAACGTACACAATCATAGGATTTTTCAAATAGGATTTTGCTAGGCGACGAACACCATCAGGCCAAGTAGCACTAAATGGGAAGATGACAAAACATGAGAATACAGTGCAAAATCTTCTCCAATGTGTTAATTTCATGACTCCTCTTTTCTTATATATCAGTGAAATATTTGAGTATACTGTAACAATAGTGAGCTCGCACAGCATTTAGAAATCACTTTAAGATGTTAACAGTAAATAGCAATCTGCTTTCAAGGTAACTTTCTAAACTAAAAGTAGGGGTAACAGTTACACAGCCTTTCTAATGAAGCCAGAAGTGAGTTTAGTAGTGCAATGATTTCTAATGAGCAAGCTTCTAGACTGTTTTTTCTCTCTGAAACAGTAGCTCTAATTCAAAATACTCATGGTAACAGCATTCCCTGGCCACCCTCCTTTTTGGTAAGAACACAGTGGTTTCTACAGCTGATAGAGAACAGCAGTAAGAGAAGAAGAAATAAAAGTCAAAATGTATAAAGATTCCCTAGCACCAAACAGACAATTAGGGAAAAAAAACTGATACCATTCTCTTGGTAGGTTAATCGTTTTTTTTTTTTTTTTAATTAAAACTGACATTTTTTTCCAAAGTAAACAAAGTTATTGAACAAGTTAAGGTGTTCAAGTATTAAATACTACTATGCTTACATACCTTGTCATAACGGTTTGTCTGTCAGGCCGCACATCTATTAGGATCTTCATTATCTGAGGTTCAAATCCCATATCCAGCATTTTGTCAGCCTCGTCTAAAACCTGCTTGGAACAAAGCGTTTGGGTCTAGTTCCTTAAGTAACATTTCAGCAACACATTTCGTAAGAGATAATTTTACTGGTAACTATTTTAAGTTCAGAATCCACTCTAATTCATTGCAAAGCCTGTTCAACTTGTTTAACCTCTTCAGTTTTTCTTTGATCTTTTCCATTTCATTTGCAGGCAGAACAAGAATAATCTGTATCACCTTTAAGAACACTTAAAGCCAATGAAGAAGGGGCCATCCTGTAAGTTTTTTTGTTTTAATTTTTAAAACATTGATTTGGTTGGTGCCTAATTCAAACAAAATAAGGACAGACAGAGGGATGAACCCCTAATTTCAATAGGAAGTTTTTAGAAGTTTAAAAGACAATTCTCACTTTAACTTGAAGATCTCATGCCAGTCCAAAATATCAGTTACCAACTCAGATCCTCCTAAGAACCAGGAAAAGACAGACCATACATTTTGGTTTAAACTAGTACACTTGAATTTTCAGAGCTCAAACTTATTTCATCAGGGGATAGAATAGGGGAGCTGAAAGTGAGTACAACTACTGGGAATTGATCTTTTCCTCAGAAAATGTTGCGTGCTTACTTATAAGTCTTATACAAAGAAAGAAGGTTGCCATGCAAAACTGATTTTCCTCGTTTAATTGAGTTTATCTAAATCAGAGTTAAATGGATAATGCTTTGAAGTACTGACATTTTCCAGTTACTTATTTGGAATTATAGGACTTTGATGATAACCCCTATTATCATGGTTTTGCGGTTCCATTCTTTTCAGATGTACTATTCTATTAAAGGCTTTTAGATTAATCGTGGAACTCTCTGAAATAATAATAAACCATAAGCCAAGCAACAGAAGACAGGAATTCTATTTCCTGATTTAATTCTCTTCATTTTCAAAGGACTCATGGAGATTTCATTAACTACTCATGTTCTATTACAATGGCAAAGCTGCTGAAACATCACCAACTTCTTTCTAGGTTAGTAAGCACACTGGTACTTTGCTGGAAAGGGAGAAGGAGGCACATTAGATGGACAAGAAAGAGTAGTTGATGTTCATTTCCCTTATTTCTGAAAACCGCTTAATAAAGTCCATAGCAGATATAAAATAGGTATTAACATTGTGTGTTTTTTTTTATTATTATTTTTTCCCTAAATTCCTCAAAGTCAAGTCCTGATTTATAAAGCAAACTCCCCATTCCCAACTGACATCATCCTAGATTTCTCATTATCTATACGTATCTACTTGTTTGTTAATATTACTGCAGTTATTTCTCTTGTCAATGAATTCTTGCAGGCCATTTCTTCATGTGAAAATTTTATTTCATTAGATTAGTTACTGGTAAATTTTACACTACCTATATATATATATATATA